>NW_026000026.1:17402085-17489862 GCF_001458135.2 Marmota marmota marmota | reverse complement strand
AAAAAAAAAAAAAAAAAAAAAAAAAAAAGAACAGAAAGGCTAGACCTATGCCCAGCATATATATGATGTCTTAGTATATTTCATGAATAGCATTTTATATGAATGGGGGGAAATGATGAACTATTTGAGTTAACCAAAAAATTAGAAAATCAGACATATACAGAAAAAAAATTTCCATTAATGTTATTTACCAAAATAAAGAAAAAAGACTAAAATGAAAAAAGAAAATCAAAGAAAGCATCATGAATCAACATGTACATTTAATTTGTCGATCTAGTTTAGTAAAAAGTAAATAAAAGGCATAACACTCTCCCCCAAATAATCTACAAACAGAACAGAAATGGTAACATTCTGGAAGCTGGAAAGCAAGCAAAGTGGTATCTGATTAGAAGAAAGCAGAATTCCAGATAAGATCTAGCCTAACTTAAAGCTGTATAATGTCCAAAGGTATGAGACATTGGTAGCACTGGGTATACCTAAAAGTGAGGATGCACAGAGTCTAACAACCGGGGAATTAGTGAAATATGTGTTGCAGTAACAATTAGACTATAAATCAGCTACTCCAGCCTTAAAGAAGGTAAAATATAAGATCTTCATCCTCTCTTTTCTAGAAGATAATAACCATGGTTCAAGGTGTACATACCCTACTATAAAGAGGGAAGCGAGACAGAGGTTGAGACCTCTTTCTCTTTCTCATCCCTCCACCATGATCATAGCAGAGTAATGAAGTTTCCACCTTTCAGGCAGGAGAGAGGAAGTGAAACAAGAGCCCCAAATACTGACATTGGAGGGTCACCAATGAAACGGTACAGTAAAATGAGCAGTGCTCACATTTGGAGAAGCTCATAGTCAATAAGACTCATTCACCTATCCAGAGCTTCAAATGTTGGCCTGAAGACACCAGACATCAAGAAAAGTCCATGACCTAAAATACTGAGGCTGTGCTTCCAATACGAAGGGGCAATGTTCTAACACCACACAAAGCCTGCACAAAATATAAACAAAACAAAACTGTGTAACCAACCTAGGTGCCCATAAAGGGATGAATGGATAAAGAAAAAGCGGCACATATACACAATGGAGTTTTATTCAGCCACAAAGACAAATGAAATTATGCTATTTGCAGGAAAATGGATGGAACTTGAGAATATTATGTTAGGTAAGCCAAACTCATAAAGTCAAGGGTTGTATGTTTTCTCTTGTATGTGGAATTTACAGATGAAAAGGAAAAGAAAGGTATAATTATGCTCAACAAATAAATGCAAGTAATTAATGAAAATAGGAAATGCAAGCAGAAAACCAAAACACTAGTAAACAAAGAATCAAACAGAGTGGCTGGGGTTGGGGCTAAGTGGTAGCGCACTTGCCTGGCATGTTTGAGGCTCTGGGTTCGATTCCTCAGCACCACATACAAATACATAATACATAAATAAAATAAAGGTCTATCAACAACTAAAAAAATATTTAAAAAGAATCAAACAGAAATCTTTTTAAAAAATATTTTTATTAGTTATTGATGGACCTTTATTTATTTATTTGCTTATGCGTGGTGCTGAGAATAGAACCCAGTGCCTCACACATGCTAGGCAAGTGCTCTGCCACTCAAACAGAAACTTAGAACTAAAAAACAAACCAAAACAAACCCTCTAAAATTAATTGAAGACAGGTAAGTCACAACAAAAGACAGATATAAAAGATTAAAAATATAAAAAGGAGAAGAAAGAAAAAACAACAGAACCTATGGACCTTTGTATAATATCTAAAGGTCAAATAGACAAGTAATTTGGAGAAACAAGAGAATGGGGCAAAAAGAAATCGAAGAAATAACAACCAAAAGCACCCGAACTTAAAGAAAGACATTAATTTAACATAACCAGGAAGCTTAGTCAACTCTGAACAGTATGCATTCCGGATATCACAAACGGCTGAAAATCAAATATTAAAAGAAAATCTTGGAAGTACTTAGAGTAAATCAACACATTATATATGGGGGAACAAAGACTTGATTGACTGTAGAACTATTCATCAGAAACTATCATGAGTTCATTAAAACCCAAGGAACTTATGGAGGAAAGACCAGAATGATGAGGTGCTTCATTGTAAAATTTCATAGGACAGGGATCAAAGAGAATATATAAAAGCTTCTAAAAAGAAAAAGAAAAACATATTACATATATAGACCAGGAATCTGAGAGGTCTTAGAACTTGTCAACAGCAACTTAGGAAGCTAGGAGACAGTGAGTGTAGTAACACCTTCAAAATCCTGTGGGAAAAGAATTTCTAACCTACAATCTCAAATCCAGCCAAACTACTATTTAAGAATGAGGGCAGACTAAAAATATTTTCTAACAATGTCTGAAAATTCACCTATCATTTACCCTTCCTCAGAAGTACCTAGAAGAGGTGCTCCAACATGGAATTCACCAAAGGAGATCTGAGTCAAGAGGGAAGGAAAGAAACCTATCAGCAGGATGCCAGAAGGCAGATTAGCATTTAATAGGAAGAGTAACACACCAGGGGGGAAGAGGTCAGGTCTAAGGAGATATAGCACTGAAGACTGGTGGGTCAGAACATACAAAGAGGAGATTTAGCCAACCAGGTTACAGTTGCAGCTGAATTATAATAATCATATAAAAAATAAGCAATCAAGTGAAAACATAATTTTGATCTTCAAAGAATAAAAACTGTGCAAGCAAAAAAAGGTAAATATACACTACATGGTTGAGCTATGTTTTAACCTAAGTCACAATAACCCCAGAATACTAATCTAACCCAGAATATTAACCTACCCCCAAACATTACATGGCATACTGAGAAGACAGGACAGAAGTTGCATACACCGTGAAATATAAAGTAGGATGTAGAAGAGCAATGAAAGTCTAAACATTCATTTTCCATTATGAGAACAGATAATTCCTAAAATTAAAAAATATCAAAGAATTGCAACTAATAATATTATTTAAATTGAGCAGTATACTAGAGAAACAGCATAAGGAAGAAAGTAACTGCTTCTGAAATGTGGAAAACTGGGGAAAAGGGAAAGTGAATTAGAACATTCACTTTTTCATAACTAATAAAATGATTTGGCTCTTCAAATCATGTGCATATATAACTTTGATGAAAATAAAAACTAAATTTAAAAAAGTAATAATATGAAAGACAGAAGAACCCTGCTGGATGAAGTTGGGGTGAGTAAACCATAAAGAATGACAAGAAAATGGTTAAAAGTAGGGGAAACTTTAAAGCATATTAATTTAGGCATTTAGCTTAAAAGTAAGCACAAATAAGAATTTAAACTTAAAGTTAAAAAAAAAAATTTTTAGTTGTAGAATGACACAATATTTTATCTATTTATTTTTATGTAGTGATGAGGATTGAACCCAGTGCCTCACATGTGCAAGGCAAGAGTTCTACAACTGAACTACAACCCCAGCCCTAAACTTAAGAGTTTCAAGACAAAAATTTGACCATTACAAAATTTAGCACTTCTAAAAGTAAATAAAAACCCACACTCATAAATAAAATTGAAAGGTAAAAATAAAACTGGAAGAGTGTTTGTGTATCTTGTATTGGGGATTGAACATGGGAGACTTCCACTTCTGAGCTACATCCCCAGCACCCTCCCCACTTTTTTTGAGACAGGAACTTACTAAGTTGCCCAGGTTGGCCCTGAACTTGAGATCCTCCTGCCTCAGTCTCCCCAACATATTCTTAATAATTCTCATAAATTAATTAAAAATCAAAGAGCAATAGGAAGTCATTGAACAACATGCATAAGCTATCCATAAAAAAGAAATAGGTAATATGAACAATATTCATTTTCATTAAGTAATCAGAAATAGAAATTATAGACCATAATTCTGACTTATAGAATTAGCAAAGATTAAGGGTATTGATCAGAATACAGGAAAAAAGTGTTCTTAGACTTAAAAGCATATAAATAAACCCTCTTATTAGAGGACATTTTAGAAATATGTATCAAGCATCTAAAAAAATGTACATCAGAATTTACCTTAGGGACTTAACTGGAAATAATCACAATGATGATAAAGGGATATTCATTCACCAAACCCCCTAAAATGCTGAAAAATTGAAAACTGTGGGACAGTATGTCATGTTGATCATCAAAATTTTGCTGTAGAAAAATAAAGAAAAAAATCTTAAATGTGAGTTATAGCTGGGTATGGTGGTATACATTTGTAATTCCAGAGATTTGGGAGGCAGGAGAACTGCAAAGTTCGAGGCTAGCCTGGGGAACTAAGTGAGACCTTATCTCAAAATAAAAAAATAAAAAGAGGTGAAGTCTGTGGTACATGGGCCCTGGGTTCAATGCCTAGTACAACAAAAAGTGAAATATTTTTGTTGTAGATTATTATCCCAGTTCAAACAAATAAACATAACATATTGGGGGGGGGAGATAAAAAGGGTAGACCCCCAAGCATAAACAAGGACTTCTCTAAGTTGTAGTATTACATGTTTCCATATTTTCAAGACAAATTATTTAATACTGAATTTGAACACAAAATTGCAATAAATGATTAAAAAAAAAACAGCATAAAAGGGAGCTAAATGAAAACTTCCATACTTACCAAAAGTCTATTAATTACACTATTATTTATTTTCAGGAATCTTTAAAAAAAAAAAAAAGAAAAAAAAACCCTAAAAACTAACAATTGTATATGTTTTGAAGAATAAGATATTTATATTAAGCAAATGCTTTGGCAATGAGTTCCTAATCTTTGGTGAATTTATAAATTAAACTGCTTTATCAGTTTAATTTATTCAGAGTAGCTTCATCTAAGGAAAAAAATAATGTCTCTATAATTCTATAATTACAATTAATTAATTCTATAATCCAGTAATAATGTCTCTACTATGGAGCTCTGAGAAATTCTTTTATAGGCTAACTAAATTTTGAACAATTTTGTACATAATATTAAATTTTAACATGCTCATAAAATTGTCATTTTCTTTAATATTTTTTACTTTGATACTTTTCTATAAAGTACATGTAATACATGAGGGCAAATAGAATCTTAAAGGATAAAAACATCGGTTAAGACACTTGAGATATGCAAAATTTTATTATTTGAAAACTAATATGTTCTTTAAACTTAGCAATGCCTAAGCTACTTAGTTTCTGTAATCTTGAAAAGTCTTTTATTGTTAAAAGTACATTTGTAAAAACCCATTGGTTATCTTCAGATCACTGATGTATCACAGTGACTAAAAATCTAAGGTAAGGTATATGATGTAACAAATGTGGTTCCCACACAGAATTCAAATCATCAGCATAATAACATGGGCATTTCATTTGCATGAGTAACGAAACTCAGGTTCATGGAATTACAAATAAGAAATGAATTGAGAGGCCATAGCCAGTGTATTATAAAACCTTAGAGAACTTGCTGAGAAAGGACATAAAGGCTTTCTGAACTGTCAGTATGCATTTTCAGAAACTTAAAGCAGCAATGCCTGATGGGATGTATTTTGTCATTAAGCAGCAACAAAAAATGCAAATTGCTTTCTTAACCTTTTGTAATGCTATTTCAATTGTTAACCTCAATTAATATGAACATAATCATATGGGTTTTTTCTTAAGCAAAATAAGGATTCCATATTATAGGCCATGAAATTCACTCCAATTAAACTTAAATATACTTGGTCATAAGATGAACTTTGAATTTTATCCATCTTTAAGAGAAGATTCGTTTCTCCATTTTTGAATGTGTGGCTGGACCAGAAAGATCAAAGAAAAGGAGCTGCCCACAGTACTGGATGCAGAGCTTTGACACAGGCTCACCTTCTTTGGATGAGATAATCTTCCAGGATATCCAGGCAGCGCACCATCTGAGAGAAGATGAGCACTTTGTGGCCACCAGCAATTAGCTTAGGGAGCAGTTTATCAATCAGCACCAGCTTGCCTGCTGCCTGAATCATGGCCTGCAGCTGAAAATCAGGGGCATCAGGGCTGTGGGTTTTTCGGAAATCCTCTAAAATTTTTTCCTCTGCCCCTGAAAATGAATGGAACAATTCTTTGAACAAAATATAAGGGTAAAAGCTGCTGTTTTATAGATCCTGGAAAAAGTGAAATGGGTTCTTGTTAGATTCTGGATCAACAATCCAGTGGGGAGATGCTGCTGGGTGTGTGTTCCTGGAATGTACCCTTGGCAGTTCACTCACTGTTGGAGGGAGGGCCAATGAAAGGGCTTTGCTTTTCAAGGAATTTTCACTAAGTAGAGAGAGGACTGAGATGTCCAGTCCTAAGCTGACTCACGTAGGTAAAGAAATTGTCCCAGAGATTTGACAAAAAAGGCTTTCATACCTTGTCTTCACAAAACTCGTTGTAAGAGAATCCAAGTCACATTCTATTTTTTTTTCTAAAAAAGTTTCATTATAAAAATACATCTCAAGGGCTGGGGTTGTGGCTCAGAGGTAGAGCGCTGGCACAGCATGCGTGAGGTACTGGGTTCCATCCTCAGTATCACATAAAAATAAATAAAAAAATAAAGGTATTGTGTCCAACTACAAATAAAGGAAAAAAAAAAAAACCTCTCAAAATCTTTTCTAACTAGTGAACTATTAACTTTATCTGCAGAGTTTTAATCTCATTGCCTCACTATCTATTTAGCAAAGTTACAATTTTCCATCCCCGAGTGGAAAGTGTAGGCTAGCTTGTGAGTAAATAAGGGCAAAGAGCTGAGTGAACAGTAGAGTCAGAGAAGGAAGTTCCAAACTTAGCTCTGTGTGTTTTTTAGCAAGACTCCTTAGACAAATCCATCAACTTCAGTTTATACTGTGTAAAAAGGTGAGATTATATATGTAGAGCATATAATGAGAACTCAATACACAAGATCTTTGACTATCATTGGCTTCTGGCAGAGGCTTGTGCCTGTCCTGAGTTACTCCCTCTGATTCAACTTACCATTGATCAGATAGGGATGGTTACAGCATTTTCTCAGCTCCATCATGGTGTTGATAAGATTGGGCATGTTGTGCTGATTTGCTCCCTTGGTCAAGAAGGAAAAGTTTTTCTCCAGGATGGCACGGTAGTACTTTTTCTGGATATTGGTAAGTTCTACTTCGATGATTGTCTCTTGTTTGGGAGCAAGGTTCTTTTCCACGTCATCTTTCAGGCGCCGAAGCATCATTGGTTTTAGGATGGACTGCAGTTTCTTTACCTGTTTAGAGAAATGAGATCTATTTACCAGCCCCAATCCTAACTGAATGATTACTGTGGGGGATTCAAAGCTTTGCTATCATCTCTTGGATATCTAAATCATAGTACTGCAGTAGCAGACTAAAAGAAAGATCAGATTCCAAAAGGGGGCGTTTAAAATAGCACTAGAAGGAAAAAAAGAATCTAGCTTTAATTCACAAATTACCAAGAATTTACGACAATCTCACAAGATTAAAAAGGCAAAAAGAAGAAAGTACCTATTCTCTAGGATGGAGAAAACAAACCTCTCTCTCACTCTTCTCTAACACACATACATTACAGGGATTAACTGAAGAATATTTTAAATCTTGTTAGGAGGAACACATAATATATCTCAAAGTGAAGACTTAGATGCTGAAAGAACACAGTACGTAGAGGCAATCTGAAAATGGAATCCATCAATGTCTTTTAAACAACAGCACCAGCATATGTGTTTGGGGGTAATAGTATAGGAAATTAATGTCATACACTGACACCTCCCATTCCTTTGTGGCAGTTGTTACATCAGGGACACTTCAATCCTGATGGTATTCTTTGCTATGATCTATTTTTATCCTGACAGTCCAAGCCTGGACAGAGATCTCCACTCACATGAATGCACCAGCAAGGTGACTTGTACCCTCTCCCAGGAAGACAACTGAGGTTGGAGGGGCAGGGGCGGGGGAGTAAGGGATTCAAAGTCAAAACACCTGAGTTAATCTGGGGCTAAAATGTAATATTAGAAAAATTAAGCCTAATGGGAGAATAAGGGAAAACGATAATGAAAACAAAATCTAGCTTCAAGTCAGAAAAGGCTGTTTAATTTTTATAAAAGGGGTGGAATCTGCTATGGCAATGCTTCTTTAATACAATGTGACTGACAGTCACTAG
This sequence comes from Marmota marmota marmota, assembly GCF_001458135.2. Lineage (NCBI taxonomy): Eukaryota > Metazoa > Chordata > Mammalia > Rodentia > Sciuridae > Marmota > Marmota marmota. Next base: position 17,481,773 of record NW_026000026.1, on the reverse strand, counting down.
AGAGTGAGTTATTGAAACAGGTGAATATGCTTTACTTTGGAAACAGATGCTTTCTACCAATTTATTCACTGTCTTTTAAAATACAGATATCTCATAAAAGCAGAGGGTAGAATACTGGTAACTAGAAACTGGGCTAGGGTGTGATGTTGATCAAAACTTCAGTTATGTGGGAGAAATGAGCTCAAGACATCTATTGTAAAACATGGCAACTATAATTAATAACAATGTTTTCTTGAAGACTGCTGTAAGAATGGATTGACTGTTCTTACCACATTAAATAAGTAGGTGAAGTAATGTATATACCAGCTCTATTTAGCCATCGATCACATATACATACCTCAAGACACAACATATAATTCTTTTTATCAATTAAAAATAATTTTTAAATTAAAAAAAAAGACATTTGATGCCATTTTAATGGTTTTCTTCTAACTAACCCCAATCTTAAACCTGACTCTCTTATGAGACCTTGATTTTAACAACCAAGGGTACTTAGGAATCTAATCCCCCAAAATGGATAAGGAATTACTACGTAAAAAAGCCCAAAGAGAAAAGACACAGCTAGCTAATTGTTAAAGATAGGGACAAATGTCAATCTGCCACATGCTGGGTTCAGCTTTTGCCCTTCACTTGGTTCATACCTTGAATCATTTAGAGTATACTACATGCCAGACACTGTGCTGGTCAATACAACAAACACAAGTTTGGAGAAGATGTGGGCCTTGTCCTCAAGGAGATCATTGTCTAGGAAGAAGAAAAAATGCATACCACAAATTAAGTGCAATGGGAGAAGAGGATGCATTTCCAGTGGTCCAAAAATGAAGAGAGGGATTTTGAAGGATCAACAGACAGGGCAAATGTAGAGGAGGGGAATTATGTTTGATTTTTCACTGTTCTCAAATTCTGACTTGCATCACAAGTAGAAAGAAACAGAATGGAATTACAGAATGTATTCTTGATATCTCTTAGTGAAATTTCCAAACCTTTTCAGTCCCCCAATTCTTTGCCCCAACCCACTTTCACACCATTGCTAAATTAATTTAGCAGGGTTAATTATGTCATTCCTATAATAAAAGCCTTGCATGGCTTCTCTATTACCTATAGACTCTTCAATCTGCCTTATAACAAAACTGTAAACTTCTTCCCAATTCATCTCCTCTGTTTTCAGTTCAACCGGGTAATTCCTCACTACTCAGATTACGCTGGGCTTTTTTCCTATGCAAAGTAGTCACCACCCTTTCCTCTCTCCACCAGTTCAAAACTTATCTATCCCTCAAAATGTACTCATAAATTGTACTCTCTAAAATATTTCCTGATTTCTCTACTTCAAAGTTCTCAATTCTGTTATTTGTTCCTCTTATGGCACTTAAGCTTGTCTGGTTTATTTCTATAATTCCTAACAGAGATTTCTACTCATAGTAGATAGATTTTTATTAATGCTGGTTTTTTGGAATTAGCTTTAAGTCCAACAAACCAGATTTAAGACTAGACCTTCAAAAATAGGAAACTCAATTGATCCTGATAAAACTGGACTACCCTAATATGACTGCCTTCTTTCCCTCACTACCTGTGTATTGTATTGTAATCAAGAAGGTAGGCCTGGGAACAAGTTGTTCATTATGTAGGAGGAAGGATGAAGGGATGAGGGAAGCAGAAGAAAAGCATCATGCTCCTGAGGTCAAGCACCATGCTTCTAAGCTCAGACCTGTGAGCAAAACCACTGAATGCACAAAGGAGCTCAGTGAAGCAGAAGGCCTAATATGCTAACGTAAGACATTTTGGATGCCGAGTCATCTATCCTTTGTAGTAATAGGAATTGCAAATAATCAGGTAGTCCTCTCCAATATAAACAAATACAGAAAATAAAGGAGGTAATGCTCATTTTACCAGAGATGCAAAATCTTGTCCCCATAATGACTTGCTCTTTTCTTGATGTGAAGGTAACTATCACATTATCTCCTCAATCCTTTGGGCCCCTCTTACCTGTTCCTCTGTTTTCAGATCTCCAAACTCTTCCAGGAAAGCAGTCTCTGAAGGAAACTGTGATGGCTCCAAAAAATTTAGCAAACTGAAGAGTTCTTCCACAGAGTTCTGCAAAGGTGTTCCAGTGAGCAGCACTTTATGTTCCTATACAAATTAAAAGCACATGATAAAAAGTGTTTGAGCTATCCAAATAGTACATTTTAGTGGGGAAAATTAAACCAGGGCATTGTGTGCTTAAATTTGGGGCAATTCTATTCAACCTTAATGAAAAGATGGAGTGCCAACACTTCATAGGGGTAGTCATCAAATGGGTCAACTTTTCTTTCACATCACTGATTCCAGCAGCAATTTCATGTTAACTAAAGCAGTCATTCAAATGGGTCAACTTTTCTTTCACATCACTGATTCCAGCAGCAATTTCATGTTAACTAAAGCAGTCATTCATTCATTCATTCATTCATTCACTTATCGAATACCTACCCACCACAAACTGACACTGTTCCAATGCATTAACATTAAAAGGTCATCATGTGTGGTACCAGTTCATTCAAGACCCAGAAACAAACCAAAACAGCTTACATTTTCAGGCCCCAAATTTCATGAGCCCCTCTTGGATTCAATTTGTGGCAAAAGGACTATGTATATACAAGTAAGTGACATGTCTGAGGAAAACTTCCTCTACCCTGAATGGAAGAAATCTGTATTTATTTATGTAAAAAGCTGGCTAACTCTCACCAGAGCCATGAGCTTCAGCCCCTCCAGAAGTTTGCAGTTCCTATTCTTCAACCGGTGGGCCTCATCAATTATCACACAGCTCCAGTGAATCTTCTTCAGCTCTGGACAATCTGCCAGGATCATCTCAAATGTTGTGATGACAACGTGGAACTTGAAGACTCCTGAGAGGGGGTTTCCCTGAGGATGACACAACCAAAGGTAGAGCTTTTTACCATGGCTAATGGTATAAAGAACTCTGCAAATGGGTCGCCTGCTGAATTAGAGAAGGAAGCACTGTTAAATACTAAGGCCTAAGTGAGAAGCCAACACAATGCTTTCCTCTTGTGAGATAAGTTTTTTTTTTTTGTGCTGGGGATTGAACCCAGAGCCTTGTGCATGCAAGACAAGCACTTTACCAACTGAGCCATATCCTCAGCCCTTTTCCTCTTGTGAGAAAGGAGAATATATAAGAATAAAATAGAGAATGTAATAATAAATCTACTACTTAGCAAAGAGAGACTTCACATCCATGAAACAAGTAAGGCAGCAAGTATTGTCAAAAAGGAGACAAGGATAAGGTATGTAAGAAGACAGGGAGCCTATCATTTACTAACTACTATGATAAAGAAAGAAGATGGAGTTGATTCACACACCTCCACCTAGAACTTGATCTAAACCATGTATAGCTTGAATCCAGGAAAACCCTCTGCCACTTTTCAGATTTAAATAGTTTCATCTTGTAACTCAGGTTCCAGCATAGACTGACTCAGGGCAAGTGCTATTGGAGAGGACACACCTTGGTCATTCAGCCTTTCTTGGTGTTGCCTCACATTTCAAAAGCAGAGCTGCATGATGTTAGAGCACATGTGAAATTTCTCCCAAATGTCTCTTGCTGTCTATGGAACCCCTGGGGAGAGCAAATGGCTTTCTTGATTGGAGTCATTTACTTTTTACCTTGCTTAATTGTAAAAACCAGTGCTGAAGACAAACATATAACCATACTCAACAAAGTGATTATACGTAACAAAATCTTTTTAAAAATTCTGTTGTGCTTTTAATAACATGAAACCTGTTTTCTCTTTATCTGTCCAATGTGTCTACCTCCTCTCCAAACTCCCTGGCTAGAAATCTATCCACTGTATGATAATTCTTCTCACTTCCTTCACTGAGCACATAACAATCCAGATAAAATCTGCATATAAAAGCAACTTCATAAGCCAACACTGAAAGCCGAGAAAAGATCTCTGAGGTATCTCAGAGGGATATGAAAGCATGCCCACTAATCCTACGTTTTATCATAAATTAAAATAAACTATAAGGGCAAGAAATCAGCTTCAACAAACATATGACTCAACAGAGTAAGTCAAGAGTTATCTAAAGTATAGGAATCTGAAACTCCTGAAGATAAGTGGTAGATAGGATATTCTGAACTCAAGTAGTCCCTGGGTCTCTGTGATTTGTGTGAGGCTCACCTGTGCATCTCTGTACACCATTTCATATTGCTGGATCATCTGCCTGCTGATCTGGCTGCCATGGTACACAATGGCATTCATCTCTGTCCATGTTCGGAACTCCCGCTCCCAGTTAGTAATGGTGGAGAGAGGGGCGATGATGAGAAAAGGGCCATGGATTCCTCTGAGGAATATTTCTGAAAGGAATGTGATGGACTGGATGGTTTTCCCTAGGCCCATCTCATCAGCCAAAATACAGTTTTTTCTGTAGAGGGGAAGAAATACAGGTAATGCATTATCAATATAGTAGAGCTGTTAGAAGTTGGTAAAAACGAAAAAAAAAAAATAATAATGAAAGCTTCACAAGTATACCTTGATTGGTATGGTCATCAGTGAAGGCTTTTTTTCATTTTATAGAGATGAAACAGGCTTATTTTTTATTATTATTCATACCCTTCCTACTTCCAAAATGGAACTATGCCAACTTGGGAGAAAATACTAAAGTAAGTCTATTAAAATATAAACTAAAAAAAATTACTAAATATTAAAATAATATCGAGGAAAAAATGCTTCAAACCTAAGCCAGTTTTTGTAACTGAAAAACTTCCTAGAAGCCAAGATAAAAATAAAAAGATGATAAGTTATGTGGTTCTCATCATTTATCATTTGTTTGTTATCAAAGGACAACATTTGAGGGGCTGGGGTTGTAGCTCAGTGGTAGAGCGCTAGCCTAGCACATGCGAGGCACTGGGTTTGATTCTCAGCATTGCATATAAATAAAATATAATAAAGGTCCATTAACAACCAAAAAAATATTAACGAAAAAAAAGGATGTTTTAAACCATGTGATAAATTTCTTAAGAGTAAAAATGTTGGTTTCTTCTAGTGATCCAGAATCACAGACTGCATACCAGAGCTATGGCTCTGGAAGGGGTATGTCCATCATCTGGTCTCACTCCCTCACTGTTCAGATGGGCAACCCAAGGCCTGGATGGGTGAATTATGCTCTGGGTCACACCTTTAGTAAGTGGCAGAGACTGACTATGCTAGAACATAGGTGTCCAGAATCCTATGTAGATGGATTTTGCATAACAACACAATCTTAAAAATCACTATTATGGGGTATAATCTAGAATATTAAGAAAATCTCAACCCACCTTTCTGAAATTTCATCTGGTTGAACCAGATAATGACAAGAACTAGAACACTAAAAATTCAAAATGGACTGCTATAGCACATAAGTCCAGAACATATATGGCTCACAATTTAAGTCCAAAAGTGGGGGCTATATTTCAGATCCATTCTCTTTTAGAGCCTTTTGTTGGGGGTGAGGGAGACTAAAGACTTAGAGACAGAAAACAGTTTTAAAAAATATTTAGTATTTTGTTTCATCTAGGTTGACCCCCACCACTCTCTTGCTTCCAGTAAGGCACAAAGTCAGGGATGTCTAAACATCATTTCTCCCCCCACCTTTTTTTTTGTACTGAGGATTGAACCCAGTGGTGCTTAAACACTGAGCCACATGCCCAGCCCTTTGAGACAGGATCTCACTGAGTTGCTTAGGGCCTCGCTAAATTGCTGACATTAAACTTGTGATCCTCCTGCCTCAGTCTCCCTAGCTGCTGGGACTGTAGGCATGTCTTCCATGCCTGGCCTTATTTCTCCTTTTGGCTGAAGAAACACCTAAAATAAAAGCAAAATCAGCCTTGAACAATTCTAAATGGAGGCTATGCTGCTCACTCACCACTCTGCTACTGCCAGTTTTTGAGGCGAAGGCAACAGTTTACCTCCAGATACAGATATCTGGGTAGGTTTTGGCCTTACCTGTTATACCAATTAAAAAGAAGCCAGTTCATTCCCTCCAGCTGGTATTCCCGAAGTTGGTTACTGTTCTTATATTCGCGAGATTTCTCAAGTTTCTGCCAGGAGTCTGAAGCAGGCCGTTCCTAAGGAAGAAGCGCGAAGTACAGTACAAAGAAAAGGATGTTAGGAGCATAAAACAATCACTGGCAAGGTGGTAAACCTCAAATACTGTCCAAAGGCTGATTTCAAACTATAGTTGTAATTTTCTGAGTAATGAGCAGTCTTATATTTTTTAATTTTAACAGATTAAAAATACTTCTATAAAATTTACAAGTAATTAAGAAGAGAAACAGACACTCCTAAAACTTGATAAGTGTCATATGGCTTAGACATATGATAGGATGCCATCTTCTTCTATACTTTAATTTCCCTGCAAGCTAATATTAGGGTTTTTTTTTTTTCAGTTTCTATTTAAAAATTTGTTTCTATTAATTCTTTTTTACATCATTTTTAATTTTTAATTTTAATTTGTTATATATGACAACAAAATGCATTACAATTCATATTACACTTATAGAGCACAATTTCTCATATCTCTGGTTGTACACCAAGTAGAGTCACATCCTTCGTGTCTTCACACATGTACTTAGGGTAATAATGACCATCGGCATTTGTTTTTTTGGGATTGGCTAATTTCACTGAGCATTATATTCTCCAGCTCCATCCATTTGTCTGCAAATGCCATGATTTTATTCTCTTTTAATGCTGAATAATATTCCATTGTGCATATATACCACATTTTCTTTATCTATTCATCTACTGAAGGGCATCTAGGTTGGTTCCACAGTTTACTGTGAATTGTGCTGCTATAATCATTGATGTGGCGGTGTCCCTGTAGTATGCTATTTTTAAGTCCTCTGGGTATAGACCGAGGAGTGGGACAGCTGGGTCAAATGGTGGTTCCATTCCCAGTTTCTCAAGAATTCTCCATACTGCTTTCTATATTGGCTGCACCAATTTGCAGTCCCACCAGCAATGTATGAGTGTGCCTTTCCTCCCACATCCTTGCCAACACTTTTTGTTGTTTGCATTCTTAATAGCTGCCATTCTGACTGGAGTGAGATGAAATTTTAGTTTTGACTTGCATTTCTCTAATTGCTAGAGATGTTGAACATTTTTTCATATATTTGTTGATTGACTGTATATCTTCTTCTGAGAAGTGTCTGTTCACTTCCTTGGCCCACTTGTTGATTGGGTTATTTGTTTTTTTTGGTGTTAAGATTTTTGAGTTCTTTATATATTCTAGAGATTAGTACTCTGACATACATGTGGTAAGAATTTGTTCCCAAAACGTAGGCTCTCTATTCACCTCACTGATTGTTTCTTTTGCTGAGAAGTGAAGCTTTTTAGTTTGAATCCATCCCATTTATTGATTCTTGGTTTTAATTCTTGCGCTATAGGAGTCTTATTAAGGAAGCTGTGGCCTAATCTGACATGATGGAGATTTGGGCCTACTTTTTCTTCTAATAGATGCAGTGTCTCTGACTTAATTCCTAGGTCCTTAATTCACTTTTGAGTTTTGTGCATGGCGAGACATAGGGGTTTAATTTCATTTTGTTGCATATGGATCTCCAATTTTCCCAGCACCATTTGTTGAAGAGGCTATCTTTTCTCCAATGTACATTTTTGGCACCTTTGTCAAATATAAGCTAACTGTAATTAGTCTCTGTGTCCTCTATTCTGTACCATTAGTCTACCAGTCTATTTTGGTGCCAACACCATGCTGTTCTTGCTACTATTGCTCTGTAGTATAGTTTAAGGTCTGGTATAGTGATTCCATTTGCTTCACTCTTCTTGCTAAGAATTGCTTTAGCTATTCTAGGTCTCTTATTTTTCCAGATGAATTTCATGACTGCTTTTTCTATTTCTATAAGGAATATCCTTGGGATTTTGATTGGAATTTGCATTAAATATCTATAGTGCTTTTGGTAGTATGGTTATTTTGACAATATTAATTCTGCCTATCCAAAAACAAGGTAGATCTTTCCATCTTCTAAGGTCTTCTTTAATTTCTTTCTTTAGCATGCTGTAGTTTTCATTGTAGAAGTCTTTTATCTCTTTCGTTGATTCAAGTACTTTATTTTTATTCTGTTAATTCTTTGTACCAGGAAATGGCACTTTGTGTATCAGCTTAGCAAAGTATAGTGGGTCAAATATTGTGTTGGTTAGTTTCTAAAGTTAGCACATACGGAAAAAAAAAAAAAAAAAAAAAAATCAATCAAATTCCTTACATTCCCCTTAAACAAAATAGAGGCAGCCTTAGTACTTTATTTTTCCTATAAAACAATGGTTTCTAAAAATAATCTTATCTTTTCTATATTGATACGAGATGCTACATTATATATTAGGTTCCAAGATAGTCATGGAGTTGAATCACGATTCTTCATTTCCATTGGCTTGAGTATCACATTCTTTGATTATTCTAGTTATATATCTGATGGGGAATTATTTTCCAAAAACATCTTTGCTATTTTTACTATGCTGTATAATTTTAGAATCAATTTGTCAAGTTCTCTTAAACTCCAGTTGGAATCTCATTTAGAATTACAATGAACTTATTAATTTGGAGAAAATTTAAATCTTTATGTATTGAGCTTTCTAGCCACAAATCTCATTTATTTTTTCTTAGATAGTCATAGTTTGCTTATAGGCAAAATGAGTTCCCAAAATGGGACTTTAAGATCTTAAAAATAAAAAATTCTTAGTATGCCTAAATGTATAAATGAGAATATTGAGACTATAATTTTTCCATATAATAACTTCAGTCTTTGATGGCTCACCTTTGGATTACTATAATCAAATTTTCACTTGATATGCTATTAACTAAAACCAAGCCACTTACCGATGAAATTTAAAAAAAAGAAAAAAAAATCCTCAATTATTTCATTCATGTTTGGAATTAAGTCTAAGCTATCCATGGCCTTTTAGAAAAGTATGTGATAACTATATTCTGGTGTGGTTAGACTTTGAAATGGGACTCTGCTGAACATTATCAACACATAGTTATAGGTGTTTTGAGAAACAAAGGGGGAAAACACATTATGCCAGTCTTTAAAAAAAAAAAACAAAAACAAAAAAAACCCCAAAACCCCACAACTCTTAAAGCAAAAGCTTCTGAGTGAAGATATTCCTATAAGTTCTTATGCTCTGTTCCCTTAAAGAAATAACATTCTTCTTAGCCAATGGGAACTGTTCAGACTTCAGCCTGGATCCCTGAAGCCCAAGCAACCTAGTTCACAGGAGCTTCCTTGCCCTCAGAGACTCACGTACCTGGCTCTCAGTCCTGTAGCTACCATGACAGAGTTTCACTATGGATTTCTACTTTGCCTTGTAAGTGCTCTTATGTAGAGGTATTACTTTCTGATCTAGTCACTGCTTTGGGTTTTTCGTCTTTTAGGTTTATTTAGATATTGAGTCAAGACTGGTAAGATTACCTGTAAACTTCAAAATCTAGAATTAGATCCCTTAAAAAAAAGTCATTCAGGCAAAGTACCATTTAGAATTTGTCCTATTTGTAACACATAAAAAGATAGCTTTAATTATATCTTTGGTACAATTTAAGTTTAGAATTCTTCAGATGAAATTTCAAAATATACATTTTCAATGAAAACAAGTAAATTAGGGGAAAAAAGGGCAAGTATAAAAGGATACTATAGTTCATTAAGAGCTGGGGAGGACAACAGCCTCACAACTGCAAAGTAAAGGAAACAAAATGTGAAATCACCACAAATTACCCTTGTATTCATTTTCCTGCCAAATGCACACAGGCTGAGAAACCAAGTGGGAGTCAAGCTGGGAGAACAGGTAAGAATCATGATTACTTCTAGATGATAACAAAGGGTTAGAGTGAACTCGGCTTCCACCCTGCTTAGCTTCTGCATTATGCTGCATATCACAATCATCCTGTGCTGTCCATGTACAAACATTCTTCCATCACATTGAGCTCCTGGTGGGCAGGGGCAGTACCTTGTTTCTTATTATATCTCATAGAAGACACAACCTACAGCAGGTGCTTAATAAATGACTCACAAATTTAATTTAAAATGAACAACAGTATATATAGGAGAGAGTTAAAAGAGAAATTTAATAATCATGTAGACAAACAACATGAAACTATAAGTTTCTAATCACAATTCTGCATCTTAAAATGCCTCTTTACACCTTTCATATAGCAGAAAAACCTAAAACAAAACACTGCTCCTGAATGGATTCTAATAGGGATCTAAGTTCAATGCTGAGGTCTAGTCTTCTGAGTCTTGAGTTCCAGTAATGTAAAAGCAACAAATAACACTAATAAGGAACCAGTATGAGATTTTCATATGAAAATAGTGATTTTTTTTAAACAAAAACTGATCATTTCAGTTTACAATCTTATGTTTAACAACAATTCTCTTTCCTAATTATCTTAACAAGACTTTGATTCCAATCCTTCCCCCTTTTAATGATTGATACTCTAAATACACAAATACTCCAGAATCAAGAAAACACACCAACTGAATAAACCTATATCAAAACACTATGTTCTCTCTGTGAGGCCCCAGGGATCTACAGATAAAGACTATTCTTCCTATTAAGAATATTCCAGTTGAGTAAAGGAAAAGGATAAAACAAAGAAAAGAGATCACTGAGGAATCATGAGATAACAAGAATTAAGAAAGACAGTATCTGCTGAGCTGCTTCTGCATGCCAGGTATTTGTTATATTTTCCATCTTCCTGACTGCATATGTCAGCTACACACCAAGAAATCTAAGCTATGTCCAAGCTTCTTAAATGTCACACACAAGAAAATAGAGCTGCAGGCTGATTTAGGCAGGGAAATAAACACCCTAAACTGCAGGATCATCAGGGGGAATGACAAAGGTAAGATGCCACAGAAATGGCTTAGGAGCACAGCTTCACAACCACATAAAATTACTTGTTATCAGAGGTACCAGACAGAAATATAGATACATTACCACGTGTTTAATTTCAGGGAGAATTTGAAGAGACTCAAATTCTTTAACTTTTGCAGGATCCACATCTTCCTCCAGCTCCCAAGTGCTTTCTTCATACGGCAGGGAGCACCACTTCACCAGGTAATGTGTCACCTCCTGATAGGAAGCAGGAGAAAAACTTAGGGTTCTTCCTACTAGATTAAAGGAGTCAATCACACTTTGCCACCCTTCATGATGACACATGAATAAAATAAGACAGAAGCCACATGTTTTAATAAGTGACATACATAGAAGGAAGGGATGATGCTTTAGGAGAGGCAAATGGCAACACACCCACCTCCCCTGTCTCTGCATCCTTGGTGTGAGCCACTTCCAAGATGCGATCCACTTCTACATAATCTGGATTGAACAAGTCTTCATCAGGCTAACAAACAGAGAACAATTAAGAGATGCATTTTCCTTCTTTCACATCTAAAATCTAGAATTTTTAAGTGGTCCTTACCATAGACTCTATTAGAATCATACACAGAAAGGGTTTGCTTGAGAATAAAGTCATTGCACAGCTATTTCTTCACTGTCCCCAAATCTTACATGTCATGACTACATTTAAAGGATCCAACCACTGTACAGGCTGTGCCATGGCCAGATGAGACTTTCCTGTTAGTCACTACAGCTAGATGCAAAAATCACCACTAGGTTCTCCTTTTTTTTTTTTTTTTTTAATTGCTTCTTGTTCCCTTGGCAGCTTGGAATTATACCTTCTTTTTCTTTTTAGTAACAGCAGCTAACATCAGAAGGAGTATGAAAGGAGTTTTCTGGGTACTGATAAAGTTCTATATCCAGATTTAGGTGGTAGTTACGTAAGTGTGCTTATTTTGTAAAAATTCAAGACCATTTAGAATTGGTTTACTCATCTTTATACATATTAAGCCTCAAAAAAGTTCAGTTACAAATCAATAATATGCAATATTCAAGGATATTTAATGTGGATCCAGAGTAATGCTAAGTGTTTTCATTTAAACCTCAAAACTACCTCATGGAGTAGAAGTTTAATTACTTTCTGGATAAAGAAACTGACTGACAGAGGGTAAGTATTGTGACCAAGGTCAAAGAGCTGTGTGAAATAAATGGTCACCGAGCTTTCTCTTACTGAGAAACCCTCCTGCTGGACTGCTGGAACATTCTTACTGCCTCTTTGGATGGAAGACACGTTAGAGACTATCCACTTTCATTGTCTAATCAATGCAGGAATACTTTCTACAGAATCCTGTCAAATCCACACTCAAATTCAATTGTTCCCGTAAGAAATTTACTATCCTTGCCAAGACGAATCCTTTGCCAAAACAGCTTTACTTCTACCTGCTTAATAGTAGAATCACAATCTTTATCACTATTTATGAAATTATAGCCTAACTTCCTAGCTCCTAACTGCTGCTTATTGGTATGAAATGCTTCCTTTACAGCAGTGGTAAGTAACCTGATTCTATCCTAAGTTGGCTTTTCAACAGTCTCCTCCCTACCTGGTTTAAACAAACAAACACCAATTTGTTCAACAGTTCTTCATGTGCTATATTTCTGGATCTCTAGTATAAGCATTTCTATAAACACTGACATTTATTATGTATAACAGCCAAGATGTGGAAATATTCTTAAGTGTTTGTATCCACAGATCAATGATTAAAGAAAGTGTGGTCTATATATATATATATGCACAATAGAATACTATTCAGACTTAAAAAAAAGATTATGCCATTTACAACAACATGGATGAATATGGAGGATACTATGCTACTTGAAATAAGCCAGTGAGAAAGTCAAATACTGCATGATTTCATCTGTATATGGAATATAAAATAACGTGATGAACTCATAGAAACAGAGAACAGAATGGTGGATGCCATGGGCAGAGGGAAGGGGTAAGTGGGGTGATGTTGGTCAAAGGGTACAAATTTCAGTTATGTAAAGAAATATTTTGGAGATCCAATATATAACATAGTGGCAACAGTTAAAAATACTACATTGTATACTTGAAATTTGCCAAGAGATACATCTTAAGTGTTCTCACCAAAAAAAAAAAAAAAAAAAAAAAAAAAGATAAGCAGGTGGGCAGACAGGCAATGAGGTAAGAGACAAGATATGCAAGCATGGTGATTATCTCACAATGTATGTTTATCAAAGCATCAAGTTGTATACCTTAAATATACAAAATTTTTTGTCAGTTATAGCTCAATAAAGTTGAAAAACAATAGCACTGTGTCACTTAACTGTAGGTATTCTGTAAAGCTGATATTATTAGGAGTCCTGTTTCACACATGAGGATAAGTTTGAAGGGGATTATGCACATGACATAAGTTCACCCAGCTTGTGAGAGATTTAGTGAGCACATGCGTGCACACGTGTGTGTGTGTGTGCATGTGCGAAAAAGAGACAGAGAGAGTTGTGAGAGAAGCCCCAGCAGTTTGACTCTAGAACCTAGGTGCAGACTATCCTGCAGTCCACTTCCCACCTTTGCTCTCACTAAGCTATGGTCATGACCCCAACCACCACTAAAGTTTTCCTGAGTTGCCCTTATGTTTTGCAAAGTCCTTCACCAAAGTCCTGGTACCCTAATGAACCAAGAAATGAAAAAAAAGTGCTGGGATATTGAATCAGAAGCCTCCTACCTCTGTGGCATGTGTGAGCTCACAGTATCTTGAGCTGGGTTTCCCTCACATCTACCTTGGCTACCTCATAAAGCAGTTGGAAATATGGGCATGAAGATATTCTACTCTAAGCTCAGTTATTATTTGTATTACAAGAATATTATTTTTCCAAGTTACTAGTAAAAATGTCTACTAGATTAAGATCAAAAACAGTGTTACAGCAACTACTCCCCACTATTACTTACCCTTAATTGCACGATTTGCTCTAATCTTCTCGAAAGTTCTTCCTTCCCACCAAAGTATAAACTCCTGTTACTTTATTTCTAGACAACTTTACAGTTTACTGTCTCTAATCTAGGGAAAATCACTCCCTTCAGAATACATAAGAAAACAGATAACCAAGGCTGTGTAGGCTGTATTCAGGTGTTTGAACTTTGTTTCAAGAAAATGGGGAATGGTGTAGAGCAAACTTTCCTCCCTTACTTGGGTCAAATAACTACTGAGCACTGACTCCATGTCTAGTCCCAGTGACAGAAATAGGAGGAAGACATGGGCTCTGTGTCTCAGGGCTTAAAATGGAAGAATGGATATCAGGAAAAGGGTACACTTATACACTGTTAGTGGGACTGCAGTATGGAGAGTCTTCAAAAAACTAGGAATGGAACCAGTGATCCCACTCCTCAGTATTTATTCAGTAGAACTAAAATCAACACACTACAGTGATACAGCTACATCAATGTTTATAGCAGTGCAACTCACAATAGCCAAGTTATGGAACCAAACCAGGTGCTGTCAATAGATGAACAGATTAAGAATTTTTCTCAGCCACAGAGAATAATAATATTATGTCATTTACTGGTAAATGGATGGAACTGTCAAATGTTGCACTAAGTGAAATAAGCATCAAATGTTTTCTCTTATATGTGGAAGCTATAGAGAGAAAAATAAGAAATTAAAGAAAAATGGAGGGGATCTCATGAAAATAGAAGGGAGAACAATGGTAAAGAAAGGTAATAGAGATGTAAAAAAGGATGGGAAAGGGGCAGAACTGTGGAATGAATTTATGCTATGTGTATGTATATCACAATGAATTCCACTTTAATGTGTAATTAGAATGCACTGATTAAAAAATAAATTTATAAATGGAAGACCAATAGAGTAGAGGATGACGTGGGGAGAAGGGGAGAGTACTAGGGTTTGAAATGAAACAAATTATGTTATATACATTTATGAATATGTAAAAATGAACCCCACAATTATGTATAACATAATGTACTAATAAAAATAAGTAAATAGAGCTGAGGTTGTGGCTCAGTGATAGAGTGCTTGCCTAGCATGTGTGAGGTGCTCAGTTTGAACCTCAGCACCATATAATAAATAAAATAATTATTTCCATATACAATCAAGATATTAAAAAATAAATAAAAAAGAATGGCTCTTTCAATTATAGTCATCACCTTCTAGTCCCAATTCTCTTTTAGAGGAATAGTACCATGAAAAACTTTTCTCATAGTAGCTTTACAATACACATACAGAGAATGAAATCTACCAAATTATGCTATGTCCATGTATGAATACACTACAGTGAATTTTGCTTATATACTTAATTATAATGTACTACTGAAATACTACTACTACTACTACTACTACTACAACTACTACTACTACTACTACTACTACTACTACTAGAAGGGAGATCAGTAGAGTAGATCAAGCAGATCAGAAGGAGAGAGGAGAGGCGGGAAAGGGAAGGTAACAGGGAATGAGATCGACTAAATCATGTTATGTGCATGTATGGATACTGCATAATAAATCCCACTATTATGTACAATTACAATGTACCAATAATAATAAAAACAAACATGGAGAAAGCTAGGGCCAAATTCTAAGGTTAAATAGGAAGGATCGAAAATTGGGATAAGAATGATTACTGACATTACCCTAAAGTAATTTAGCACTTAAGGAAAAATGAACAGGACCTGAACAATGAGTTGAGCAAGAGTGTGGAGCAATTTAATGTGCCTTGATGGCATCTGAGTGCCCTCTTAGGATTTAGTATTGTGACTTTACATTTTTTTTTAATTGCAGATGAACACAACATCTTTATTTATTTCTATGTGGGGCTGAGGATCAAACTGAGTGCCTCATGTGTGTGAGGAAGGCGCTCTATCTCTGAGTCGCAGCCCCAGCCACGTGACTTTACATTTTTAAGAATAATTTTTATTATTTCTTTTCTTCAAAAGTTATCTATATAAAAGTGAAAATTACATATTAAAAAAAAGAAGAAAATTACCATGATCCCATCAACCAGAAAAAATGATGCTAATTTTCATGAATATATTCAACACATTTTCTATTTCCTATACATTACTATAGTGCTTCTATTTTCCTGCACACCCAAAATGGCATTTACACATTTACTGTAGAAACCTGACATTTCCCACTCGTAACAGTTTACAACACTAAGTATATTTCCACATCACTAGTATTTTTCCTTCAATATTACTTTTACTAGACATTCTATTAGGATGCATGAATTAACAAAAGCCTATTATCTAACATTTTGTTTGTTTTCAAATTTTCACCAATATAAACAACTCTTTATCATAACTAAAACTTTGTGCAAAGATTTAAGAATTTCCTTAAAATAAGTGACAGAATTACAATTTCTGGGACAAAGGCTATCCAGATTTTGGGATACCTGAGGCCTCTTGCCATAACGCTCTTCTAATAGCATTTATGCTCCTATCCAGGCAGTGTCCCTTACAACCTTAAATGTCTCTTAAAACCTCCAAACATTTGATAAGCAAAAACTAGATCTCCGGGCTGGGGTTGTGGCTCAGTGGTAGAGCGCTTGCCTCGAGTGTGGGAGGCCCTGGGTTCAATCCTCAGCACCACATAAAATAAATAAATAAGTGAAGTAAAGGTATAAAAAAAAAAGATAAACTTTAAAAAAAAAAAAAAACAACTAGATCTCCATTTTAATCTGCCTTTGATTACAGTTGAAACGTGCTATATCTTTCTATGTGTAATGACCAATTTTTCCTTCTTTCTGAATTCCCTGCTAATTTGTTCACTTTTCCCATTTGAAGTTTTGTATTATTCCCGTTGAGTGGTAAGAGAATTTCTTTCATTAAAGCTATTTGTCATATGTATATAATATATGTGTGTGTGTGTGTCTGTGTATGCATGCACATAAATATAAATAGGAAAGCTCTCCTATTGGAGGTGAAGAACGTATGCCATGTAAGTATGTGCATTTATATAATTAGGAAAAACATACATGTACATAATATAAATCCATATTTCCTAATTATTTACTCAAGATATCATTAGGCATTAATTTAATAGGCATTAATTGAATTTTAATTAATAGATTTAATATTCAAAACCATCAGTCCTTTCTCTTGTTAAGATTTAGAAACTCTTAAGTTTATATAAATATAGTTATTTACTTTCTAAGAATTATGGCTTGGTTTTTGTTTTTGCATTCAAACTTTAAGTCGTTTTGGAATGCCCTTTTTATGGTGATAAGGCAGGGATGAAAAATTGTGTGAATATCCCTTTAACTCTATTTATTGGTATTCAGAGCAAAATGCATGTCCTTATGAGTTGTCAGTTTATAAACTTTGATCCTCATATCTTGGTAGGTGATTGTTTTTTTTGGCTTAAATCTAGTCTAGTTTTGCTGCAAACCAGCACACACTCATCAATTTGACCAGAGAAACAACAGACTTCAACTTGGACTTAGAAACTTAAACCCAGTATTTACTGCTACAGTAAAAGCAGCAGTCAAATGAATCAGTAAATATTTCTTTACCTCTGTAAAAATGTGCTTCATCTGGGCTTGTTTATTCCTAAATCGCTTGATCTTCTGTGCAATGCGAGGATCCTTTTCCAGCTCTTCCATTGTGGCCCATTTACAATGTAAGTAGGAACTATCCAAAAACATACAAATTATGAGACAAGCACATAGTTAGCAAAAGATAAGCTTTAAGGTTTCAATAATCAGGGTGACTATCTTTCTCAAAAGCAGCAGGGTGGTCTGTTGCAAAGCTGCTAGAAACTATGTTTAGAAAGGCCTTGCCCTGAAGGGCAAGAACAGAAAACCATACACAATAGAGTAATTCCAAATAATCTCTCTCACTGTGGCTTCTATAGAAATTGGCTCAGAGCAGGAGCAGCAGATATAGTCAAGCTATCAAATACACATTAGTGGACAGGGAGCTGAGAGGAGAAAAATGGAAGACAGAAAAATATTATATTCTATAGGACAGTGGTTTCCCACCCTGGGTACATGTGAGAATTTCTCAGAAACTTTTTAAAAAAATATCAATCTCTGGGGCCCACTCTGACTCTGAATCAACTTGTCCTGGGTAGAGTAAGGGCTTCAGGATTATTAAAAAGCCCTTCAATTGATCCTACTGCCGCCAAAGTTGAGCATTTTTCAACTCAAGGTAAACTTAAGTGAGCCAAGATCTGTGGGTTATGCCTTAGGGGCCAAATTACTAAAAATATAAGATACTAAAGAATCAAGAAAAAGGAGGGTTTATTTATGTAAAATCCAAATACATATAACACACTAAGTAGACGTACAAATTTCTATACTTAACGTAGAACAGCTCTAGGTCGAATGGGGGTTCTCCTGGGTGAACCTGTAACCAACAGCAAGCAGTTAGCCCAGATCCTAGGCAGTTCATCCACTTATGTCAAAAGAAAACACATAAATAACACTTCTGCCCAGTTTTAGTAAACATTTCTTGAGGATATTTTCATTTTCCCAGGCTATTTCCTGACAAGCTATTGTTCAGGTTTTCCAAAGACCAAACACATCCCTAGCAGTTAAAACAACAACACTTTCCAGGGTTCAGGCTTAATAACATTCACCTGATAAACTTAAGCTGGCCCAGGGCTCTGAAAAATGTTAGGACCAGAACCTGGTGCAGAAGTGACCTGCATCCTAGTCTCCATCTGAAACAGTGGTAAGGGAGTTTACTTTCTTCAACACTGGAAGTAAAGATCAATCTATGCTCTCACTGGCATCAATATACTCTCTCACTTAGATTTTCTTTAGGGGATTCCTACAATGGCCCTGAGATGCTTAAGGAAAAAATCCCATTATATTTCCATTAAGATTATTTTTCTGTCTCTTCTTTATGGTCTCTGATGATTATAAACTACATATAAAAAATACCTTTGCTAGGTTCATACTGGAGAACATTATCAATTTGACCTATTCTAGATATTTAATACTTTTATGTCCTAAAATCCTCCATGGGGGTAAAAGTAAGTGTTGACCAGCCACACAATACTCTTGCCAAGCTCTTACTCCAGCTAAGATGATCATTCTAGGTTCTATAGTCAAATATCTCTTCACAAAGGGTGTAATGTATTCTAGTGACATAAAAACTAGAAACATGAATCACCAACCTCCTGGACAGTCTTAGATGCCAGGATCTTCTCAATGATGTTTGCATCATCTTCTGGAGGCTCCTGGAGACAGAGATTAAAAAGAAAATACGTTATGGGACCCAAAGTCCAAGAGAATAACTCTCTAAGATGCATTAGTTATGCATCCCTTATATGAAATTCTTGGGACCAGAAGTGCTTCAGATTTCACAGCTTGTCAGATTTTGGAGTGTTTGTATTCACTACCAGTTGAGTATCGTTAATCCAAAAATCTAAATTTTAAAAAACTTCTTGAGCATCATGTTGGTGGTCAAAATTGTGCTCAGATTTTAGACTATTTTGTATTTGGGATTTTTGGACTAGGGATGCTCAATCTGTACTAAAACAGGGACTACTTCATTCAAAAATCCTCCTTTGAATACTGAAGCCCCCCTCCCATCAACCCACAGAGTGACTAAAAGATGGCAAACATTTTGATAAGCTAGAATTCAAAGAGGTATGTTTTAACCTCTGGGCACTACTCTATTGCAGAGCAGAGAAGCCACTCTACTTTTCAGATTCAATTTGAGATCTGCCTTTAGCATCACTAAAATTGATCCTGGGACATCCCTTCTCTTCAAAGCTTCTTAGATGCTGCTGCATAAAATTTTCAAAAATCTATAGCAGAAAAGAGTCTGGAGGCTTTAGAATCAGAAGGTTCCAAATTCTAATACCTACCCCAGCTATTGACTTTGAGCAAGCCAACTGATATCACTTAGTTACCAAATAGTAGTAGAAAAAATATCTCACTGGGTTACAGGGATGATAAATGGTATATGAAAATATACTTTGAATAGTAGCACTATGCAAAAAGAAGGCATAACAATGCTCTATTACACTGTACACCTTTTCCTCTCTGTACCTGAAAATGGCTTGGTGTTTCACTGACAATCCTTTAACTGCAAATCCCAAATGAAAACAAACTCTTCTTTCCTACTCTGGAAACATATAAACTTTCTAGGCTCCTATTTCTATGAAATATCTTTCTACAGAGTATGTATATATTTATTTATTTGCAGTACTGTGAATTGAACCCAGGGGCTCTCTACCACTGAGCTCCATCACATGTCCTTTTTAAAACTTTTTGACACAGAGTCTCCAAGTTGCTGAATTTGTCTTGAACTAATGGTTCTCTTGCTTCAGTCATAAGTTGCTGGAATTACAGGTGTGTGACACTAATCTGGCTCTACAGACTATTTATGATAAAACAAAATCAGGAGCAAAAATGACAAACTTAAAAAGAATGCACTGAATCAGAAAGTCTTATATTTAATATTCTTTTGAGATTTTGGTAGATTCTATGTACTATGACCTTTCCCACTATTACAATATGAGACTTTAAACAGTGATGAAAAGAACACTAACCATAACAATCCCAATTCACTAATATAGTGAAAATTCACTATTCTAGGTTCCTGGTTGGAATATTCCAGAAAGATGATTTGTGCTGCATATCACCTTCAGTCTACTCATTCCAAGGTTCAACCATCCTAAAGCCATGCCATTATCAAAAAACATTTTAGGGGCTGGGGGGATATGGCTCAAGCGGTAGCGCGCTCGCCTGGCATGCGTGTGGCCTGGGTCTCTCTTAAAACAAACAAACAAACAAACAAAAAAACATTTTAGCTCTTAAGATCCTAAATAAAGGTTGTGGCCCAGTGGTCGAGTGCTTGCCTAGTCCAGGTGAGGCCCTGAGTTTGATCCTCAGCACCACATAAAAATAATTAAGTAAAATAAAAGGTATTGTGTCCAACTGCAGCTAAAAAATAAATTAAAAAAAAAAAAGATCCTAAATTAAGTTTTCCTGAGAAAAGTGATAATAGTTAAGAAGGGGGAGAAGGAAGGAGATATGGCAGCAAAGAATTATGGAAATCAGTAAGCAGGCAAGGCAGATGCTTTTAAAGGTTACAAATATTTACTACACTCCTCCAGACACATGTTAATCATGCTAGGTGCCATGACAAAGTTAATCCAAAATGACGAAACTTGTTTCTTGCCGCTCATCAAGAAGGCAACTGAACTGTAATTGCAAAAGAAGGGATTGGAATACAGACTAAGCTTCTGTTTTTCTGCTTAGGTATTTGTTCTGCTTGACCCTGAGCACAGGTGAGGAAAGGAGGGGCCGTTTACTGCTCATTGCCTATTTTGACCCTTTACAATATAAACATTCTGAAGGCAGGGATCCTTATTTGTTTGATTCACTGATGCAAAAATGGGTAGTCAGTAGTTATTTGTTGAATGCTAAGAAATAAGGAAGAGAGATAGAAGGAAATATAGTGAGGAAATAAAACTATCAAACTCTCTGGGGCCACAGAGGAGATGACTATTATTCTTGATCTATGTCACTTAATTAAAAAGTAAATCTCTATACGCTCAGACATGCAATGTTTGATGGTAATTACATAGGGCCAAAATTAGGTGTACTTTCATGAGTGGCAAGAATACTATCACAGCCCATACAGCCAAAAAAAAGTTAGACTGTTCCAAGGGGATAGTCAGTAAAGGAACAAGTGCTTAGTTCAGAGAAATTAGGATAATGAGCTAATTCCTTCTCAACTTCTTATTCATTTCCTTTCTAAATTTCCACTCCATGCTTTTTATTAGGTACTTTTTATGGCTGTGCAGCAGTTTTACAGAAAAAAAAAAGAGACTACACACACACATACAAAAGTCTTCATCATGGAACTATTACAGATAATGCTGAGTTACTAAGGTTTCACCATGTATAAATCTCAAGTGTGCATCCTGATTAATTTCAACATATACACACACTAATATAACTAGCATCCAGACCAAGTTATAGAACATTTCTAATATTCTGGAAAATGCTGTGACCTATTGGAAGAAACTATGAGACTTCTACCATTATAGATTCACTCTGCCTATTATTAGACTTTATATAGATGAAATAATATAGTCTGCTATTCATTCTTTCTTAATACTGTTCAAGTGTTTTGTTATAAATACACCACTATTATCTATTCTACTATCAAAGAATATTGGGTTGCTTCTAATTTTTGTATTATGCATAAAGTTCATAAGAATTGTATGTCTCTTGGAGGAAAAATATACTCATTTATCCTGGCTATAGACCCAAGAGTAGAGTTATGAAGTAGGTATATATTTATTTTAATAGATATTGCCAAAATTTTCCCAAAGTGATTTTAACAATTTTTTAAACAGTTTTTAAAAAATATTTATTTCTTTAGTTTTTAGGTGGACACAGTATCTTTATTTCACATTTATGTGGTGCTGAGAATCGAACCCAGTGCCTCACGCACGCAAGGCGAGCATGCTACCACTTGAGCCACATCCCCAGCCCAGATTTTAACAATTTTTATATCCATAAGAAACATTTGGAAGTTCCTGCTGAAGTCAATCTTTAACATGTTAGCCATTCTAGTGGATATGTAGTATTCACATTTCCCTGGTAACTGAGGATGCTGAGCACCTTGTCATATAATTATTAGCCACTGGGCATCCTCTTTTGTGAACCTCCTATCCAAGCTATTTGCCTACTTTATAGATTGTCATTTTTATTTATTTACAGTTTTTAAAATAGAGTCCTCTGTCAGATATATAGATTACAAACATTCTAGCAGTTTATGGTTTACCTTTTCAAACTCTTAATGTTGTCCTGACAAAAAGAAGTTTTACATAATCTACTTTATCAATCTTTTGTCTTATGAGTAGTATTTTTTGTGTCCAGCTTAATAAATCTTTTTTGGTACCAAGGCCACTATGCCACATATATAATTTCAAATTTTCTAGTAGTCACATTAAAAAAGTAGAAACAAACAGGTGCAACTGACTTGAACAATATATTAAAACCAATACATCCAAAATATCATTTCAACATGTAATCAATACAATAATTAAGGAAATACTTTTAATTCTTTTTCTCCTACTACACCTTCAAAATATAACGTATACTTCACACCTATAGTACACTTCAATTTGATCAGCCACATTTCAGGTGCTCAATAGCCACACATGGCTAGTATTGTCTAATATAGCTCTTTTTTGTTTCATTAGTCAATTTGTTGTTTCTTACAGCAATGCTACCCTGTCCTTATTCCCTTTCTTCTTCTTTTTCTCTTTTGGAACTGGGAATTTAACCCAGGGGCATTTTATCACTAAGCCACATATCCATTTTTCTCTCTTTTTTCTTTTAAATTTTCAGACAATTTTTCTCACGAAGTTGCTGAGGTCCTCACTAAGTTGCTGAAGCTGGCCTCAAATTGCAATCCTCCTGTCTCAGCCTCCTGCGTGTCTGGGATTATAGGCATATGCCTGGCTGTCTTTATTCTTGTAGCTCGTTTACAAAGTCTTATTTAAAGTATATCTTACAACCTAGTTGTTATTTTCAAGATCACCTTAGGGTAGTCTAGGTCTTCAGCATTTCTAAAGACACTTTCACCCACAAAACTGCCACACACACATACACACACACCCTTGTTTAGATCTCTAATTTCTCTCAGCATGATGTTTTAGTATACAGGGCTTGCATGCCTTTTGAGTCATTCCAGGGTATCTAATACTTGATGCTATTACAAATGGAATTTTATAACTATCCTTTCCTGATTTCATACTGCTAGTATACAGAAAAGGTGTGTGTGTGTGTGTGTGTGTGTGTGTGTATTATCTTTATATATTATAAACAACTTGGCTAAGTCCACATTAATTGTAGTGGTTTATAGATTCTGTTAAAATTTCCTTAAACACAGTCATGTTACCTTCAAATAATGACAGTTTTATCTTCCTTTCTAATCTATAAACAACTTATTTCTTATTTTTCCTTATTGTCATGGTCATGTCGTCCAGTATATTTCTACTAAATATAAGTGATGATGGTGGAATCTTTTCTTATTTCCAAATTCAAATTCTCAAATTTTTCCAATGGCTTTTAGGATTTTTTTTTTTAGTCTCTGATTTCTATGGTGCAAGACATGCCTAAGTGCAGTTTTTTTTTGTTTTGTTTTGTTTTGTTTTTTTCCCTATGCAGGGGTTACCTTATATTAAGTGTATGGGTTGGTATCTTTTTATTTGGAAGCACAACTTTTCATTTCTTTGGATGTACATGATGCAGAATCACACCATTCATGCAACCATACATGCACATAGGGTGATAATGTCCATCTCATTCCATCATCTTTCCCACCTCCATACCTCCTCCCCTGCCCTCACTCCCCTCTGCCCAATCCAAAGTTCCTACATTCTTTCCTTAACCCCCCTCCCTTCCATTAGGGATCAGTATCCACTTATCAGAGAAAACATTTGGCCTTGGGATTTTTAGGATTGGCTTACTTCATTTAACATGATAGTCTTCATTGGATGGAAATGCCATAATTTCATTTTTCTTTAAGGCTGAATAATATTAAATATTTTTTTCTATCTATTCATCTATTAAAGAGTAGGTGGTTGGTTCCACAGTTTAACTATTGTGAACTGAGCTGCTATACACACTGTAGTATGCTGATTTTAAGTCCTTTGGGTATAGACTGAGGAGTGGGATAGCTGGTTCCATTCCAATTTTTCTAAGAAATCTCCATACTGCTTTCTATAGTGGTTGCACAAATTTGTAGTCCCACCAGTATGAATCAATGTACCTTTCCCCCCACATCCTCACCAACACTATTTTTGCTTGTATTCTTAATAATTGCCACTCTGACTGGAGTGAGAAGAAACCCTAGAGTAGTTTTGATTTGCATTTTTTTAATTGCTAGAGATGTTGAACACTTTTTTCATATTTGTTTATTGGTTGTATATCTTCTTCTGGGAAGTGTATGCTCAGTTCCTTAGCCCATTTATTGATTGGGTTATTTGTTTGTTTGCATTTTTTTTTTTTTTTTTGGTGATAAGTGTTTTGAGTTCCTCATATATCCTGGAGATTAGTGCTCTATCTGATGTGCGTTCTTCCGTTCTATAGGCTCTCTCTTCACGTTATTGATTATTTACTTTGCTGTGAAAAAGCTTTTCAGTTTAAAGCCATACCATTTATTCTTTTTTTAAAAATGTTTTTATTTGTTCTACTTAGTTGTATATGACAACAGAATGTATTTCATTTCATCATATACAAATGGAGCACAACATTTCAATTCTCTGATTGTATACCATGTAGAGACGCACCATTTGTGCAATCATACACATACCTAGGGAAATGATGTCTATCTCATTCCACCATCTTTTCTACCCCATAACCCTTCCCTACCCTACTCTTTGACCAATCCAAAGCTCCTCCATTCCTCCCAGCCCTCACCCCCACCCCGATCATAGATCAGCATCCACTAATCAGAGAAAACATTTGGCCTTTGGTTTTTGGGGATAGGCTTGTTTTGCTTAGCATGATATCCTCTAACTCCATCCATTTACCTGCAAATGCCATAGTTTTATTCTCTTTTAATGCTGACTAATATTCCATTGTGTATGCATACCACATTTATCTTTATCCATTTATCTACTGAAGGGCATCTAGGTTGTTTCCACAGTTTAGCTATTGTGAATTGTGCTGCTACGAACATTGATGTGGCTGCGTTACTGTAGTATGCTGATTTTAAGTCCTTTGGGTATAGACTGAGGAGTGGGATAGCTGGGTCAAATGGTGGTTCCATTCCAAGTTTTCTAAGTAATCACCTTAATGCTTTCCAGAGTGGTTGTACCAATTTGCAGTCCCACCAACAATGTATGAGTGTGCCTTTTCCCCTACATCCACACCAACATTTATTGTTGTCTGTATTCTTGATAACTGCCATTCTGACTGGTGTGAGATGAAATCTTAGAATAGTTTTGAGTTGCATTTCTCCCTTCTGAGAAGTGTCTGTTCAGCTCCTTAGCTCATTTATCGATAGGGTTATTTTGTTGTTGTTGTTGTTTTTCTTTTCGGTGTTAGGTTTTTTTTGAGTTCTTTATATATCCTGGAGATTAGTGCTCTATTTGATGTGTATGGCAAAAATTTGCTCACAAAATGTAGGCTATCTATTCACCTCACTGATTGTTTCTTTTGCTGAGAAGCTTTTTAGTTTGAGTACATACCATTTATTAACTCTTGATTTTATTTCTTGTGCTTTAGGAGTCTTGTTAAGGGAGTTGGGGCCTAATCTGACATGATGAAGATTTGGACCTACTTTTTCTCTATTAGGGGCAGAGTCTCTGGACTAATTCCTAGGTCCTTGATCCACTTTGAGTTTTGTGACTGGTGAGAGACAGGTTTTTATTTTCATTTTGCTGCATATGGATTTCCAATTCTAACAGCACCATTTGTTCAAGAGGCTATCTTTCCCCCACTGTATGTTTTGGTGCCAATATCATGCTGTTTTTATAGCTCTGTAGTTTAAGGTCTGGTATTGTGATGTCTCTTGCTTCACTCTTCTTGCTAAGGATTCTTTGGCTAATTTGGGTCTCTTATTTTTCTTAATGAATTTCATGATTGCTTTTTTCTTATTCTATGAGAAATGGCATTGGGATTTTAATTGGAATTGCATTAAATCTGTGTAACACTTTTGGTAGTATGGCCATTTTTGACAATATTAATTCTGCCTATCCAAGAACAAGAGAGATCTCTTTCTATCTTCTAAGGTCTTCCTTATTTTCTTTCTTTAGTGTTATGTAGCTCATTGTAGAGGTCTTTCACCTTTTTTGTTAGGTTGATCCACAATTTTTTTTGTTGTTGTTTTTTTAGGCTATTGTAAATGTTTTCCTAATTTCTCTTTCAGAGGATTCATCACTGATGTATAGAAATGCATTTTATGGATATTGATTTTACATCCTGCTACTTTGCTGAATTCATTTATTAGTTCTAGAAGTTTTCTGGTGAGATTTTTTAGATTCTCTAAGTATAGAATCACGTCATCAGCCAATAGTGATAGTTTGAGTTCTTCTTTTCCTATTTGTATCCCTTTAATTTCTTTCGTCTAATTGCTCTAGCTAGAGTTTCAAGAACTATGTTGAGTAGAAGTGGTGAAAGAGGGTATCCCTGTCTTGTTCCAATTTTTAGAAGAAATGCTTTCAATTTTTCTCCATTAAGAATAACAATGGCCTTGGGCTTCGCATAGATAGCTTTTACAATGTTGAGGTATGTTCCTACTATCCCTAGTTTTTCTAGTGTTTTGAACATGAAGGGGTGCTGTATTTTGTTGAATGCTTTTTTGTTATCTATTATATGGTTCTCATCTGTAAGTCTACTGATGTGATAAATTATGTTTACTGATTTCCATATGTTGAAACAACCTTGCCCTGAGATGAACCCTACTTGATTATGGTGCATTATCTTTTAAATGTTTTTGTATGTGATTTGCCAGAATTTTATTGAGAATTTTTGCATCTGTGTTCACCAGGGATATGGGTCTGAAGTTTCCTTTCCTTGATGTATCTTTGTCTGGTTTTGGTATCAGGTGATACTAACCTCATAGAATGAGTTTAGAGGAGTTCTGTCCTTTTCTATTTCATGGCATAATTTGAGGAGTATTGGTATTAGTTCTTCTTTGAAGGTCTTGTAGAACTCGGCTGAGGTCCTGGGCATTTTTTTCTTCCTTGGGAGGCTTTTTATGGTGTCCACTATTTCATTGCTTGAAATTGAACTGTTTAAATTGTGTTTGTCCTTCTGATTCAGTTTGGGTAGATCATATGTCTCTAGAAATTTGTCAATGTCTTCAAGATATTCTATGTTATTGGAGTATAAATTTTCAAAATAGTTTCTAGTTATCTTCTGTATTTTAATAGTGTCTGTTGGGATATTTCCTCTTTCATCACAAATTTTCGTAATTTGAATTTTCTCTCTCCTTCTCTTAGTCAGCATGGCTAAGGGTTTTTCAATTTTATTTATTTTTTCAAAGAACCAACTTTTCATTTTTTGTTAATTTTTTCATTTGTTTCTTTTGTTTCAATTTCATTGATTTCAGCTCTGATTTTAATTATTTCCGGTCTTCTACTAAATTTGGTGGTTATTTCTTATTCTTTTTCTAGGGCTTTGAGATGTAATGTTAGATCATTTATTTGTTGACTTTTTATTCTTTTAATGAATGAGCTCAATGCAATGAACTTTCCTTTTAGCACTGCCTTCACAGTGTCCCAGGGATTTTGATATGTTGTATTAGCATTCTCATTTATCTCTATGAATTTTTTTATCTCCTCCCTGATGTATTCATTGTTCATTCAATAGCACATGATTAGTCTCCAGGTGTTGGAGTAGTTTCTATTTTTTATTTTATCATTGATTTTTAATTTCATCCCATTATGATCTAAAAGAATTCAGGGTAATGTCTCCATTTTTTTGTATTTGCTAAGAGTTGCTTTGTGGCATAACATACGGTCTATTTCAGAGAAGGAACCATGAGCTCCTGAGAAGAAAGTGTATTCACTTTTTAATTATTTTTTAAATTTATATGACAGTGGAATGCATTACAATTCTTATTACACATATAGAGCACAATTTTTCGTATCTCTGGTTGTATACAATTCACACCAATTCGTGTCTTTATACATGTACTTTGGATAATGATGTCCATCATATTCCATGTGTATTCACTTGTTGGTGGATGAAATATTCTGTATACATCTAAAGTCTAAATGACTGATTGTATTATTGAGTTCTATAGTTTCTTTGTTTAGTTTTTGTTGGAAGGTCTAACCAGTGGTGAAAGAATTGTGTTAAACTCACCAGTATTATTGTGTTGTGGTTTCTTTGATTCTTAAAATTGAGAAGAGTTTATTTGATTACATAGATGCTCCATTTTGGGGAACATATATATTTATGATTGTTATGTCTTATTGATGTATGATTCCCTTAAACATTATGAAATGTCCTTCTTTATCCTTTCTGTAACTTTGACTTGAAGTCCACTTTATCTGACATGAGGTTGGAAACCCATGTTTCTTTATGCAGTCCATGTAAGTGGTATATTTTTTCCCAACCCTTCACCATTAGTCTGTAGATGTCTTTTCCTATGAGATGAGTCTCTTGAAGAAAGCATATTGTTGGGTCTATTTTTAATCCAATCTGCCAGTCTATGTCTTTTGACTGAAGAGTTTAGGCCATTAACATTGAGGGTTATTATTGAGACGTGATTTGTATTCCTAGTCATTTTGGTTTATTTTTGGTTTTTAACTTGACTTGCTTTCTCCTCTGATTGGCTTTTCCTTTAGTAGTTCCTCCTCTTGCTGATTTTCATTGCTGTTTTTCATTTCCCCCTCATGGAATATTTTGCTGAGGATGTTCTGTAGTGCAGGCTTTCTAGTTGTAAATGCTTTTAACTTTTGTTTATCATGGAAGTTTTTTATTTTGTCATCAAATGTGAAGCTTAATTTTCCTGGATATAAGATTCTTGTTGTCATACATTTTCTTTCAGAGCTTGGTATATGTTGTTCCAGGACTTCCTAGCTTTGATGATCTGGGTTGAGAAATTTGCTGAGATCCAAATTGGTTTCCTCCTATATGTAATCTGATACTTTTTTCTTGTGGCCTTTAAAATTCTATCTTTATTCTGTATGCTTACATCTGTATAGTTGATATCTTCTACTGGTCATTAATTCTGTCTTCAAATGATGCTCTGCTTCAATCTCCTCTATGCCTAGGACTAAAGTCAGAAATATATTCTGATATATATTATACTGCACCCCACTTGTCTCATGTTTTGCTTTTCCATTCTTTTTCTCTATGTGCTTCCACTTAGAAATTTTGCTCTATTCTGTCTTCTTACTCACCAGTCCTATCTTCTGCTCTATCTAATATACTTTTACACTTATCTACTGGGTTCTGAATTTTATAATCAAATTTTTCAGTTCTCAGCAGTTGATTTTGGGAGTCTTCATTTGAAAATTTATCTTATTCATCTTCTCCTTATTTTAACACTTATCATACATATCATTTTATCATAGTTCTTTTCTGCTAACTTCAACATTGGGCTCACCTGGGGTCTGCTGCTACTATATGCTTATTCTCTAAATTTTTAGTCACATTTTCCAGGCTCTTATCTAATCACTTTTTTTTTTAATAAATATTTTTTTAGTTGTCAATGGACCTTTATATTTTATTTATTGATATGTGGTGCTGAGAATTGAACCCAGTACCTCATACATGCTAGGCAAGCACTCTGCCACTGAGCCACAACCCCAGACCCTCTAATAACTTTTTACTTCATGTTGGACATTGTGGATAAAAAGTTCCAAAACAGTTCCTATTACAAATGTTTTTTTTTTTTCTCTTAGACAAAAAGGGAAAAGTGGTAGTTTCTTCCACCTAGTAGGCTGAGTTGGGTCAGGCCTGGGTTATCATGTTAAGATTCAAGCTCCCAGAACACAAATGTCCAAGGTCACCGAATTGAGAGGCTGGCAGATCTTTATTCTCTTGAGCCCTGAGTCATACCCTATGGAGGTTGGTTTGTTTGTTTTTAGTACTGGGGATTAAACCCAGAGATGCTTTAACATTGAGCCATATCCTTAGCCCTTTTATTCTGAGACAGGGTCTCACTAAGTTGCATAGGTCCTCACTTCATTGTTGAGATTGGCCTCGAACTTGTGATCTCTATGCCTTAGCATCCTGAGATGCTGGGATTAAAGACATGTCCCACTGGCACCCTATTGAGGTTTTGAGTAGCTTTTTATTCTCCAACCCCAAAAAGGTTAAAAGTATGACAACTATTGTATGAGAGAGTGAATTTTTTGTGGTCGGCTATCTGTCTAGTGAATTTTTTTTCACTTGTGTACTGTGAGACTATGAGATTTCAATTTGTCTTTTGCTGAGCTCCTAGTTTCCTGGGCTATCCTAAATTCAGCAAAAGTCTCCAGGGAGAAATCCTTTTGCTTTAGGGATTCCTTAGTTTCCAATCACTTCACCTACCGACCTTTGTATATGTTCAATCACTAATGGGGCCAGTGGGGTTCTCTTCAAACCAGAAGAGTCTCTCTCTATGGGCCTAGTCTGCTCCTTAGCCTGCTCCTAAAACTGGGAAATGTCTTCGGAGAGGACAATAGCCAGCTATTGTCAGCTCCCCTAGGAATGGCTCTTTACTGTCAGGAATTTTAGTTCACTGAATTCTTGATGCTTCCACAGCTATTAGATATCTTTAAAAATATGGTTTTTGTAACTTAATCCCAACATTGTGGATGAATGCTGTCTATCGAAATCTGATAGGTAGGAGAAATCTTATGTATTAACTGATTACTGGAATTGCCTGGGGCCTAGTTTCTGGGTTTCTTCTCTTTTCTGTCTATACTCATTTCTCTTGCTCATATCATCTCACGGCTCCATTGTGATACCTGCCAAATTTATACATTTAGCTCAGAAACTGTCCCCTGACTACAGACTCTAATTGTAATCTAATCGTTACTTGCCATCTCCATTTGATTTTCTTGTGGTATTTCAATTTAAAATACCCAATAACTAAACTCCTAGCCTGGTCTTCTAGCCAACACTCCTGCTTCCTACCTCTGACCTCGCATAGTCCTCTCCCATTTGAATTAAATTAAATTCTATCTTTTAGGTACTCAAATAACAAATCCCAATTTAATCTATTTCTCTTTTCTCTCCATATATCACATCTGACTGGCCAAAAACTCTTTTTGTTTCCATCTTTAAAATATTTCCAGAAACCAGTTCTTTCCACTGTTTCTACCCTGGTCAATACCACCTTCATTTCTCACCCAGATTACTCCCAAAGGGCCTCCTAACTGGCTTCCCTGCTTCTGTTCTTATCCCACAAATCTCTTTTCAATACAACATTCAGAATTGCCCTTTTTAGTATTTTACTCCTCTGCTCCCCCCACCCCACTACTCTGCTTTTACTGCTTTAAAAGGCTCCTCCTTAACTCAGAGTAAAGCCAAAGACCTTCCAATGGTCTTCAAAACCTACAGGATCTATATTTACCCTCTCATCTCATCTGCTACCTCTTAAGGCTCCTTGTCTGTTCTTCATACATAGTAAACATGCTTCTCCCTCAGAGACTTAGAATAGGTTGTTCCCTTAGTCTCTAATATTCTCTTATTCTTACCTACCTTGAAGAACAGAAAAGGTAAGAGATGGCTTCTTGTGATAGGATTTTAACTGGTCCTCAGAGTGTTCACTAGAACCGAATCTAACAAAATGTTAAAATGTGGATAAGAAAGCAGAGGTCTTTACTCTGAGTATTAAAAGGATGTAAGGCTTACAACATTCTTCATTATAGAAAATTTTCAACTAACATTTAAGTAGTCTGAAATAAAATTTATCTCTTAACATATATTAAAGAATGGAGGTTCAGCCCTAATATTAAAGAACTGGTGTGTCTTTTTAAAAAACAGTTTAACAAAAGAGTTATAAAAGTAAACACTCAGGCTGTAACTGCTACCCAGGTCAAGAAACAGAAGCGAAGTACCCTGGATGTGCTCTCTATCAAGCCCCCTTTCCCACTTAGCTTCCATCTGAATTTGCAGAGTTCTCATTTACCTGGTTTCCTTTTTAGCTTTATACAAATGGAAAATTATAAAAATTAAAAATTAGCCGTGATCATCAAAACACTGAAAACAGGTTTTTATTCTATCTTTAAAAAAGGAAAAGGGAATAGCATTTCCCAAATACACATCAAAATAGGAAGGAAACTGGAAAATTAAGATTTTTTTTGTGCATAAAAGCATGATCATATGTGTATAAACACTCAGTGTATACAGATACACACAGATATAAACTAAATCTGCCTGCCAAACACACTTCCATAACCACCATCTGTTCTTAACTGCTTGGAATTTTCTCAAATTATCCTTCAAAGAAGACCATTTTAATTCATTTACTTGTATGTTGTATAATTAAAAAATTTTATTCTGAGGGCAAGGGGAATCACAAAAACTTTCAACCCTATTCACCCCAAACCTCAACTAACCACTTCATTTACTTTTATTTAAAAAACCATAAGGAGCTGTAGTAAGCAAATCACTTTTCAAATTAACAAACATTTACAGCTTGCCATCGAAGGTTCAAAAGTGGCCTCTAGCATAGTGCATGGTATCAGAGGTTTTACATTCACCCAAGGAAAATACAATAAACATTTGTCTTAGAAATGCCCCAGGGTAGCCGGGCAGTGTCCAACTCCTGTAATCCCAATGGCTCCCAGCAGCTCAAGAGGCTGAGGCAGGGGGATTGCAAACTCAAAGCCAACCTGGGCAACTTAGCAAGACCCTGTCTGAAAAGGAAAAAAAAAAAAAAAAGGATGGAGATGTGGGCGGTGGGGTGGGGAGGAGAAAAGAAAAGCTCCAAGGTAAATGCTAAATGTGTAACAATAACTACTAGTCCAATGAGAATTCAAAAAGAGAGAATAGCCTGGATTTAACAGAACAGGGTATAAAAGGGTAAAAAACTTGGGCCCTAAAGAATGATGGTTCATAAGAGAGGACAGCAAAGATAAGGCAAGATGAAAGGAACCCAAAGAATGAAAGGATATATAAGAAACACACCTGCAATTCCAGTGACTTGCAAGACTGAGACATGAAGAGCTCAAGTTTGAGGCCAGCCTCAGCAACTTACTAAGCCTCCATCTCAAAATAAAAAAATTAAAAAGGACTGGGGAGCACAGTGGTAATGTGCCCCTAGGTTAAATTCATAGTTTAAAAAGAAAAAAAAATTCTATGTGTAACATGAACTAACTATCTCTCTCTCTCTCTTTTGCTGGGGATTGCAGGACTGGGGCACTTTTATGGCCCCAGTCCTTCTATCTTTTATTTTGACACAGGGTCTTGTTAAGTTGTTGAAGCTGGCCTCAAACTTACAATCCTCCTGCCTCAGCCTCCCAAGTTGCTGGAGAGTAACTCATCTTCTTAAAGAGTAAAATCATTATACTGAATGTGGGGGGTTGCAAATAAATGAAGGTAAATGGGTAATATGTGATCTCATTTTAAAAAATCAGACAAGTAAGCCTTACTCTAATACAGCAGTTAAGAAGTAACCACCTCAGATTCTTGAGCAAGAGATGAAAAATAACAGCAATTCCCCTGGTATTTCGGGAAAATTAATTTGATATCAGATTAGGAAAGACAGAGAGTTACAGAATGGAACTACAGAACTGTGATGCAGTCATCTGAACACTGGGTTACAGCAGAAACAAGGGGAAACAAATTCAGAAAACAGCCTAAGGAGAAATAGAGTGTAGGAATCTGTGTTTGTACCTAATGAAGAAATGGCAAGACAAGAAACTGCCCAACCCGGTTGAGTGAACAGAAGCTTAATGATGGCCAAACTGAGCCCATGGCATGGAGTCACATAAACTGGTGCAAAGGTACAGCAATGCCACAAGGCAGCAAGGAGCCTTAGAAAAGGAGGTCTGTCTGCAGACTTAAGTGGCTGCCTGGAGTGAGAAGTAGATGAATATCAATGGGAAAAATATGCTAGTGTAAAGAAACGGAAGAAAAAAAGAGCCTGGATTTAAATAAATAAATAAATATATATAAATATATATAAATATATATATATATATATTTTTTTTTTCCCTTATCTTTCTAATCCAGGAGTTTAAAAAAATCAAACTTTTTTACATAATGGCTTAACTATATTTATTTATTCATTCATTCAATAAATAGATAAGTACAACTAAGTGCAAGTCTTCATGTTAGCTACTAGTTAACAAATAAAACTCCACCTACACTATGTGAAAAATCACAAAAAATTAATGCCTCTTTTGAAAAGTTTACAATCTAAGGGATCAATCAAGAATGACACTCAAAACAGATGGCAGAGGCATTGAAGAATCAGAGCAGTCACAAGCTTCAAGTAAAGAGCTCAAATATTCCAGCTGACTCTCCACTTTGGGCATAAATGCAACAATGGCAGTAACTTACAAAGCAGAAGATAGAAAGTGTGTAGGAAAGGTTTCATTTAAATGTTTCCTCGGGGTTAATGTAGAAGATACAAACCTACCCTAAAGTAGCTCATGGCTTAGAAGAAAGAAACCAGAGATGGTAGGTATCCAAAGGATAATGGAAGGACAGGGGCAGGGTTAAATATGTTGGAGCGTTCTGGGAGCACAGCGGATCTTGTTTGACTCCATGCCATGGCATGTTTGGGCCCTCCACATCAGGCTCCTGTCTTTCCAGCCAGGATGGATGGTTTTTGTCTTCCCCTTTCTTCCTGCTGTTGCCCTCTGTGCTGAGGACAGTGTTCAGATGACTGTTGCACACTGTTCTGTAGTTCCCTGTTATAGGGGGAGCAGGGAGCATCCTCAAAAGGGGAACTGAGCTCAGCCTGTCAGGCACAGAAAAAGGCCCAAGAAGGTACCATAGGCAAAGATCCAAGAGAAGTGCAGAGGAGAGCACTGTGAGCTGAAGACTCATTCAAACTGAAGTACTACTTTTGCTCCAAAAGGCAAAATCATACTAACTGCTCAAATTGTAGGAGGCAAAAACCAAAAGAGCCTTGTAAAAGTCTACACATTGTTAAGTGCATCAGAGAACTGTGAAAGTTTGCCTGTTCCAGGCACCAAATCAGCTGGACAAAGAATAAGAAAGCGGAGTCAGCCAGGAATGGAAACTTATTTCCCGCTTCTGAAAACCAGAAGCTGGTTTGGGAACTATCTTCTGAATCCCAAAGTGGGGCTGCAACAACAGGCCAATCTTGATCTAGAAAGAATCATGTCTAAAGATACTTTTAACAACCTACTGATAGGTAACCAATGCTAAGGGTATAATCTGAGGCTGGGACAGGAGCCAACAGTTACAGAATTGTACTGAGTATGAGGACAAGAATCGGCACAGACCTGCAGAGATGGCAAGGACTTTCTAGTGCAGACTCTACTCCCTTCTCTGTCCCACACTGAAGTGAGCAGGAAGGCAGACATTACCCAGAGGGCCTTGGGGGAAGGACATAAGAAAAAAAAAACCTCCTTCTTCCTTAATGATTTTCTGTGCCAGTAAACACCACGGATTGTCTAGAATCCTAGATAGGATCCATAACTTTCAAGCTTTTCATTAAGCCTGGGAAATGTGTTCAAATCTCACCAAGAAGCCCTGTATGAAAAACAGATACACGGGGAACTATTTTGGTTCTGTAGCAGTTAGGGCTGATTTTGAAAACCTCTTGATAAGCTGATCTCCCCAGAGATCTCTTCATAGGTACTCCTGCTTGTCATACAGGGGAGGCCAAATCCTAGGACTGCCTCTCTGAACATCAAAGTCAAAACCATGTATTGGGCCTCACTCTTGTTTAAATTTGGTTAAACAATTTTAGGTATAATTAACGCAAACTTAGATTCTATCTCATGTCTCTCCACGTATAAATCTTCTTTGCTACATCTTTAGAGGAAAAAGGAGCCATGGTAAGATACATAAAATTTCCTGAATTCTTTCTATCACATCAGTTACTGTTTCTCTTCAGGTATCAGGGGAAGAAGTCTTAACAGCATCTGAAAGATGTTTAATGGCTTAGGCTAAATGGCTACTTGGAGAAAATAAAATTCCTAATAGTGTTTTAACTAGAAAGCAACCATAAAATCCCCAAGGAAGGAAACCCCATTATAAAGGAACACAATCCTATCATTTCATGGCAGTCCTGCAAGAGCTATTTTTAACTATGTGTTTGAAAAGTACTGCAATGATAACACATCAAATTATTATTCCTATTAAATATTATTTCATGAGTTGGATAATCCTTAGCAGAAACATGAAATCAACTCTTAAAGGCTAGTCATCGATTAAGTGCAGATATAGAACTCTTATCTAGATCATTCTGTTCCTTAAAATAGGAACAATAACCCCTTGCTCCTCCCCATGCAGAGACAAAATGGAAGGATATGTGAAATTACATGGAAACACTTTAAGTTGGAGGCAAGGTGGCTGAAAAAGATAAAGCATTATCAGCTTCTGTGAGATACACTGGAGTCCAAAAGGGACAGGTAGCTATGCTGCTGCCACTTGGCATGCAGAATGAATTCTGCCAAGTCAGCAACAGCGACTACAGAACAAGACAGACTGTGTCCCAGAACGCTGCTGGCAACAATGTCCCTCCTACATACTCAGCCTGCTGCTTCTCTTCCTTTTCATTTTTTCTCTATAAGCTCCTCAGCTCAGATCTCCTTTTTAACATTTAACCCTCTTCTCATCTCTGTCTAGATCAAGTCCTAATGCTATCATCCTCTCCTTAACACTGCAGGGGGGACTGATAAAATGTAAACGTGGTCATTCTGCTTGTCTGCTTTGACCTACTGATGAGTCCTATCTCTTATTCAACCTACAGTATGAGGGCACATACCACAGGTGGTATCCCTGTTAAGTGTGACTCCACCTAGAGTCACCTACTTTTCAGCTCTTATGTTCCACCATTCCTCAAATCATACTCCAATATCTAGCATACTCATCACTGGTCATGTGGTGTCTTTATGGTTGCCCTTCAGGTTGTGAGGCTTTTGTTCTTGGTAGAAATGGCCCTCCTGCATCCTTATTCTCCTGAACTCCTGCCCACTCCTCTTTCTGTGTGGCCATTGCATCTAGCACATACTTCTTGATCAACATAGAAGTATAGACATGTGCTGTTTCTCTTAGACAAAGCTCTGTGGAGGCAGGAGTCATATGCTGATACTCATTCCTATATCCCAGGACCTGGTCTTCTAGCAGACTCTGAATATATATTTGTTGAATTAAAGTGACAACTATGATTATTAGTTCATTTGATTACATTCTCTGAGCAAGTATTTACACATATAAGATTTTTATACTCTAATCAAAGAGACAAAAACAGAATCAGAGATCAGAGATATTCAAATACAATTACAAATTGTGGCAAGTGCTACGAAGGAAATAAACAAGGAGCTAAAACAGAATCACTGAGATGATAGGCAGGAATCTACTTTAGATAAAAGAGACAGGAAAGATTTTTCTAAGGAGATGCCCTTTTAGGTGAAACTGAACTGATGGCAAACCAGTCATTTGAAGCATGTGGCAGAGAGCATTCCAAGCAGAAGGAACAACAATGGCAAATGCTGGCAGGTAAGAAAAGAACTGATGTTTATTAAAAGATGGCTAGCCTTGCCAACCGTGGCGGCACAAGCCTACAGTCCTAGCAACTTAGGAAGTTGAGGCAGGAGGATTCCAAGTTTAAGGCCAAGCTGGGCAACTAAGTGAGACCCTGCTGCAAAATAAAAAATATATAAAGGGCCGGGGATGTTGCTCAGTGATAAAGCATCCTAGTCCCCAGCACTTTAAAAAAAAAAAAAAAAAAAAGATGGCTAACCCTTTGGTTGCACAGAGATAGAAGGAAAAGTTGCTTAGCTCAAATAGAAATCTGGTGAAACAGGGAGAGAGTATGATTATAAAGGGCCCTGCTATGCAGAGTAAGGAGTCCTAATTTTAACCTAAGTATAAGAGGAAGCCATTCAAAGGTTACTAGCAGTAGTTAAACGATGTAACTTAGGCCTCAGCAAACAGCCCTGTTAGCTTCATCAACTAGGCCATGATGACTGCTTAGCCATGGTTATTACCCTCACACAAGGCCATACCTCTGCTTGCCAAGCCAGTGTAGAAGCTGAGAGTGCAGATGTTCGGCCAGCTCCAAGAACAGCGATTGTTTCCCCATCATCATCCACCACTTTGAAGTCCAGGTCCTCGTTATATTTTCTGCGTTTTACTTGTCGTCCTGAGCGTCGTTTCTATAGGACAAACATAACATCAGAGCAGCTCTGAGAGTCAAAGGCAAAAACTGACACAAGAACATCCTCGTATACACTTGCTAACACCCCAAGTGGGGTTTTCCCTCCTTAGAAAAGGAATCTTCTGTAAACACAACTCTCTTATGGACTAAATTCACTGAAAATGTAATATAGCTGAGTGAGGGGGAGAATAAAAGTTTCATTTCCAGAAGGCCATGATTCACTATGAAGAAGGTGTAATCTCAGGGTCCAGAAAGACATATTTTTTTTTTTTTCAGAATGCCTTTATTTTATTTTTATGTGGTACTGAGGATTGAACCCAGCGCTTCACGCATGCTGGGCAAGCACTCTGCCACTGAGCTACAGCCCCAGACCAGAAAGACATATTTTATTCATCAATAACAGTGATGTTTTTCCTATTTCCTGGAACTGGCTTCTGTTCCCGCAAAACAAGGAAGAGAGGTAAACTCCATCATCTTTGAGGTCCACTCCAGCATGAGTGGGAAGCCCAGGTTTATAACAATAATAATGTTTTAATATGTATGTATTTATTTATTTAGCTCAAATTCAATTTACTCACCACAAACTCCTAAAAATATAGTTTGAAAAACTAATCAATACCATTTTTTATTAGGACTTACTTTGAGAATCTCATAACACTTGTTGAAATGTTGGGAGACATCTGAAGTATGACAAAATGGCAAGTCATCATTTAAGAACTCATCTCTAATCAAGTAGCTTGCACCTTTTAGAGAAAGAATGTGCAACAACAAAGAAGGGGAGTGACTTTCCTCAGCAGTAGAACCACTTCAGGAAACTAGTGACCAGCTAGCACAGTCTCAGATATTTAAACCTTGAACAAAAGCAAAACCTCATCTCCTGTTTCTTTTAAAAGAAGAAACCTTTTCTCTATGTTCCCATTATTCCTTCACTGCATTACCTCTATGGTGTTTTAACTCTGTGTGAGAGATTCCAAAAAAGAACAAACTTCTCCCCATTCCCATACACAGATCACCATTCTAGCAACACTGAACTCCCTGCCAAATCCCATCAACTCATTGTGATTGGTCCTCTGCCACTCTGGATACTTAACAGCCACCAGTCCCAGCTTACAGGCAGCAAAGGGGCTTCCGCTCTGACACCAGACACTACAAATTATGAGTACTACAATGTTACAAGCTGACACCTTCCTACATTAGAAATCAAGGAGAAACTAAAGGGGGTCCAGATGATGCTGGAAGGTACAGTAAGTTGGCTTTATTCTCAATGGTCTCCTTGTAGCACCATGGTGCGGATAAATTGCTGTAGATATAAGAGGAATCATAATTTTCAAATATTAGAATTCATGTCCAAGAGAAGTTATCTCAACTCAGGCATACCATGGCATAATTTTAGGAACTGAATTAGATGGGTATCTCCTTGTCCCTGCTTTTGGCTAAATCTCCATTTTGGCATAATGAATATATCCCTGACTTTCCAAGCATCTGAGACTATAAAGTTATCCTTGTTCAGACTAGCCTACCACTGAGCACTAAATGCATTACCTACATGTCAAACTGGCCCCCTGAGCCTTATCTAGTCTGGCTCACAACTTCATTTTCCACATCAACTTCATCTGCAACCTAATACCATTCTACTTTCTAAGAAGAAAGCAAATGCCGTTAAATAACTGGGCAATCATTAGTA
Organism: Marmota marmota marmota; assembly: GCF_001458135.2. NCBI lineage: Eukaryota > Metazoa > Chordata > Mammalia > Rodentia > Sciuridae > Marmota > Marmota marmota. Next base: position 17,441,458 of record NW_026000026.1, on the reverse strand, counting down.
TAAGGATTGGGCTAGGGTAAAAGCCTGTTGTCTACTTGCTCATCCACCAGGAAGAAGCCCAGCCCAGCCCAGGTCTGTGCGTAAGGAAAATAGGCTAAAGACAGGCACAGAGGAGCATCAATGTCAGCAAGACCCCGTCCAGCAGCCGTAACCTCCAGTAGGCTCCCGGTCACAGCTGTACCTGGCTGTCTGCAGACTCAGTGGACTCCTCAGGACTCCGCAGGGATGTGTTCGGCAGGCCCTGATCCAGCTCTAAGCTCTCCACTGTGGTTTCACTTTTCCTTTTTCCTTTCTTCTTTCTCTCGACTGGGGTTGGTCCTTGCTCCTTGCTACAAGGAGAAATTCAGAATTAAAACTGTTGGGCAGTTTTGAAGACTAAGATTTCTCATATAATCAGCTATGAAATCATACCCTGAAATCCTAGGTCAGGGTAGAGTTTAATGGAGAATCTATAAAAGTTTCTTTCCAGAAATATGGGAAGAATATGTACATGGATTAATGCAAAATCCAACATTCCTATAATAACTACTATAGCTACAATGTGGTAAGAAAAGCATGAATATCTCTAAAAATCCCACTTTTGGTTTAAACAAATGTCTTCACTAGAAGTTTGTTTCACAGATATTTAAATTCACCAAATTAAAATGTTCCTTTAAGTTAACTGGAAGAGACAACTCCGCAATCTGTCATCCTCCTCTACTGAGAATGAGCATGCTCCTCCTAGGCCTAAAGTGAGCATTAAGAACTCATAAATGAAGATATCACTGTCCTTGCCCTTCAGGAGCTTACAGTTATAAAAATCCTATAGGCCACATATAGCCACAGCCCAAGGCAGTATATGAATGCTTTCTCAGAAATGTTGAGAGAGGCAAAGTCCATCTATTCTTCAAGGCCCTACCAAGATGGCAACATTTTCTCTAAAAAGTCTTCCTTCTCGTAGATGGTAAAATCTCTTTTCCATACGCCCCAAACAACTTCAACTGTGCTTTGGTTAAGATGCTCAAAATCTGATCTTCACCAAAGTTAGTCATTAACCATGGATACCAGACTTAGAACTCATGTAACGACATACAGTGTCTGAATCCTCTGCAGTTGTGCAATAAAGGTTGGTTGAATGAATAATGAATATTTTATACTTCTCTGATCTCTCCTATGAGGGTCTAAGTTCCTAGAGAGTACTACTTAAGTTTTGTGTTCCTCTGAGTGAGCAGTCTTATGCCTTATGCACAGTGAGTGTTCAATTAATATTTAAGAAAGTTTTTAAAAAATTTTATGCAACAGATAAATTAATGCATTAATAGATAAATAAGATTACTTGTGTTGGGGAGACTTGGAAAAACTTAAGCAGAGATATACACAGAATTTTGACAGACATTAGACAGAAACAATAGTAATTAATAATAATGACTGCAGCTAATGCTTATTTACATAAGCATTGTATACACGCACAGTTTTAAGTTCTTTAACATGGATTATCTCCTTTATGCCTCAAGATGACACTATAAGGCAGACAGTATCTTTATTCTCATTTTACCAAGAGAAATATGAGGAACAGTGAGGTCAATTTAGATTTCCAGAGTAATCAGACCAGAAAACAGTGGAGACAGGATCTGAATCCAGGTAGTTTGTGCTTTTAATCACCATGGCATTCTTGAGGAATGGAACAGTGTCACAGACACATTTAGTTAAAAGCAGCTTTGTAGCTGGAAAAGAGGGAGAGCACACACAGAAATACTATACAACAGAGCTGGAAGGAAAAATTAATGGTACACGCGACCAAAGAGTTTAGACTTCAGCCTGTGGGAAAAGGGCTATGATGCCAAGTTCAGGCAAGGGGCACTAAAAGGGCTCAAAGGTGAGAATGCTTTGAAAGGCCCAGCAGGAGTGGAAGCAGTAGTCTTAGCAAGTGACAAAACAGATGGCCTTGTTTAGTATCAACATGCATTCAGCTACTGTTGACTACAGATCAGGCTGCTTCTCTCTCAAACTCTTGGGTCCTCACAGACTCACAACCAGGTAGTATAAACTGAGCCCATCTCTGATGCCACAGGCCTGTCTATGGGAAAATTCATGATAAAAACAATTCTGGCTCAACTTGTAGAAGTGAAAATTAAAGGGTCTTGCCATTTCAGAGGATTATAGATTTTAACAAGGGACTTATACCCTCAACTAGGGAACAAAAGCAGAAGTTCTTATCAGTATAGAGAAAAGGCTTGGGTGAAACAGCTTAAACAAAAGATGCTAAATTTTCACAAGAATTTTTATCTCATGTTAAATGGCATCTTATTAAGAAAACTCTATGGCAATTATGTTTTACTGAGTACTTATGCATTGTGTGTCTCACTGAACAGTCCCAGGAAGGGGTCATGGCAAATAATCCTCATATTCCAAATAAGGAAACCAGCAAAGGTCCCAAAGTCAGTAGCAGTAGAGCAGAGGCTGATACTCTGGTCATCTGAGTCACAGGGAAAATCCCTCAGAAGCCTGAGGCAGGAGGATTGCAAGTTTGAGGCTAGCATCAGCAACTTAGTGAGGCCCTAAGCAACTTAGTGAGACCCTGTCTCAAAATAAAAAAAGGCTGGGGATATGGCTTAATGGTTAAGTGCCCTGGGTTCAATCCCTAGTACCAAAACAAAAACAAACAAAAATCCCCAGTTTTTCCCTTTTGATAAATGTAAAAAATTCAAATTTCCTTTAATGTTATTAAAATCTTAAAACAATAACTAGAAGAATCAGCAACAAAAACATTTCACCACAGAAAAAGATTCACAAATCAACAGGTGTTGATTTTTTATGGTTCTCATAGCAAAAGAAGCCTTTTGTTTTTTAAAAAAAAAATTTTAGAGAGAGAGAGAGAGAGAGAGAGAGAGAGAGAATTTTTTTAATTTTTTTTTTTTTTTTAGTTTTCGGTGGACACAACATCTTTATTTTTTATTTTTATGTGGTGCTGAGGATTGAACCCGCGCATGCCAGGCGAGCGCGCTACTGCTTGAGCCACATCCCCAGCCCCTTGTTTAAATTTTTTGACACAAATTAAAAGAACTCTGAAAACATCATCAAAATCACATACTCAGAGGCCTACTGATTCTAATATAAAATCTTAAATCCTTCTTCCCAACATTTGAAATTAACTTCATCTATCTACTAAATGCAACTTCATTGTATTAAAAGACTTTATGATGTTTAATTTTCATTTTAAATATGCAGAAACACGTGCTTTCATATGCAAAATCATACTCAAAGCTAAACCAAACTCAAACTATAATTAAGGAATAGAACTTCTTTGAGATAAGCTACTTTATTATGATTTGTGTGTGCATACATTAAATGATGAGGATAAGGAGGAGCCATCTGAGGCACTTCCAAAGTCAAGCCTGGGCATTATTTACTAGCTGCTATTAGCCAGAGGCTGGGGGCAGGTGGGATGCAAAGAACACCTTCTCAAATAAAGGTCAGTAAAACTGGAAAGTGCCTGCTGAAATCTGCTCACTTATTTGGGGATAAATAAGATTATACTCTACCTGGGAAATCTTCAAAGTGATTTTCTGGAGGTTACCTTTGGCAACAGAATCAATTTTGAGTTCCAAAAATTCTTCCTGGAGCTCTTCTGATAAAGACAAATATCAGGAAGAAAAGATTCCTTGTAAGCTTATCAATGGGATTTTCAAATAGGAAATCAAGAAAATATCACCCGAACTCATCCTCCAGGATGATTCTAGATAAAATGTATTCTTCCCCTCTCTGGAACAAGTTTTTAAAACCTTAAGCTTAGAAGTTTTATCAAATGAAAACATTTTAATCTTCAAATTGCTATATCTATAGGTAGATTTGGTTATGAATACTTGTTTGCTTCTTGAAGTTTCAGGTTCCTCAAATATATTGGCTAAAAACTACAAGCATGTGCATAAACCTTTTGGGTGGCAATTTTACTTAAAAGAAATTATCTTAAAGATAATACCTCCAATAATATGGAAACACACGTGAGGTTATTTATTGTAGCATTATTTGGTAATGACAAAGTAATGAAAACTACCTAATAGTCTAAAGATAAGTGATTGAATAGATTTGAGTACACACAAAGGAAACTATGCAACTGTAAAAATGATCAGAAAGAATTCTATAATATGCAATGTACAAAGACTATCTTTCTGTGTACAAATAAAGGGCAAATAAGAAAACGCAACCGTATTGATTTATCATTACATAAAGAAACACAACAAACCAAAAGAAAACATACACACACTCACACACACACATACCAAAACAAAAACACTACTCAGTCATTTATCTATAGGGGATGGGGAAGGGCTGGGCACACCTTTTTACACAGATTTGGCTTTTGAAGATATGTTAAAGTTCTACATATTAAAAAAATTTTAAAAATTAAGAAAAAAACGAACTCAAGCAGAAGAATTCAATTGTTTCAACTGAATTGCATAATCACACTGTATGGAAAAATAACTTCACTCCCACCGATTTATGAACACATTGACTCTCAGCTTTTAGGAGAAGGGGGCAGCAGAGCAAACAAATCCTAAACTCATTCTTCTTGGTAGCTGTATGGAGGAAGCAAACCTGAAATGAACCTATTTTATGTGTGGTACAAGATTAAGCAAATAAGCAAATGTGTTGATGTCAGGAGCTGAAGTGTTCATGGAGGAATGGGGAGATGCAAATACTTGCACTTTCTGTAAGAATATATATGCAAACATATACATGTGTATACGTTTTGGTATGTTTGTCTGTACATACAGTTCTATGGGCATATCTGTGTGTGGTCCTCCCAGTTTTGACAACGCAAAGGGCATAAAGGCAAAGATGCTCCATTAACAATGTGTACACCTTCCATTCAGATCTTGATCGCTCCTCACCTCAGAGAAATGGATGACTCCAAGGCTAAAGTAGGAAGACAAAAACTGAGCCAGAAACATGTTGCTATGTCAGAAAGCAAGGAAGTGCTTGAAAAAATGATGCTGGAATGTCAAAATGACAATGGAGACTCTCAAAAAGCTCTTGTTGGCCCAAGCTGGGGTCATTTGACACCAAAAGTAATTGAACAATGAAGAATTAATTGTAAGTCATTAAAACAATAGGATTCCATATTGATGATAGCACGATATAATGAATAAATAAGGGAGAAGGGAGAGAATTGTTTTCCCACAGCATACAAATGGTAAATGTAGAGGAAGTGGAACAAGTTTTTAAAACCTTAGAAAATGATTTTGTGACCACCACAGGAAAGATGGATCTGGTCTAAAATCCTCAAGGGATGACAAATCCAGGAAGTACAATTTGAAGGGAAAGAGCAGGATATTTGCAATCTTAAAGTATCTCCCTCTAGACTGCTAATTAGTTACAAGGAATTAAAAAAAAAATAGCCAGACATTAAATATATAAGAATATTATAGCCTGACTTTTAGCAAAGACATACTGGATTATTTAGGAACAAAAAGACATCATATTTACAATTTGTACATATATTAATAGGTATTTATCAAAATAAGTTATTTTATATAAACACAAATACTTGTAAATTTTTAAAAAATAACATTTTGATATGAATTCCATTACTGAATGTGTTTGTTCAGTGTTTGCTGTGTTTGTTCCCGATTTTTTTTTCTTATAACCAACACTGATTCTGGACTACAAGGTTAGACACAGCTCAGGCTGGTCTAATGGTATTCTATTCCTTGTACCACAGTGACTGGTCCAGGTATGGACACATGACCCAGTCAGACCAACTTGGGAGTTCTTCCTTTAAAAAACAAAAACTAACTCTGGCAGGAGTGGTTAGGAAAATCAATGTCTTTCCTCTAATGTCATGAGAAAAAAAAATTCAGATAGTGTAGAAAGGTTTCAATTGAAAAGTACAAGCAGGCCCTAAGCAACAAACCCTCTTCCCAGTGACAAGAGCTTTTGACTGACATTTCCTTCTAACTCCAAATATGTTCATGCCTCTAGTTTGTTATTTTCAACATTAAGCAATGGTTCCTGACATCTACACAGCAAAGCTGATGAATTTAGATCTTACATACCTCTAAAACTCCTGCTCATATTCAATGTATTTTTAAAAAATTCTTTAGCTAAGACAACTGTGTTTTAATTTTTATTAATTCTTTTGTAACTGCTCTTTTTTTCATAACCCATTCTTGTTTTTCAGACAAATTATCTTGAATCTGAAGATGCTAACTTAAAATCTATACAAGTCCTTGATGATACAGGTGGGTGGTGAGGCTCTCCTCTGCTGCTGACTAAGGTTCTTTCTTTATAAGTCTTGCCCTGAATGGAAGACCTGGCCTGGGATGCTGCGCAAATGGGCAGGACTTCTCAAGTGGCTATTTCTCTCCCCATTTTTAGGGTATGGGCAGGGAAAGGCAGAGAAGCCCATAAATTAATAGGTATTTATCAAAATAAGTTGTTTTACACAAATTCTAGTAGATGTCACTCCCTAATTGAAGCCCTAGCCCTTTCCTCAAGTCAAACTACTCAAGCTACTTTAGAGTAAGCTATAAACCAAACAGCCACTCTGCAGACAGTCGCTTAATCAGGCCCTCCGTTTCTGGCCTGCCTTCAGCCACTCAGAGCTGCCAGCTCCACTGTCAGGAGGAAGTATTTCCACCTCAGCTACAAACATAGCTCCTGCATGTGCTCTGAGCCAGGACTCCCTCAATAGCATTTATCCACCAGTATCACAGCATTGGCCTTTCTTGTTCAGAAATGTAGTAACCACTCTCATTTTTGAAGAATTTATTCCTCTTTGTTCTTTCTGTCATTTCAATAAGAGAAAGGAACACAAAAGTGTGCTTTGTTTACAACTGTAAAAGTAGAATGCCCCCAAAGAACATTTGTTTAAATGTCTTCTGGTCTTTTTAAGTCTTTTCTCATCTACTAATTCCTTTAATACCAGGCTGAATGCTCACTTCTTCCAAGAGACTCCCTAAATTGTCTTGGCTATTATATATGCAGCCACACCAGGTTCTTTTTATTTGTTTATACTTTTGCCCATTTCTTGAATACTTTCAAGACTGTTTCTCTAACTCAAGAAAGCCGAAGCTGTTATCACGTGCATGTTCCTTTGTGGTGGTTGCTTCTGGAAAGCATTCCCATATTTTTTATTGGTTCATTATAATTGAACATAATGGTGGGATTCGTATTATGTACTAATCCCACCATTATGTTCAATTATAATGAACCAATAAAAAATATGGGAAAAATTTTTGAACAATTAAAAAAAAAAAAAAAAACAACAAAAGGCTCCTCAATGATGGAGCTCAGATGATACTACTGTGATACCTTCCTTCCTTCACCAATCAAGTCTCAATAGAAGTACTTATAAACAAAGAAGACACAAGGAAGACACTAAAAATATAGGAGGTAATGAGCAGACATGTATCAAGCATTATTATTTAATAACTATTTCCTTACAGATTCGGTAAAGATCCAATACATAACAAACTCTGAGAAGGTCCTAGGGATGATGAAGAAAGCACATTGGTTATTCTTAAAAAAAGGAATGGAGACTTCGTCTAAAGTTTCAGAGGCAACTGTCTTTGCCATTATCATTTAGATTTCTGCTCTACTTATCACACAGTGCTGTGAGTCCCAAGCAGAGATCCTACCCAGAACTCACTGGATCTTTATATTTGTGTTCTTTATTCTAATAAATAATCAGAATGTAAGAACAAGTCTCTCAAAAGAAAGAACCTCATCAATGGAATCTCTTGAGCTTAAAACCTGCCTCAATTAAAGCAAAGACAGATAATTTGCCTTCAAAGAGCAAGGCAGCTGTCAGCTCTTGTCATGAGAGCTAGCTGCCTTTTACCGTCCTTCCTGCACTGTGCAGTATCAGCTTATACAGTAGCAACCAGACAGCTCCAAGAACTGTATAATCAGAAGACCTGAGGTTGAATGAATGCTTTCCAGAAGCAACCACCACAAAGGAAAAGAGGCAAGGCAAACTTTTCTTCCAGAATGTTACTTACTAAGTTTATTGGATTTGGGAGAAAAATCTGTTCTGGGCTGAGAAACCAAAACAAATGGAAGTGCAAGGCTGAAGCAGAGACTGGGGATCATTACACCACTCATTTCATTTCCTCTTTTTGGCTTTCTATTCCTAGCAGATGTTGAATATAAAAGCTTTAATACGCTCCATTTCCCCTGTGGTCTTTCATTTGGGACCTATATTTCTCAAAGGATGGTTAAAGAATCAATTATGCTCTAGTTACCTGGGAGACTGGGAGACTTTTGGATTGCAGACTGACTCCCTGTTTTAAGAATGGGCTATCTAAAGGGCTGAACATTGACTTACCCTTCAAGTTCCAAGGTATCCAGTAAGAATACAAGGTAGCCACATATACAACCAGAATGGGTCATCTTTCCTGCTTGCCAAGCTGTGCTTTACAGCCCAGAACTCACTTTAAATAAAGGCTTTTAAGAAATACAAAACTCACAAGCATGTAGATGCATGAGCTGCAAAAACTGCTATTAAGGACAGTATCCATTACAAGATGTAATGTTACCTCGTGAGAAATTTCTTTCTCAATTCGTAAATATTTGGTTTTCCTGAGGAACTGGCATGTTGCTTTTCTAAGACCATTTCTAAGACCAAACCTTCTACCAACATTTCATGGTCCCACATGACCTGACACCTGCTTTATGGATTCCCTGGTTCCAACTTTACAGCCATGTGTTAAGTATCTATATATGTATAGATATGTGGATAAGTTTACATGTGTACACACACACACACACATATCTGTGAATGTCTTCTTATGCAAGTAAACTCAACCCCTTTGGGAAAAAAGTACTGTAATCAAAAAAATAATACAAGCAAATAAGTTATACTAAGTTAAATTTTAATGTTAGAATCAGGGTACTGACAAAGCCTAACTTGGCTGGAGGTATTTTCTTGCTTAAGCTATATGTAATTAAGGGGAGAACAAAACTTACATTTAAAAATAATCTGGAGGGAAGAGACTCAACATGGCGGCGGGCGGGGAGGCAGCACTTTCAGTACCTCCTCAGCCACGCGGACAGAGAGACACATCATAACGTTCGGATTCTACCTGCTGAGAAACTCCCAGCAAAATTCCGCTGAAGTGAGACCTAGGCTTGAGTCTGGGATTATTGGAGGTGAGAGCTTGTCCCGGATGGGTGAATCTCGGCCACCCTGCGCAGAGGTGCGGGCCGCCGCTGTCTGGTGACCCGCGCAGAAGGAGGAGTTTCAGCACTGCTGGAGACCGTGTGCGGCGTAGAGACCCTTTGAAGAGGATGCTAACCAAGCCTTCATGAAACAGCGGTCCAGAACTGAAACCGAGTCTGGGACAGACCAGAGACAGGCCAGACCCACCCCTCCTATCGGACACTCCGGCAAGGAGTCTGGGGCCCTGGGGCCCGCCATAGCAGAGAGCTGATGTCACCAGAGTTCGGCGGACGGGATCCCTTCCCAGCGAAATCGTTTCAAAAGGTATGTGACTCTCATCCCCACCAGATGCATACAGCTGGGAAACCTCAAAAATCTCGCCCCAGAGCTCCGTGGGTGTGACTATAGGGGCCGAGGGAAGCAGAGGGGACTCCCAACCCCCCCTATCGACCCCCAACTCCCCCTACCACCAGCGGTGACACCCAAGGCCTTAGCCGCCAGTTCCGGGGGGCGTGGCCACTGAAGGGGTCCAGGCAAATTAAACTGACGGTTCCCAGATCACCCGCTCCACAACCTTGGGGTCTGGGTGAATGGCAAACAAAGAGAGTGCTCAGTTGTTCGGGAAATAGGGCACTCAGGGAGCTGCAAGTGTAACTAGATTTGTGGAGATCACCTCCGGTGAGCGGGGCCTGGCTGGCTGGCAGGAGGAAGCGGGGAGGGGCCGGAGAAGAGAAACGGCTCTGGACTAACAGGATTGAAGAGACGCCCAGTAGGGAAAGAGGAGCTGCCTTACAGGGATTGCTGCCGGCACATAGAGGGCAGAAGATTGGCTTGGAGGGCACAGCTCCGCCTACTGGAAGAGAAGAAAATAGAACTCTAAGACTTCATATATCATTTTTTTTCTTTTCCCTTTTCAATTTTTATTGTTCTTTCCATTCTCCTTTATTCTACATATTTTTCTCTCCCTCTTTCTCTTGAAGGACTCCTTCCTTCCCCTTTGCCCTAACTTTCATCCCAAGCATTACGACTTTCATTACGTATAATTTTCTAAATGCAAATAGGTAAATGTTCCGAGGCTGTCTGTAGGGCTCCTAAGTACCTAGCTATTACCAAATACCCTGATCCATTCGCCTGTTAATATCCCCCTTCAGTAGAGCAATCTTCCAAAGTAGCCAAGACATACTAACCTTCATACCATCACAGCACCCAACCTAAACATAAAGTCCTAAGACCAAACAACAGATCACTATATGCCTACAGAATCCATAAGCCTTTTATGAATCGAATGAATCAGCTTTAAATTACAATAAAGCCCAACATCGCTAGACATAGTCTCCCACCACAAAGGAGAGACCACAGAGATACACAAAACCAAAACAAATTTATAGGAGAAAACAGAAACACAGCAGTTAAACAGAGTTGGAAAGTAACGTGAACACCATGAAAAAACAAGGGAAAAAGGGATTACAAACAACGTAGGACAACTTAAATTTACAGGAGAACCTAGAGGAATCAGAAAAATGGACAGAGAAAGAACTCAAGGCATACCTGACTCAGAAGGAATGGAATCTTAAAGAAGTCATTAGACAGCAAGTCCAAACAATGAAAGGATACTTTGAAAATGAATTACATAAGCAGATTCAAGAAGCAAAAAATGAACTCTACCAGGAGATTTAAAAAAAAAATTTAAAAAAAATCAAACAGTAATCCTAGAAATGCAGGAAACCATAAACCAAATCAAAAACTCAAATGAAAATATTACAAGTAGACTATATCAAATAGATGTCAGAACATCAGATAATGAAAACAAAGTTTATCAACTCGAAAAGAGTATAGTCAACGCAGAAAGGCTGGTAAGAAACCACGAGCAAAACATCCAAGAGATATGGGATGTCATAAAAAAACGAAACTTAAGAGTCATTGGGATAGAGGAAGGTATAGAGGTCCAAACCAAAGGAAAGAGCAATCTGTTGAATGAAATAATTTTAGAAAACTTTCCAGACATGAAAGATGGAATGGACTGCCAAATCCTGGAAGCCTACAGGACCCCAAACATACAAAAACCGTAAGAGACCAACTCCAAGACACATTATTATGAAGATATTCAACATACAGAACAAGGAGAGAATATTAAAAGCTACAAGAGGAAGGAGGCAGATTACATTCAGGGGTAAACCAATTAGGTTTATGGCTGATTTTTCTTCACAGACGTTGAAAGCGAGAAGATCCTGGAACAATGTATTTCAAATGCTGAAAAATAATGGATTCCAAACAAGAATATTGTATCCAGCAAAATTAAGCTTCAGGTTTGACAATCAAATTAAAATATTTCACGATAAACAAAAGTTAAAAGAATTCGCAGCCAGAAAAGCAGCACTGCAAAGCATTTTGAGCAAAACACGTCAAGAAGAGGAAATGAAAAACAGCACCCAAAACCAACAATGGGAGGTAACTCAGTAAAGGGGGGAAAAATAATCAAAGAGGAAAAACAAGCCAAATTAAAATAAATAAATAAATAAACATGACTGGAAGTACAAACCATATATCAATAGTAACCCTAAACGTTAATGGCTTAAACTCACCAATCAAGTGACATAGGCTAGTAACTTGGATTAAAAAAACAAATCCAACAATATGCTGCCTTCAGGAGACTCATATGATAGGAAAAGACATACACAGGCTGAAGGTGAAAGGTTAGGAAAAATCAAACCACTCACATGGTCCTCGGAAGCAAGCAGGAGTGGCCATACTCATATCAAATAAAATCAACTTCAAACCTAAGTTAATCAAAAGGGATAAAGAAGGACACTATATACTGTTAAAAGGAACCATTCACCAACAAGACATAACAATTATCAATATGTATGCACCAAATAATGGTGCTGCAACGTTCATAAAACAAACTCTCCTCAAGTTCAAGAATCAAATAGATCACAACACAATAATTATGGGTGACTTCAACACACCACTCTCACTATTGGACAGATCCTCCAAACAAAAGTTGAATAAAGAAACTACAGAACTCAATAACACAATCAATAACCTAGACTTAACCGACATATATAGAATATATCAACCATCATCAAGTGGATACACATTCTTCTCAGCAGCACATGGATCCTACTCAAAGATAGACCATATATTATGCCATAGGGCAACTCTTAGTAAATATAAAGGTGTGGAGATAATGCCATGCACCATATCTGATCATAATGGAATGAAACTGGAAATCAATGAAAAAAGGAGGAAGGAAAAATCCTGCATCACCTGGAAAATGAACAATATGTTACTGAATGATTAATGGGTTACAGAAGACATAAAGGAGGAAATCAAAAAATTCTTAGAGATAAATGAAAATACAGACACAACATATCGGAATCTATGAGACAAAATGAAAGCAGTTTTAAGAGGGAAATTCATTGCCTGGAGTTCATTCCTCAAAAAAAGAAAAAAACAACAAATAAATGAGCTCACACTTCATCTCAAAACCCTAGAAAAGGAAGAGCAAAACAACAGCAAATGTAGCAGAAGGCAAGAAATAATTAAAATCAAGAGCGGAAATCAATGAAATTGAAACAAAAGAAACCTTTGAAAAAATTGACAAAACTAAAAGTTGGTTCTTTGAAAAAATAAATAAGATCGACAGACCCTTAGCCATGCTAACAAAGAAAAGAAGAGAGAGAACTCAAATTACTAACATACGGGATGAAAAAGGCAATATCACAACAGACACTACAGAAATACAGAAGATAATTAGAAATTATTTTGAAACCCTATATTCCAATAAAATAGAAGATAGTAAAAATATCGATAAATTTCTTAAGTCATATGACTTGCCCAGATTGAGTCAGGAAGATACACACCATTTAAACAGACCAATAACAAAGGAGGAAATAGAAGAAGCCATCAAAAGACTACCAACCAAGAAAAGCCCTGGACTGGACGGGTATACAGCGGAGTTTTACAAAACCTTTAAAGAAGAATTAATACCAATACTTTTCAAGTTATTTCAGGAAACAGAAAAAGAAGGAGCTCTTCCAAATTCATTCTATGAGGCCAACATCACCCTGATCCCGAAACCAGACAAAGACACTTCAAAGAAAGAAAACTACAGACCAATATCTCTAATGAACCTAGATGCAAAAATCCTCAATAAAATTCTGGCGAATCGGATTCAAAAACATATCAAAAAAATTGTGCACCATGATCAAGTAGGATTCATCCCTGGGATGCAAGGCTGGTTCAATATATGGAAATCAATAAATGTTATTCACCACATCAATAGACTTAAAGATAAGAACCACATGATCATCTCGATAGACGCAGAAAAAGCATTCGACAAAGTACAGCATCCCTTTATGTTCAAAACACTAGAAAAACTAGGGATAACAGGAACTTACCTCAACATTGTAAAAGCTATCTATGCTAAGCCTCAGGCTAGCATCATTCTAAATGGAGAGAAACTGAAGGCATTCCCTCTAAAATCTGGAACAAGACAGGGATGCCCTCTCTCACCACTTCTATTCAATATAGTTCTCGAAATACTAGCCAGAGCAATTAGACAAAAGAAATTAAAGGCATAAAAATAGGAAAAGAAGAACTTAAATTATCACTATTTGCGGTTGACATGATTCTATACCTAGCAGACCCAAAAGGGTCTACTAGAGCTAATAAATAAATTCAGCAAAGTGGCAGGATATAAAATCAACACGCTTAAGTCAAAAGCATTCCTGTATATCAGCAACAAATCTTCTGAAAAGGAAATGAGGACAATCACCCCATTCACAATATCCCCTCCCAAAAAATAAAATATTTGGGAATCAACCTAACAAATGAGGTGAAAGATTTATACAATGAAAACTACAGAACCCTAAAGAGAGAAATAGAAGATCTTAGAAGATGGAAAAATATACCCTGTACATGGATAGGCAGAACTAACATAATCAAAATGGCAATTTTACCAAAAGTTATCTATAAGTTTAATGCAATGCCAATCAAAATCCCAACGGCATTTCTTGTAGAAATAGATAAAGCAATCATGAAATTCATATGGAAAAATAAAAGACCCAGAATAGCAAAAGCAATTCTAAGCAGGAAGAGTGAATCAGATGGTATAGCGATACCAGACTTCAAACTATACTACAGAGCAATAGTAACAAAAACAGCATGGTACTGGTACCAAAACAGGCAGGTGGACCAATGGTACAGAATAGAGGACACAGAAACCAATCCACAAAATTACAAAGGGGCTAAAAGCATGCAATGGAGGAAGGATAGCATCTTCAACAAATGGTGCTGGGAAAACTGGAAATCCATATGCAACAAAATGAATCTGAATCCCTTTCTCTCGCCATGCACAAAAGTTAACTCAAAATGGATCAAGGAGCTTGATATCAAATCAGAGACTCTGTGTCTGATAGAAGAAAAAGTTGGCTCCGATCTACATACTGTGGGGTCGGGCTCCAAATTCCTTAACAGGACACCCATAGCACAAGAGTTAAAAACAAGAATCAACAAATGGGACTTACCCAAACTAAAAAGTTTTTTCTCAGCAAGAGAAACAATAAGAGAGGTAAATAGGGAGCCTACATCCTGGGAACAAATTTTTACTCCTCACACTTCAGATAGAGCCCTAATATCCAGAGTATACAAAGAACTCAAAACAGACACTTCTCAGAGAAGCACATTCAAACAATCAACAAGTACATGAAAAAATGCTCACCATCTCTAGCAGTCAGAGAAATGCAAATCAAAACCACCCTAAGATACCATCTCACTCCAGTAAGATTGGCAGCCATTACGAAGTCAACAACAACAAGTGCTGGAGAGGATGTGGGGAAAAGGGTACACTTGTACATTGCTGGTGGGACTGCAAATTGGTGCGGCCAATTTGGAAAGCAGTATGGAGATTCCTTGGAAAGCTGGGAATGGAACCACCATTTGACCCAGCTATTCCCCTTCTCGGACTAGTCCCTAAAGACCTTAAAAGAGCGTACTATAGGGATACTGCTACATCGATGTTCATAGCAGCACAATTCACAATAGCTAGTCTGTGGAACCAACTTAGATGCCCTTCAATAGATGAATGGATAAAAAAAAATGTGGCATTTATACACTATGGAGTATTACTCAGCACTAAAAAATGACAAAATCATGGCATTTGCAGGGAAATGGATGGCACTAGAGCAGATTATGCTAAATGAAGCTAGCCAATCCCTAAAAAACAAATGCCAAATGTCTTCTTTGATATAAGGAGAGCAACTAAGAACAGAGCAGGGAGGAAGAGCATGAGAAGAAGATTAACATTAAACAGGGACGAGAGGTGGGAGGGAAAGGGAGAGAAGGGAAATTGCATGGAAATGGAAGGAGACCCTCATCATTATACAAAATTACATATAAGAGGAATTGAGGGGAAAGGGGAAAAAAAAAACAAGAGAGAGAAGAGAAGATGGGAGGGGAGGGGAGGGGGATAGTAGAGGATAGGAAAGGGCAGCAGAATACAACAGACACTAGTATGGCAGTATGTAAAAACGTGGATGTGTAACCGATGTGATTGTGCAATCTGTATTCGGGGAAAAAATGGGAGTTCATAACCCACTTGAATCAAATGTATGAAATATGATATGTCAAGAGCTATGTAATGTTTTGAACAACTAATAAAAAAAACTGAATAAATGGCAAAAAAAAATAATCTGGAGGGAAAGGATCAGAGGATAGTTTAAGTTAAAAAAGGTTTCTTATTATACCCCATCTATGAATGATATATCAAAGTGCATAAATGTACTCTACTTTCATGTGTAACTAACTAAAACAAATTAAAAAAATTTAAAAGTCAAATAAATAAATAAATAAAGGTTTCTCTTACTTAGACATTTGGGCTTTTACTCCCCAAGCCCCAAATATTTATCACTATTCAGATAATCCTTGAAAAGAAAATTAGCTAGATTCTGACTATCACCATTTAAGAGAGATATCAAAGCAAACAAAAGAGTAAAAGGAAAAGCTAGAGCCATTTTAGCTCTTGAAAGGATACCAGGGAGCTTGCAAACTAAAATTTTATAAAAGTGGGCCATTTCCCTACCAATAAAAAACCAATTTCTTTGATACTTCTATCTACTGTTTCCATTCCTTACCTTCTTTTGCAAGGTATAAAGAGCTACAAAGCTGTGGGGGGAAAGAGGGTTTCCTGGAGTGATTCTGGTCAAATCTGACAATTTTCCTTTGACAAGTTAATTAACTTTCAAAATTTCCATTTCTTTAATTATAAAATAGAGATACCACCTAAAATTATTTAACAAGGGAAATTATTCTAAGGTATTTCATATATCTTATTTTCAGGGAGAGTAGTTCTATCCACTGGTTCTTGGAATACAATTAGATTCCAAATATAAAAAATACTATATGTGAATCTGACAAACATCTCTGATGATCAATCCCCAGGAATAAAAGACACAAGACATGGAGGTCCTAACCTCAGGTACATAACTTTTGTTCAGGAGACAGATCATAATTACATAAAAACCACAGTTAAGGATTAAGATGTGGCCTACTGCAGAAGTAAATGTGTAAGTCTGGGAATCCGGAGGCCAGAGTTTGTAATGACCTCAAGTCACTTCTCTATGTAGGTACCCATTTCCCTGGCTACAATACAACAGGATTTGAATTTCAGAAAAAGGAGTTTGGATTTTTGTCCTGGAAGCAACTGAAATCACCAAAACTTCTTGTTAGAGTGAATCTCATTTTCCTATCCCCATGTTTTCATGAGGAAAAGTATACTTACTTCCATAGAACAATACTAGAAACATATTTTCTGCCCTTCTTCAAATTCACCTCACTTGATTAATTAGGGACATACACAATTGGCAAGTCTGGGCAAAAGAAAGAAATATACCTGGCTCAGTGGCCCTTGCAGGTGTGGTAGGCAAAATCAGCTCAGAGAGAAACAAGAAGCCTGATTCTGGCCACAGGCAATGAACTCAGTGTATCAATAATAAAGCTGATAAATGGGTCTCATCTCTGTTGACTATTTTTCAAATGATTCAGAAGCAAGAGACGAGGAAAAGGCATATGATTTACCACCACCATTACCAACTGTAAACATAAATAAGATAATAGCAGTACTTCAGAAAGACTGGCCAAGTGGCAGCTGGATGTAAGTAGGAAAGGTTGAAGTCTGAAGTCTGCAAGTGGTTGGACTCCTATAGTAATTCAAGCACTCAGTGACTCATTTATAGCCATCAAGTATTATGTGGATAACCACTAAACTCAAAACACGCACTTGAGCCAATCTGCAAGAGTTAATCAAGGAGAACAAAAAACCCTTAAGACTTAATTATTAACACATTTTTTATGAATTAATGTCCTTTCATAAGCAAAACTGGTTCTGCTGACCAGTGAGATTATTAGTTAAAGGAACCAAAACAATTTTATAAAGGAAATCAAAGGCTAACCAGTCCAGAACCATATGTGTTACACAGAATTCTACTATGTTACAGATCATTATCATACCGCAATTACATATCAGTCCCAAAATAAAGAGAAAAGCTTGCATAACTTGTCCACACTTCTAAGAAATGACCATCCATCCCTGTGTGTCAAACTTCCTCCCAAAGGAGGTCTCCTGAATTTCTAAACCTCAAGAGGTTCCACTGTCTTCTAAGTTAACAGCCCTCAAAAACACTGAGTGCTTCTCCAACCAATTCTTAAATTCAGTCTACTTAGATTAAAATAATGTTCCTTTAATTAATGCTATATGCATATACATATATGTGTATATGTATTATATACACCTATCAAAGTCTAAGTTTTTCATTAATCAGAATCCTGATTTTGTTTATACATTTGTCACCTGATTTAGTTTTGTGAAACAACTCATTCCTTCAAAATGAAATTTATGACAATGTCTATAAACTATCACCTTGTTTCACATCCCACACAATATAAAGGTAAATTCCTTTAATAAGATAAAACCATGAGCATCAAAGGTCAGTAGTTAGGTAAGCTCAGCTATCTATGACTTTTTACTGCCTTCCTCACCAAAGCTAGATCCTTACTAGGGACTATGAAACCGCCTTTGACTGCTGTAATTCTCATACAGTGTCCTGATTCCTTACTGTTCTCTGAAAAACCAAAATAAGCAATTCCACAAGTTCAAGTTTGATTCTCCTTCTTCAAACATGTTAGTACTCTAAAGAACCACTTTAGCTTCTTCAAAGCAACCTGGAGGTGAAAATTATTGGCAGAAGTCAAAAAGTCACTGTCATTCCATCCATACACTGGAGATTCAAAGTATGTTCCTTAGAACACACAAGGTCTATACAATTTTTTGTCAGAATCCTAATTTTGCCTACTTCTCTTGGCATTCTACAGTATGAAATATTTGATGGCCATTTTCTACAAACTACATTCTTAGAACCACCTTTCCGAATCCACCCCCACCACAGCAGGCACTTTGATAGATAAAAGATGAAATCCCCTGTGAGGAAAAAGGGAGTGAACATCATAAGGCAAAAATTTTACTTGGATTAGGAATTATCTATATGGTCCCAAAAAACTATCCTTCTAAAAAAGGAACTGAATCATCCAGTAAACTCCAAGTGGCAGCACACAGCACTTAAAATGTTTCATGCCTGACCCAACACCAGTATGATGGTCTCAATATGTTATTTTCTCTTAGCATATCACATTAATCTCACATTTATGGGGACTTTTGGTCAGACATAATAGAGATACCCTCCCTCTGTATTTGGATTTCAGAAACTGAAATTCCTTGAGATCCAATTTTTTTAACATTTCCCCAAAGAGTTTAAACATAATATAATGTTATGCCCAAAGGATTTAGAAAGATACATAATTTTGTACAAAGATGACAAATACTGAATTCTGTGTGTAAGGAGTGCATCTGCTATTCTGACAGGCTCTCTCATATCACTCACTTGGCAGTGACTCCATATCCAGGCCTCTGAGCTCTATAAGTCACTATGTTTTCCTCTGGCCTCATTTACTCAACATTTCCTGAGCAGCTGTGGAAGGGTCAGGCACTGTGCCATATGCTAAACTAGAGAAGTAGATCAGGAATGGTCTGCACTCAAGAACTGGGATCCTGGGGAGGCATGTCAGTTCCCTTTCACTGGGAACACCGCATATACCTCCAGTTCTGCCAGGCTATTGCACCCTAATTCCCATGACTGGGCACCCTCCACCTTTACCTTGTTGCTGTTCCAAAAATCCCTGTCTTCACTATACCACACCTGGGAGGTCCCTTCTCTTACACCTTGTGCATGTTAACATTTTAATTCTTCTTAATCCAAAAGTAATAGCAAAAAATTCTTTTTACCAGTATTAACTTACCAGAAGGTGAGAGAAAATGTACATTTTTGGCTAAAAGCTAATATGGAAATAAAGCACATCAAAACAGCATGTACGTGGCACATCTACACATAAGGTAGGACCAAATAAATATGCTACATACTAAGTACAAAGACCTAAAAGGATAGATGGTGTTGAAAACAAGGTGGAGAATTCTTGGAGTATCCTAAAAACATAAATGTCATTTTTGAAGCACAGTAACTCCAGGAATACAACTGGGAAATGGCAATCTCCAGGGACAGTCCTTTGCACTAGTGTCAAGTGATTATCCCCAACCCCCATTTTTTTCCAGTGAGGTATGAAGCTTACCACCTCAGGAGTACAATGAAGGTATGCCTGGGGGCTTGGGCTACTGCCAAAGGCAAAGGTTCCAAAGACAGAAGCAAGAGCTGGGGCAAGGAGACAGGCACGCACCTGGCCTTCTTGGATTTAGTCCTGGCTGCAGAGTCAGCACAGCTCCGCTTCTCTTTGGCCTCCTTGGTGCCTGAGGCCTCCCGGGGCTTCCGCGTCTTCTTTGCACCATCCTTCTGCTTAGGTTCCTTGGGCTCCTTGGCCTTCTTAGGTTCCTTGGCCTTCTTAGGTTCCTTGGCCTTCCTGGGTTCCTTTGGCTCCTTAGGTTCTCGCTTCCTCTTTGGCTTGGGCTCCTTGTCCTTGCTTCCCTTTGCTGCACCCTCATGCTCTCCTGGCTCCCTTTTTTTCCGTTTCTTTTTTACTCCCGTACCTCCACCTCCACTGTCCTCCATCCCATTATGGGACATCATTTTTCTAGGAAAAAGGGTATTAACTTCGTCTTCAGCAGCATACGGGTCCTTCTGGGGCAGACGGTGGCTGGCAACATCTTCAATTTTCTCTTCTTGATCAGTACTGCAGTCAAATGGGGATGGAGATTTGTAGTCAAAATTGACAGAGGCATCAGACATTGGGGAGTGATTCAAAACCTTTAAATTTGACAACTGTAAAAGAAAGATAAATGAGTATGTTACCCTTCTATTGCATGCTTCATACAAAGAGTGCTATAAAATCTGAATGTATGGATTTATTCAACAAATGTTTATTGACTCTCTACTATGTGTTACTTCCTACTGTGCTAGGCCTTGGGGGTACAGGAGAGCAAGTGGGACACAGTGCTTTTCCCAGGTGAAGCTGTACTGAGGCGCTGATAGAATATTATGTAAAAAAGTAAACATGGTGGGCGCAGTGATACATGCCTGTAACTCCAGCTCAGGAGGCTGAGATAAGAGGATAGAAAGTCCAAGACCAGACTTGGCAACTTATTGAGACCCTGCCACAAAATGAAAAATAAGAAGGACTGGGGATATAGCTCAGAGGTAAAATGTGTGCCCGGCACAGGCAAGACCCTGGGTTCAATGCCTAGTACTACATAAATAAATAAATACATGAATAAAATAAATTAGTATGTAAAAACTGGAAGGATTTCTATATTGTATAAATAAATCTGAAAGACCTTTTAAGTTTTATATCCAAATAGGCAACTAAGCAATAGCTTTTTGCAGGATGCCTTTAGAAGCCACTAGGAGGCACAAAATCCTGATCACACTGTTCCAACCCAGAATAGCATTTATCTCATTAATACACAAAACCTTCTACTCAAATGCATTCTGAGACCTTGGTCAGGAATTGAGGTGGTATCACTGGGGTGAAAGAATACAGTGTCAAATTGAAATGTTGCTTTTTTCTCCAACCTTTTTACTTATCATTCAAACAACACTGATATTCAGCTAGGCTGATTTTTGAAGAAAATCAGGTTAATTCAAAACTTTACCTTTAATTCTAACTAAAAATGGTGCTATTCTATATGATCATCTATCTTAGTCACCAGATTCAGCCCCAAATAACTTTTAGCCATTTGGGAAAACCAAACTATTCATACAGGAGGGAGCTTTACTATGACAGATGTTATTAGAAAGAATGCATCACAGGTGCTGAAGGCAGCCCTACAAAGGAAGTTTCAAAGCTGTTTTTGAGCACTATTTAAAAAAAAAAAAAGTACAGTCTCTTAAAGTGACCACTTTTCAGGAAACATCACTTGGAAGTAGAAGTTTCATCTCATACATTCAGGTCTGGTGTTCCAATAACTATCTGCCATTTCATAACCATGCTAAGGTTGGCAATAATCAGGCAATAATGCAGGTGCTAGCTCCAGGGAACAGCACACTCTCCTTGGACTAGAACAAAGAAATGACTGAAGGAGAGCCCAAGAGAGACCAGCAGGCTTTCCAGGAATACGGTTACAACTGTCTTCAGATGAAGGCTTAGAAACAGCACCATTTGTGAGAAGCTTGCTCTCCTAATCAGAGGACTGGCATGTGATAAAGGCACACAAATATTTGCCCAGATGGTGTGTGCCCTCCATCGACAGGTTACTCAGTCTGTGCTAACACTTCCTGGTCCACCCTGGTAGTGACAGGGACTGCAAATTCAGCTGTGTGTTTCCCCTTCTGTTTTTTATTTTCCAGTGCTCTTCCCTAGCCTGATGCTCCCAAATATAACACTTAGAATCCCAGAAGAAAAAGATGAAAGAAGAAAAAAAATAGATCTTTATCATAAATAAAGATCAGCTTCATAAACAAGCCCAAATTCAGAGGGAATTGGTTGTTCTGGCAGGACTAACTACTTATGTAAAGGGGAGGGGGGGATCATTGCTGATTCAGCACTTGAGATGGTTTAGGAAAAGGAGGAGCTAAGAAGACATAAAAGGAGTTTAAAACCAAATATAAGAAAATGGTTAAGATGGTATATTTTATATCATGTATTTTTTACTACAATTAAAACAATTTTTTTTTTTTTTAAATAAAATACGAGGCAAGAAGGAAACTCTCAGTGAGGGACAAGTATCCAATTCAAAAAAAAAAGGCCTGAGTTGGGTACATGGTCATCCTGAGGATATTACTGAATTCTGGGACACTTAGCCCTCAGGGATAAAGTTTTCATAGCATGCAAGGGTGGAGAGACTGAAAAAGTAAGAGATATAGGTTCGATTATTAAAGAGGCTTTAAAAGTCTACCAAAGTAGCTTGCTGAAGGTCACATCAAGATCTCTCTTCAACTCATACATAATGTCAAGGCCTTTTTTCTGAGGAAAGGGCTATCCAGAGAAGGTAGAGGCAGGGGCGATTCAATCAAGAGGCAATAACAATAGCAGCAGCTAATATTTACTGCACACATGTCACATGGATATACTAGGATTATGTGAGGCATGCTGAATGATCTCTAATCTGTACAATGATACTACAAGGTCAGAATCAAGATGGACACTCTGTACAGAGAGAAAAGGAAGATTAGAGGAGCTCAGATTTCAACTCTTTTGTCTGCCAAAAAGTTAAAGCTCATTTCATTGAGAATTTTAATCCATGACACATTGCTGGAAGACCAGACCAGTTTAACTTAGTTAAACATGTTAAATGCAATGGTATATACCCCTGTGTCAAGAAAAGTTCAGATAGTTCTTTCTAAAACTAAACATATAACTACCTGATATCTTAGCAATTCCATTCCCAGGAACCATAGGTAATTTATCTTGTCTATCCACCACCTTACAAGTAATTCAGAGAAAGGAAGCAACTTGCCAGTTTTATACTCCTAGAGAGTGGCAGAGCTGGGCATCCTAGAGGGAGGAAAGAAACCCAAGAAATGCAGCACATTCAATGTTGAAAAGGAGAAAGTATCCCAAATATCAAATTTAGTAATAAAAATATATAAATTCCGAGTTTTGAAGTCAGTAATCCACTGGAAACATTGGTTTTATTTTTAAAAGCAACTTGTTAGGAGCCTAGAAAAGATATTTGTTGAAAATTCAAAAACATAAAACAAAAAATATTTCTTTCACATGTCTCGAGGTGAATGGGGAAAATGGCAAAGAGCATAAAAAAGTCTGTTTCAGTTTCTACTGAATAGAACATTAAGCCACTATTCTTTGGCTTTAAAATGGCTTTAAAAGGAACAGATCAGAGATCGACCACAAGGTGCCAACAATATGATGCTTTACATCAACAATTAAATTGTGACAAGAATCTAGGCACAGAACACAATGAAATGGAAAGAAACTGACTGATAAAAGCATGCAATGATGCTAGCACATAACTGCACTGCTAGTAATAAAATCTGTTCCTTTGATTCACAATTATTAATCCAGGGAGGGAGAAGGGAAGGGAAAGAAGAATTACCAGAAACTGAAATGGAGTAAAATATGTTATATGCATTTATGAATATGTCAAAATGAACCCCAATATTATGTATGACTATAATGCACTAACAAAAATGTTAAAAAATTATCCATCATTGGGTACGGTGTCACACACCTTTAAATCTTAGTGACTCAGGAGGTTGGCAAGTTTGAATCCAGCTTCAGCCACTTAATAACTTGGTGAGACCTTAATAACTTAGTGAGACCCTGTTTCAAAATAAAAAACAAAAAGGGCTGGGGATGTAGTTCAGTGGTAATGTGCTCCTGGGTTAGATTCCCAGTCTCTTCCAACCCTCAAACAATCAATATTCCTGGAAAAATACTTAAAGATTTAAATCTAAATAAACAGAACTCAGGGCAGTTGAAAAGGATTTAAGAACAAATGGAAAGATTTTGACCCAGTGCAATAATTTTCAAAAAAGAGGGGAACCCACTCCGGCCCATGTCGCAGAAATAGACAAACCCAGGAGAGACCTTCGCCTGGAGCTAGTGGATAAGGAATGGTTCTTTTTATCTATTCTCAACCTTTTAGTCTTAAACACTCTGGGTACCCAGGATTGTTTTGATATTTAAGATAAAATGGAAGTAAATAATGATGATAATAAATGCTGACTGTACTCAGCTGTATACTAAGCTTCTTAAAATATTATTATGGTACCAAAACAACCATAAGAAGTTGTTCCAAGGACTCCATTTTACAAAACAGAAGCAGCTCAGAAAGCAGCTCACAGCTGGTAAGTGTGAAGGTAAGATTCCAGTCAGTTTGACTCCTGTTTCAATTGACAGTACTTTCAATAACTTCATACTGATGCATATTTTAGACACACAGAACTGAGAAATCATGATCAGTAACAAGTTCTAACTACCTCTCCTTTGTTTCCAATGCCTGCTTCATAATAGCCCTTACTCAAACCATTCAACTCATTAACTTTTCTTCTTCTATCCATTTTCTCATAAATCCATTTGTTTCCTAGATCAGATGAGAAATATATGAAGAATAAATACTTCAGCAGAATTATATTAAGTAAGTGACTTAAGACTTTTCAAATTCACCCAGAGGGGTCCCAAGATGAGAGTTACCGAATGAATATCAAACATAGACTTGGCAGTGACCAGAAGACCTAAAACCACCACCCACAGGAACACACTATGCTTCCTCTTTCACTATATTTCCCTTATCCTCACAAAATGATAACTTCTTTTTTTAAAAAAAAAAACAAAATGAGAACTTTTGATTGCAGGAAACTATTATGGTTTGGAAGGCATCTCTCAATGTTTTAACACAAGACCCATATATTAAAGGCTTAGTTGCCAGCCTGTAGCACTATAGGGAGATGGTGGAACCTGTAAGAAATGGACTTGATGGGAGGAAGTAAATTACTGGGTGTGTGCCATAGAAGGGTTATTGGGATCCCAGCCCTGTCCTCTCTTCTTCTTTCACTTCCTGGTTGCCATGAAGTGAACAGTCATTGCTTTGCCATGTTCTCCTGCCACAATGTACTGCTTTGCCATAGGCCCAAAGACACAGGACCAAGTGTCTTAAACCTCTGAAACTGAGAGCCAAAATAAGCCTTTCTCCTCCTTTTAAGTTGCTTCTTTCAGGTATTTTTTTTTTTCATAGTAATGGAAAGCTGACTAATACAGTTCTTGAGAAATTGCAAATTTATTCTTAACCATATTATTAGTAAAACGATCAGCTGAGGGACCAGTTGGGGAGTTAATAAGTAAGTTATAAGCCACATAAAAATGGAAAGGAGTTGCTGTGCACTTCTGCTTTTTAAAGAAAAAATAATAATTTTTTTTAAATAATACTCTTCGGGGGCTGGAGTTGTGACTCAGTGGTAAAGCGCTTGCCTCGCACGTGTGAGATCCTGGGTTCAATTCTCAGCACCACATAAAAATAAATAAGTGAAATAAAGGTATTGTGTCCAACTACAACTAAAATATAAATATTTTAAAAAATGTAAAAAAAATACTCTTCTATTTGGTTCTAGTTTTCCCAAGGGTAAACAAAGTTAGATAGAGGAAGACAATTCTCCACAGTTGCATCAACACTTGTGTGTGAGCAAAAAATGCCGCAGATCCGCAGATTCTGGGAAGATCTGGCAGTCAGGCCTTACAAGATGCTGCAAAGGCCTGACTACCAGATCTTCCCAGAATCCTCTGGCCAGAACACAAGATAAGGCAATTCTATAAGCTTTTAAGCTGTCTTCTTTTTTTCAATGTTTTCTACATGTAAACAGACTTAAAGCCTCTTTATTCATAGAATTTAAAAAATTAGCAGCTTACTTCTTAAACTACTATTTTATATCTCATAATTCCGTCTTATAAACCTAAATATTTGGGCAAACCCTAGAATTCTGGTCAAGATGGATGTTTGAGGTCATTAAAACCCAAACTCCCATCTCTCTTCCAGTAAGAAGACAGGGTGCTTACTGCTCACAGGCACATGCCACAGTTGGGCAGCTCAACTTCTCAGGATACTCTTCCTCATGCCTATCTTCCTGTAACTCTATCCATGTGGACAAGATCAACAACGGATACATTTAACCTCTGTCCCATGAGATGCCCTTGAGTCTTCACTTCTTCAAGGTCACAGGGTCCTAGCTTCACTCATCATACCTCACAGGAAATGAGTCAGCCTTCTTACACCAGCCAGGTTACTCCATTTTGTCTCAAGTATACATTTCAGAACACTAAATCAGAATGATGAAAACAAATCTGCTAAGGTATGTTAAAAGGAGGGGAAAACATTTTATCATTTAATGCTCAGATTTCTTTTCTTTTTTTGCAAGAAGAGATGAGTTGGGTAAGGTCCTTTTGAAATATGATTCCACAGTGGGGATGTTTTGAATCTTGGTTCAACTGGAAAATTTACTAACTATTCTGAACTGTTGAAAAGGCCTTCCAATGACTATAAACTAAAGATCTGACTAGTATTAGCCATGAGCATCAGATCTTCAGTAGGATAAGGCAGAAAAGTCTTAGGTAAGAATTATTTGCTCATCTCTATTAGCAATTTGCTATTCTTCCTTTTTACGACTCTGAATTATGTACCATGATTTGGTCATCCATATTCATAGAAAACATCTTCCTAGAAATCTGAGTCCTTACCTCCCCCGCTGCTTTGGGAACCAACTGTTTTGGGAACTTTGTGATAGATAAATCTTTTCTCTAGTTCACCTTTAGTTACCACCCAAACTTTAGCATCTGATTTCAGGCCTTTCCTTTCTCCTACTGCCACATGCTGCATCTTCCCAAACCCAACCATATATCACATTTTCCTCTTCTGAAACCTGGCTGAAACCTGCGCCCCACCACAAGAGATACCACTTTTCCTAAAATACTCTAAAGTTCCTTGGTAAGGCTGACATTACCTATACCCTCACATACTCCAATTCCAAAGCGTTACTCTTTCACCCTCAATGTAAAATCCTGGCTCCTCCAAGGCATATGCCACCCCCAACTTTAACTACCTGTAATCAGACTATACATTTCGTAAGAGAAACTTTTTTTAAAGTCATTGCTTAATCGGGCCTCAAGTAAAACTCAAATATTTCTTAGATGAATAAATACTGAAAAAGTTAACAAATATTTGTTTAGTGAACAATTTATATTAATATTCATTCCAGGGAAGGAAATAAGTCTAATAATCCAAAGGTCTTTTGAGATTCCTACAGCACGCATTAAGGAAACTCTAGCTACCTCCTTTGTATTCTCTAAAGGACTTAAGAAGGCTCTGCTTAAACAATTCTTGGAAGAGTCATGAGAGCATGGTTCTCCCATAGTTATTCAAGTCTGGGTTGCCCCCTGGTTACGGCTCCAATTTTTAATTCTACTTACAATATTACATCTTCTTATGTTTACTGCTCTATATGGGAGATAATGTACCAAAACTCTTCTTACCTCTTCAGATTACAAGTGCCCGTAGACCATATTATATATTATGTATCTCATAATGTTTGTCATATTTATATTTCCCTTAGTATCAAGGAGCTGAGATGAAAAATCAATATTCCTGTTGTCATCAGTAATGTGAGAATATGTCCCCTTACGAAGAAGTATTTTCAGCTGTACTATGCATTTATAGTGCTACACAGGTTTTCAGAGAAAGAATTCACATTTTATGTCTCTAGCTAAATATTTTCCTGCTTAATGCTTAGTCATCTTAGGAATTAAAATATATACATTTCTTAGAGGAAGATTATTTTTTAAGACAGTGAAAGACTGTTAAGTGATTCATTTTTAAATGTCTTATTAAAGTATTTTTCTTACATTTCCTTAGGCAATACAAAAACAATCTCTAAATGCTTTGTTCTTGGCACACTACTCCTATTATAATCTTCCTGGTTAATAAGAAACATGGTTCTTTATTACTGAATTCTGATTATTTATTGCTGAATCTTGATAAGATTCTATAGGGAAATGAAGAATTTTCATGATCAGAATGCATTTACATGTCATTTTTCTCCAGAAGAAAAATAAACTAATAGGAATGAGGTTTTTTAAAAAAACAGATGTTTTATTTACTACTACTTCTAATGCCTTAGAATCTTCATAAAATAAAGTTTGATGTTTACTTTTACCATTATACTGAAGATATTTTTGTCACTGACATTTTGAATACTAAAGAATTGACAAATTACTCCTTTAATCCTTTTCTACATGTGAGGTATGCATGACTATTCCCGTTGTAGAAAAATGAGGCTGAACTTGACCAAAGTTACCTAAGTGTTAGAGTAGGAATTTTAAACCTGTTCCATCGTATAAAGCCCAGGTTTATTCTGCTCTACAGGAACTGAACTCTCTAGTACATGCTCAATCCTGGAGCCTATATATTGCTTTAGCTTCAATAATATTTTCTATTTTCATGCCCTGCATCTTCTTCCAGTTCAGGGGCCAGTATGACCTAACCTCAATATTGATAAAACTCTTCTTGAAAGTAGCTCCACTTATTTAACCTGCTCCTCTACCATAGCTAATATTAACTTTTAAATAAAAACCTCACTGCTCACTGACACTATTGTGAGGTCTAAAATGAAAACTCATCTACATAACAGCTGACTGACACCGTAAGTCTTAATACAAACCAATAAAACCATGAAAGAAAGATACCAGAATTCATTTTGAGGTAAGTGGTATAGAATGCTTTCATTTGAATAAAAACTTACCTTAAAGAATGTTTAAAAAGTTAAATACCACAAATTTATTTAAGAACTACAAAACTACCCATCTGTCATAAATGGCAATAGTTTTAAGCATTTGGGAAGTCTTTGGTAATGCATTCTTTTTTAACAGTGGCATAATATTCTACTAGATGGATGTGCTTACTTAAACAGTTCCCTTTGTGACGGCTATGTGGGTTCCTTTCCGTTTTTGCTAAAGCCTTGTACACACAATTTTGCCTGTCTGCGTATATACACAGGATAAATTCCTGGCAGATAAAATGGTGTTCTCTGTAGTGCTTGCCTACCAGCTGACAACTCAATAGGACACACAGAAACCCAGTGTGCAGATATTATTTAGTCAGCACTCTTTCTGTTAAGAACTGGCAGCGTGTTAATTAGCCACTTCCACAAATCAAAGGGACAGTCAGTCCAAAGGTAGTCTTTGTAACCATATCCCTATTTCACCCTAGGAGAAAACGGGAGAGGAAAGTGGCTGGTCCCATTAAGCCATTATGCACAGGTTCCTGGTGAAAAGCAGGGACTAAGATTCTTCAGTTACTGGGTTATTACCCAATTCTGTAAAAAGAAAACTAGCCTATCAGAGATAGACTGTTTACAAGAGACAGGCAGATCTCCACGTCTCACTTCCATGAGTCACTTGACCGGGGTCTCAGGGTTCCTTTCAATATAAAAAAAACCAACAACTGGGGAACAGAAATAGCAACTAAGGAAAGGGATCCTGGAGGATTCACATGGTATAAAGTTATTATGAACTTCCCTCCCTCCCCCTCAAGAAACCAAACATCAAATAGTTGACAGTTACTTCCTTCCAACTAGTTCATTACTTCCTCTGGGAGAAACCCTCCACATATCATTATAAACAAGAACTTTATAAATAAAAGAATGATAGTAAACTAAATATCCCAAATGACCAATATATAAATTGTAAAGAATTGGAAAGCTGTCTCAAGAGATCAAACATTTTACACAGCTAATTTGAAATAAGACTCTGATTTGCAATCTTCATTCCATTACTACTATATTGAGAAGACCTGAGCAAAAGAAGAATCCATGTATTGTCATTCAGAATATAGTCTGTTAACACAAGGAGAGTGGAAAACAGAGGCAATAGGAAACTAACAGTGATTAAGATGTGAGCCAACACTGCCAGTGTCCTCTCATTAACAGCACAAAGCACACTAAAGGTGTTCACTTGAAAGAAGAGAAGCCACTTACCTGCTTCTCTTTCTTCTGTATTTTCATTTTCATCTATTGAAGTAAGGTATTTATTTCTGTAAAACATAAAAAGGCCAAGATTACAATAAAACCCAAAACTAAACATTTTAGATTATTTCCATAATAACTGTGACACACAAGGAAATCAAAATTGGGGATTAATTCCATAGAACATGATGTTCAACAACCTCTGGATCCCTAAGTGTAGACCTAACCACCTTATAACACCCTAAGTTACTGTTCCAGATGGGACGAAATCAAGAAGAAATTGTCCTTGCAGATCATATAAGTTATAAAAGATACTGACTATTAAAGCTAGGAAGTAACGGAAAGTCTCAATAACTGAGAACGACGGGGAAAGGGGATGGAAATAAGGTCAGCCCTCATCCCTTTTAGAAGAAAGCCAATAAATAATGGCTACAATGGACAAATCACTATAACCCATAGAATACAGACATTAAGAAAGAAAGCTAAGGGAGTTCAAAGTAATCTAAGGAGTGAGACAGGAAGAGTTGGGTTATCAGATGGGGCAGGCATGCTTACATTTCACTGTAAGTACTCATATTATGTTTTAAATCATCTACATTATTACATGATGAAATAAGTTCCATTACAATACTTAATATGATTTTTAAAAAATATTTATTTATTTTAGTTGTACACAATGCCTTTATTTTTATTTATTTATTTTTATGTGGTGCTGAGAATGAAACCCAGGGCCTTGCACACACCAGGCGAGCGCTCTACCACTGAGCCGCAATCCCAGCCCCCTTAATATGATTTTTTAAATGATGGATTTTATTCTATTCAGGACTTAAGCCCCCATCTCCAGTCCAACCATAATGTCCTCACAACATTGGACTTGTCAACACTTGTTGAGCCTGGCTTTACAAGTGTGCAATGGAGAGTCCTAGAGAGGGGAAAGAACCCTAGTCCAGAACACCCAGAATTTGGGATTGCCTGCATCAGTAAATACAGGGACTGACTAAGGTCTGAAGCTCTCACTTCCCTAAGGTTCAAACAATGGGGGACAGACATCAGTGAATCTTGGCTTCTGACCTGAGGTTAAATGTAGACACTTGTTTTACACTTTTTGTTTACTTTGATTTCCTGGATATCCAACACAGAAACAGAACACTGAGGGCCTAGGAAATTATTCCAGAGACACACAATTATTCTTAAGTTTCATAATTATTTCCCATATCCAAATGAATGTGGTAAGAGAGCTTAAGTAGAGTTTTATTTAAATAGTAAGATAAGCATTTGAGGTGGTAGACATGTAATTTAGTTTGATTTAATTCTTCCATATTATGTTTGTAAATACTAACATCATCTTATACCCCTAATAATACACACAACCATA
This sequence comes from Marmota marmota marmota, assembly GCF_001458135.2. Classification (NCBI taxonomy): domain Eukaryota; kingdom Metazoa; phylum Chordata; class Mammalia; order Rodentia; family Sciuridae; genus Marmota; species Marmota marmota. The sequence goes on along the minus strand of NW_026000026.1, from coordinate 17,409,978 downwards.
ATATGTCAATTTCCTACAAAAAATTGAAATTTAAAGAGTCCTAGGTAAATTATGTTAGTGTAAGCTTATTTACTTTATTTATCAATTTCAAATTATCAGACCCAGAAAAATGGCATTCTCAACAATCACAAACTACCACAAATCCTGAAATGAAGAAAGGAGTTGGGTGGGGGGGAATTCCAGCTAATAAAAAGGGGTTCTATTGGGGCTGGGGGTGTAGCTCAGTGGTGGAGCACTTGCCTCACATGTGTGAGACACTGGGTTTGATCCTCAGCACCACATAAAATTAAACAAACAAATAAATAAAGGTATTATGTCCATCTACAGCTAAATTTTTTTTTAATTATTACCAATAATAAGCCAAATGTACTCAAAATTCTGACCAACAAAATGAAATTATTAAAAGATTTTTTAAAATTCACAAATGCCAAAAAAAAAGGTCTAATATATGAAGAACTGATGCAATCACAAAACAGTAAAGACACGAAAAATCCAATTTCTAGCACGGCATGGTGGCACACACTTTGTAATCCCAGCATCTAGGGAGGCTGAGACAGGAGGATCGTGAGTTCAAAGCCAGCCTCAGCAAAAATCAAGGCACTAAGCAGCTCAGCGAGACCCTATCTCTAAATAAAATACAAAATAGGGCTGGGGATGTGGCTCAATGGTACACTGAGTTCAATCCCCAATAACCCCCCCACCCCACCAAAAAACAAAAATTCTGATTCAGTATCACAAACTAGCATGCAAATAGACAGATTCCTAACATTGTTAGGAATGTGGGAAAACAGGTCCTATTTATCACTGCTAATGGCACTTTTAACTGTTTCAAGCTTCCTGAACATCACTCAGGCAATGGGCCACTAGATCTTTAAAATGTTCTAATCCTTTTGGGGGAGTTCCACTTTAAGGAAGATAACATGGACATGAACCAGGAGGAAATACACCTGAGTCTTAGAAGAAGCTGAGGGAGGAAGTGGGTGGAATATGCAAGTGCTATCACAGTGGGAGATACTGTGAAGGACCACCACTCCTTGGGGCTGCCTCCAGATACTCCTAAGAGGAGGCAGATGAATTCAGGCCAGAAGACTGAGGAAGAAGTGGGGCTGGAGTAAAGCTCAAAGAAAAAAGGTGATGAAAATTCTAAACCAAACTCCACCCCCCACCTCTTGTATGTGTATGTATGAAATCAAAGAGAGCAGGAGTTATGTGACTGTAAGAATAACTGCTCTAGTTCACTGAAAGCAATCCCTGGCAAACCTCAAGTTATTACTGTCAGATCATTTTTAGCACCCCTATGGATCAACATATGTTGGCTTGTTACTACCCCACAAAATAACAGCCATTATCAACACATCAATAGATGCTCAATAGCATTCCTTAACTTTTGCTTCTCTGAATAGCACCTCACATCCTAATCCTCCCTTAAATTACCTCTAGTTTTTAAACTCTTTTTATGATACTTAAAGAACACACAGCGCGCGCGCACACACACACACACACACACACACCTATTTAATCATTTTGTAAAGCTAAATTTTATGTACCAGGAATAGGTGAACCAATACACCCTAAGCTTGTACTTCCACACACACTGGAAATGATTTAATGGCTTTTGCTGATGTGCTGCCATCACTCAGAAGTTGTGATTAGATCATTTTGACTTAATAAAGAACAAAGCAAGTAGTCTCAATACTTAACTAGAAACACATGATTCCAAAGCCCTTCATGGGTAAACCAGGGAATCTGTCAACAAAGGGAAAAAAATCACATGTATAACTTCTGAATCACATGAAATCTGGTCTCCTCACTGCATCTCAATGTTTGGGTATGAATGCAGCATTTAATTTTTACCTTCCTGAAAAGACATGCAGCCAATAATATAAAAAACAAACAGTATAAAAGTTCCCATTCCTTGCTATCTTCACCACCTAACAATGTTTCTATTTTAAAAAATAGGTGGCTGCTGCTGCTTCTGCTGCTTCTCTTCCTCCTCCTCCTCAATCATCATCATCATCATCATCATCATTTTCCTCTTTAGTTAAAAAATTCTGCCCAACAGTACCTGTGCCATTTCTAAGTTCCTCAATGCTATCTTATGGACACTTAAAAATAACAAACATCAGGTTCACACTATTTAATCACTTATCCACAAAAGTCATTTAAATTCACTGTATCTTAAGAAGTCTGCCATCCTAACAATCCCTAATCAGCAAAAGGATCTATTTCATTAGTGGACTGGCTGCTGTCACAAAGAAAAATGCATACAGAGCAGACTTCTATTATAGCTTATACATTCACAAAAGACGATAGTAGATGTAACTGACCAGGCATGTAGGGATAAAGAGTATGTGGGAAGCAACCCCTCAAATTTTCTGCAATAAATGTATTTTCATAATCTATTTATGCCCATCTTCAACCTTTAGGCAGGTCCTCAATAACCACTGTTTAACAACAGTAGGAGTAAATAAGGCAATCCCACATTGTTATAGAGTGCTGATCTTAGAAGGGAATGTAATAAGACACAAGGAAAAGTCATTTGGGAAAAGTTAATCAAAAAGCAGAACCTTCCAGGGGAATGCCATTTCCTTAAACCCCTATCCAAGCACCTCTTACCAAACCTTCTGAGACATTCATGACCATAGAGTCTAGTGGATGAGAAAGCCCTCAGTTTCCCATTTATTAAGCTGCCCTGTTTTATTTATTAAGCTTCATGACACAAGTTGGACTGGATATTTTATATCTTTTGCTAGGCTTGAAGGTCTTTATAAGAAGATTTTGGGGGTGGGGGTGGGGGCTGGTTGTAGTGATTGAACTCAGGGGCACTAAACCACTGAGCCACATCCCCAGCCTTATTCTGTATTTTTAAATTTAGAGACAGTGTCTCACTGAGTTGCTTAGCACCTCATTTTTGCTGAGGCTGGCTTTGAACTTGAGATCCTCCTGTCTCAGCCTCCCAAGCCACTGGGAATAGGCGTGAGCCACCGTGCCCGGCTATAAGAAAATATTTTTAAAGCAGAGATGTGCAGTGCTAAAAATCAGAGTCCGAATCCAGGTTCTAATGAGATTAGAGATACAAAATCTCTTTCAAAGATTTGTCAAATGGTGACAATACCTGCCTCACAGGGTCTTAGGAGAATTAAAAGGAGTGACAACTTATGGTGTCTGGTACATGGTAATCAAGAACTATATGGCAGCCATGGGTTTGTAGCTCAACAAACACTTGTTGAGGGGAGAGATCATTTTTCCTCCTAAAATTATAACTAAACCTCTCTCTATCCCTCCTCTCAATGAACAGGTTCAACTCGAAATAGTAACAACGCTAACAAATCCTTCATATACCTGAAATTTAACTTTCATCCATATACTTTCCTAAAGCTGTTTTTAGAAATGATTCCCTAATTATTCTGACTTACTTGCAGCATTTAAAATATGAACCATTTCCTCTTTTAAAATTCTCATCCCACTGGTTTCTTCAAGGCCATTCTCTCCTGATTTCCCTCTGACTTCAGGCTTTACGGCTCTGCTTCCTCCTAGACTCCTCCTACCACAAAGTCCAGTTACTCTTCCCAGGATTCAGTGCTCTCAACAGCACATGGACTCCCTTTTCTACTCAACTTCCAAACTTCCTCTCTCTACACAATGACCACTGTACATTCCCAAACCCAAGTTTTCCTCCTGACCTTGAAGTGGATGCATCTACCCAATCCTGTCCAGTTTTAATGAGGTATTCCACAGGTTCCACCAAAAATCCCTACAATTCTTCAAAACACTTTATATATATATACACACACCTGCTCCTGTGTCCCCTATTAGAGGTTAATGTCCCACAACCTGCCACAACCCCAAATTAGGAGTCATTCTTTTTCCTTTCCCTTAACTCCTTTAAAATTCCTCCACCACTTTGGTTTGTTTTCACATTTTTTTTTTCATCATTTTTACCTGAAATAGCCTCCTAAGTCCCTATCTATTCTCTCTTTGATACATACACACAATCTCTCTCACCCCACCCTTCTCAGAGTACAGAGTTCTGTGTAAAAGAACTGGCCTCTGGTCCTTATCTATGTTCTGACATCATTTTCTATCCTAAAATCCAATGATACTGAACACCTGCAGGTCCCAACCCCTGCCCTGTCCACTCAGGTCCTGTTCAGTCTGACTCTGCCTGAAAATTCTCCCATCATCATGCCTTATCTGGCTTCTTATGCTTAAAACTTGGGTCCAGTATCATGTTGTACACAAGCATCTCATGATAAACTATGACAGCAATACCACCATGTTGTCATCTTTTACCTGTCTGTGTGTGCCACTAGCTATGGAATAGAGCTCAGTGACTGTCATTTGTATTCTTACATGATTATTTGTGGGATGAGTAACTGAACAAATGGGAAAGCTATGTTGACAGAGAAGGCTTTCAGTTTCCGCTTTATCATAACTATTGAACTCTATTTATTTCTTTCTTGTTTATTTTGTCCTAATCCAAATTTCTCCACAGTCTTCATTCATACTTTTAGCTTAAGAATTTAACAATAACACAAAGCTTAAAACAGAAAATAATCATCCTGACTACTCCTCCCCTCTCCTGATTCACTCGTCCTAGAGGCAATCATCTGATCTTCAGCTGTTCCCCTCGGCTTCCTTCCATCATTTCTAAGTCACATGTTATTCTATTAGTTTTTATATCAATTTTTACCTCTTCCTATAGAACAAAGTCAGGAAATATTTTTATAAAAGGCCAGATGCTAAATATTTTCGGCTTTGCAAGCCATACTGTCTCAACTGCAACTACAGACACCTACCCCACTTACTGATGAGCAATGTCTGAAAGTGTAGAGTACCTCATCTATACTGTTTTGTCCTATGCATACATATTTGTGATATAGTTTAACCTATAAATTAGGCACAGTAAGATATTAATAAAAATAACTAATATAATAATATTATTATTCTGTAACAGAAGTTATATGAACGTGCTCTTTTTTTTTCCCTCTCAAAATAGCTTACTGTACTTTCTTTCACCTTTTCACTTAAAGAAAGAATTTAATGGTTTCTCTTTGGCATAGTCAAATTGCCAACATCACTGTTCTTGAACTTTGGGGCCACTGTTAGTAAAATAAGGTTACTTGAACACAAGCACTGTGATAGCTCCACAGTCAATCTGATAACCAAACAGCTACTATGTGACAGATGGACAGGTGTATACAGTACACACAGCACAGATACACTGGAAAAGGAGATAATTTACATCTCATGGCAGGAAGGAGCAGGATAGAACAAGATTTCATCATGCTACTCAGAATGGCATGCAAATGAAAATTCAAGGAGGTGTTTTGGTTTTTTGTTTTGAGGGTTTTGGGGATTGAGCCCAGGACCTCAGACATGCTAGACAAGCACTCTACCACTGAGCTACATCCCAACCCCTTATGAATTATTTATTTCTGAAATTTTCCATTTAATATTTTTGGACAATTGACTGTGGGTAACTCAAACCATACAAAGTGAAATCAGGGACTAGAAGGATTATCGTACTCAGTTCTGCAGCAGTGTAAAAGCAGTTGTAGTGTTCAAGCAAGTGGATATAGTTGTTTCAATAGAACTTCATGAAAACAGGAAGTTTCCCTGCTTTGAGAGATGAAGTGTTATCTTTCCAATAGTTAGTACTACTGTTTATTAAATCATTATTTAATTCACAGAAGCTATAAACTAACTATAGTATTAAAACTTTTTTGTGATTTTTCTCCCCTAAAGATAATTGTTATCTCATTTTAAGATTAAATTTGCTTTCTATGAATCACTAACTTATACCAAAACTCAAATCTTAAATCTTAAAATTAAAAACAAAACAAAAACCAACCTTAAAATGCTTCTCAATCTGAGTCAATTTTCTATAATGGGTCAATTTATCTGGGGTCCTCCATCAGACATCATTTTCTCCAACCTGCTTCAAAACCACCTTCCGGAGTTCCTTCTCTCCATCCTCCTGGGATGCACCCCATCCATCTCTCTCAAGGCTGGGCTTACAGGTTTCTGTTCTTTAGGTTTATACTCCTATTTTTTGTGAAGACTAATGTCCAATAACTCTTTATTTATCTGAATGAGAGGTGAGTTCTTGGGACCTTCATGACTGAAAATGTTTCTATTCTACCTTGATGGTGGCAAATCACAGGTTGGAAGTCAATTTCTCCTTGGAATTTTGAAAATACAGCCCATTGTCCTGCTCCTTCTACCATCTCTGTTGAAGAATCTGAGTCATTCTGATTCCTGATCATTTATTGGTGACATCTCTTCTCTCTTAGAAAGTTTCTGGAATCATCCTTTCATAATGATGTGCCTTAGAGCTATTTTCATCCATGATATTGGATACCTAGTAGATGCTTACACATTCTGGAAATGAAGGCCATTCAGTTCTGAGAGATTTGCTTGTATTATTTCTTCATAATTCCTTCTCTATTGTTTTCTTTTAATGGAACTCCTGTTACTATATTTGAATGATGGACCTTTCAGGCTGGATTCTAATCCTGTCCCCTCCCCCCAATCTCTTCATGTTTTATTTTCTAGTAAGTTTCCTCAACTTTATCTTTCAGCCTTTCCCATTCTTTTCTCCCTCTCCCTCTCATCCTTCCTTCCTTCCCCCCACCCCACTATTTATAGTTAACATACTTTTAACACTCAATAATACTTTTTGTACTCTATGTATGTTTGTTGTTTTACTGGTTTGGGGGATTGGGTGCTTCACCAATGAGCTACATGTCCAGTCCTTTTTTTATTTTTTACTGTGAGACAGGGTCTCACTAAGTTGCTTAGGACCTCACTAAGTTGCTGAGGCTGGCCTCAAACTAGCAATCTCAGCCTAGTGGGCTGCTGGGATTACAGGTGTGTACCACCACATCCAGCCTGATTTTTTATTTTATAGTCTCCGAAGCTCACGTCCACTAACCAACAATGGAAGAGCATTCAAATAACAAATGGTCACTCTTTCTTTTCAAAGATAACTCTATGATTTAGTGGAAACATTTCTGTACAACTAGAATATTCAAAGTTACATGAGAAAAGGCTTCTGTTATTGTGTTAACATCGAAATGATAAGTCCTCATACTAGGGCACCAAAAATGACTCTGAAGAGATCTTCTTTTCATGTTTGCAAAGAAAACACAGAAAGATATAAATATATATTTTAAAAAACTGTAAAAGGGTATTGGATATATTTTTAAAACAGCTATAAAAAAGAACAAACTACTGATATAGGAGACACAGATGAATCTCAAATGCATTATGCTAAGAGAAAAAAGCCAAACTGAAAAGACTATATACTGAGTGGTTTCATTTATGTCATATTCTGGAGATAAAACCTGAGTCATAACTATATGGGCAGAAATCCAAAATATTTTGAGGAAACTGGTACAGAAGGAGGGGAAAAAAGTAAAGACCACATGGCACATAAGGCAAGGCTGTGGCAGGGGATGGTTTTAATCCATGGACAGATTGAATAGGAAGCAATTAAAACAGCTTAATAAAACCATCATCCAAGAGGACCTTAAAAGCAAATTTTAGACAAGATAGATGGACCTTTCAGATAATACTACATACAGAGAACAATCATTTTATACAAATAATTAATATAATAAATACAAATAAAGACCAGATATAACTAGGTATTTCTGTTCATTAACACTCATAAAGCTTTCCATTTTTATTCTGAATTGTAAAAATTATTTTGGAGTGATTTATGCTAAGGAATAAAATCCATGTGATAGCTATCCAAGACAGCAAGAAACAAAGTAAACATGTTAATAGAATCTGAACATAGATAATAATCAGCAGAGGCAAGTTCTTACTGGAAATAATAAGAAAATAAAAATCACACATGTAGTTGCTTGAGCACCCCCCCCCCCC
>NW_026000026.1:17397534-17402066 GCF_001458135.2 Marmota marmota marmota | reverse complement strand
CCCCCCCCCCCCACACACACACACACTCTTCTTTCTATAAGAACAGAAGAGCCAGCCCAAGCGGAAAGCCAATCCACAATCTGAAAATGTCTTCTCAACTAAATGTGTGGAATTCCTAGCACTATTAAGATAAGCTTGTCCCCTAAATTAAAAACTCTGCTATATTAAAATCAAATTTTTATTTTTATTTATTTTTTTAAAATATTATGTGATTTTTTACATTTATTTATTTTTATGTGGTACAGAGGATTGAACCCAATTCCTCACATATACTAGGCAAGTGCTCTACCACTGAGCCCCAGCCCCAGTCCCAAAGTCAAATTCTTAAAAAATAAGATTTCCCAGTTTTGTTTTTTTTCTAAAGACAATAAATTCTAAATCTGAGGAAAATTTCCTTCATTTGTGTTTTATGGATGAAATCTTGAAACTTGCTTCCACATCCTATATCAAATTGACTCTGCAAAACCAGGAGGATGCTCTATCCTGATGGATTCAACAGTCCTTTCAGCCTCCCATAAACTGCTCATTTCCAGCACCTTCTGCACTTTCCTTAGGGCCTAAGAACTTTTAATAGAAATTGAAAAAGGTTAAGTTCTGGATTATTAAAAGATGAGAAATAGTTTTCTTAATCATTTCTCACCCCTAAATCTTCCTTTCCTAAAAACTAAAAGGACAGTACTGAGGTCATAACACAAGATGCTACATGATCATATGTAAAAAGTTCTTGTAAAGGGCAGACAGCTCTAGGAGAATGGTGAGGTGTGTGGCTGGCAACAGGAACCTCCTGTCAAACAGACAATAAAATGCTCTGGTTCTCTTAAGTTTGTTTGCTTTACACTAAAAGCAGAAACTATAAGCAATACGCAAAATATTTTGAGGGCATGGCCTCTTATTTTTTTGATACTGGGAATTGAACCCAGAGGTGTTCAATTAACTTCTGAACCACATCCCCAGCCCTCTTTTTAAAAAATATTTTATTTAGCAACTCTCATTGAGTTGCTTAGGGCCTCACTAAGTTAGTGAGGCTGGCTTTGAATTCATGATCCTCCTGCCTCAGCCTCAAGCCTCCTGGCCATTACCTCTTTAGGCAATTCCCCTTCCTCATCCTCACCCACTATGCTGGGGATCTAACCCAGGGCATCACCACTGAACCATATCCCCAGCTCTAGGCAAATTCAAGCTAATCCACTAATTTCTGTTAACAACATCCTACATTATGTATAATCCATTTAATTTGCCTTCAATTTGGTATAGACTGATCACCTGTTTTAAATTTACATTATATTAGAAGAAATCATACTGTTAAAACTACTGATTTCAAATACCCAATTACTTGCCTAGAAGTAACACTTGGCAAATTTTCAGATTTAGAGCACTACTTTAGGGGAAGTGGTCTGAGATGTGACAGAATTCATGTCCAGAATGAGGGAGAAAACCACAGAGTCAAGAGCCTAACTCACAGATCAAAAGACAACCATTTTAATATAGAAACTCAATACACATCATCTCCTGCTTATATTACATTATATTTATATTACCTGTTCCAATGCTTCCTTTCATCATCAGACCAACCACTGAGAACCAGTTGAAGTGGCATGATTTAAGATGTTTCTAGATAGAGATGACCAGTTTGCAGGACAGCCACATCCCCAGCCCTTTTTTATATTTTTGAGATAGGGACTCATTAAGTTGCTGAGGCTGGTTTTGAGCTTGCAATACTCCTCCCTCGGCCGCCTCAACCTCTGGGATTACAGGCATGTAGAATAAATGAGATTTAAACAACTGGCTCTACTTTAAAATTCACTCTAGACTAGGGGCAGTTGTGTGTGTACCAAGTCTCAGGAGGCTGAGGCAGGAGGATAGGTAGAATCCAGTAGTTTGAGGCCAGAATGGGCAACACAGTAAGACTTAGCTCTTAAATTTATTAATTAATTAGCCCTCAATTCTATTCTAATCTAGTGCAATGCCAGAGTTTCTTAGCAACCTTTGCTTTCTATGAATGTGATTTCTCTGTAGATACTATATCCATATCCTCAATCTAGGAGCAACCAACTTCATAGATTCCTAAGATTCTATCCCTAGAGTTAAATATTGCTGAACAAACCATAGTGCTAAGGTGCTTCTACCTGCAGCTTTTAAAAGCCACACATGGAGTATCTTCTATCACGACTTTCCATTATCATTAACTCTTCTATAAGAGTTATTATGGGCTTCCAAATCTCAGGAAAATAGGGATCTGGTGATCTGTCAGCTGCTACATAAAGAAGTATATATCATGACAAAGACAATGCTTACAGAGGAAAGCAGTGATACCTCATTTAGACTAAGAACGAGGAGGTATCTGGGAGGCCATAAAAAAGTTTTAAAATTGCTATTCAGCAATTTGGTAAGAAGAATTATGGCAAAAAAAAAAAAAGAGTATAAACTGCTATAGAGGAGACCTTAGAATCAGCAATTTGATCCCTAAATAAAAGTAGTCTGGCAATTAATATTTTTGTTGAATGAATTAGATGTCATTTTTGGACACAGGTTAGACAACTCTTAAATAATTTTAAAACAAAACTGGGTGCAGTGGTGCACACCTATGATCCCAATGTCTCAGGAGGCCAAAGCAGGAGAATTCTAAGTTCAAGGCCAACTTAGCAGGACTGTCTCAAAAATAAAATAAAATGAGCTGAGGGGTGCAGTTCAGGAATACATAATAAATAAATAAATAAATAATAAAGTGTGGCATATCCTGGATTTTTTTGGTATTTTCCCTATTGAGATTTGGGCTTTTTTTAAAGCTTTTGCTTCTGAATCAACTTGTGCCACATTTTAACTTTTATTAAAGTGTAATAAACATTTAAAAGTATAGTTCTTCACAAACTGCACACAACTGTATATACAGCATCTAGATCTAGAAACAGAAAATCTACTTTCCTTTCTAGTCACCACTATTATTCCAAAACAATCACTAGAATGACACTACTAGTAAAAATTAGTTTTGCCCATTCCTAAACCTTGTAAAAGTAATTAGATAGCATTACTCTTGCATCCAGCTTCTGTGCCAGATATCAATTTATTTCCTCTCAACTCCAACCAGCTCTGTGACAATGGACTGGACACTGGCATTACTCTTTAACAGAGTATGATGCTAAGTGTGGTCAGTAGAGGGAGCTGGAGGGACACTGCAGAAGGAAGGGAGCTTCTCTTTCTGGTTCAAGTGTTGTGCTTTTGTTTGTCCTTGCTCTTGCTCCATGGTCACTATTGGAATATTTGAGTATCTTTGCTGGTGCTCTGCCCCAGTCACAAACCCAAGGCACACAGTTCTTCAGCAACCACAAGCTTCAGTCTGGGTCTGGTGACCATCTTCCTGTGGTCTTCCAGACAAAGACACTAGGACTCCAGTCTCACATACACAACAGCATCCTGACTGGGCTTCTGCTTTACATTCCAGAATTGTTTTTCTGCAGCCCTCTCTACATGGACACCATGTCCTCCAGGCACTGGGCCTACAGTGGCATATCAACTCCCTCCGCATGTCTGTCTACCAACTTGGTTCATTTGGATCCTAAAAATTGTTTCTTGTGGTCTTCCCAATGTGGACACTTCATGCTCCAGGCCTTGTTCTCCCTCTTGAGGCCTACCCACCAGTCAGTCTACCTTACCCAGCAACTGTGGACTAACTCTGACCTAGGCAACCTAGAGAACTCTGCCACACAGTAGGTAACAACCACATTTTTTCCAATGAAATTTGAACCCCAACACTGGGAAGGTGCCCTCCTATCCCATTTAGAATATAAATAATTTTATAACCTTATCTAACCTTAATAAATGGTAGAGCTTAGGTAAAAACCAAGACAGTGTGATTCGAAAGTGAAAGATCTTTCATGACTACCAATCTGGATGAGATTAAAGATACTTCACCAGACTCTACTTGCTACTATATCTCATTACCTAGGAGTATGTCTGCCCTGTAGAAGGTGCTCTCTATAAATATGTGTTGAATAAATGAAGATCCTATCATTGGAACAATCCTTATATGCAATCTAAATTCTCAAGTTCAGTGATTTTTAGCTAACACTTTGCATGTTACATAACCTCAAGTGGGAAATTATGATATTGTAGAGATCTTTATTAAAACATTTTAAAACCCAGACCAAGCAAAAAGAAGGAGCTAAATTCTAAGTTTTAAATTAGGAATAAAATCAAAATGACACAATTATCTGTGACTCAAGAAAGGGACTGAAGACATATCTGGTAGGAAAGAAGAGACCAATAAGCAAACACAACAAGAACAATACAAAAAGAAACAAAACAAAAACACCAAGACCTAAGCCTAAAAAACAAAACAAACAAATAGTCATATAAGTTAAAAGACTTTATCAATGAAAGTTTGGGGAAATTGGGGCTGGGGTTGTGCCTCAGTGGTAGAGCGCTTGCCTAGCACGTGAGAGGCCCTGGGTTCGATCCTCGGCACCACATAAAAATAAACAATAAAACAAAATAAAGATATTGTGTCCAACTACAACTAAAAAAAAAAAAAAAAA
>NW_026000026.1:17366763-17397522 GCF_001458135.2 Marmota marmota marmota | reverse complement strand
AGCTATATATATATATATATATATATATATATATATATATATATAAATAAATAAATAAATAAAAAAGAAAGTTTGGGGAAATCTATTCCCAAAGCATACTAGACAAGCAACGACTGGAAGTGAACATATAGAAAGCCTGGGGAGCTCACTCTACTGTTCACCATTTATGGGGGGCTTTCTGATCACAAGCCAGCTACAGAAGTCAGCTCAGTTGAGGGCTAGGGCAGCATGCAGTTCCATCAACAGCTCCTAGCCTCGGGCCTTATAGACCACAGAGAAAGGGGGCAAGAATGGGTTCCAGATCAATATAAGCACATGGGTAAAAGAAAGGGCCCCTTCACTCAGTGTTCAGAAAATGAAAGTCTGCAATGCCTTCAGGCAAGCAAATGTAATTTTAACTGCTGCTACAATGGGAGGGAGAGAAAGCAGAGAAAAGGAAGGGAAGGAGAGAGGGAGGATAGGGAGAGACAAATCACCTAAAATTTAAATTTTGTGTGCATTTATAATAACAAAAAGTTATCAAAGGAAAAAACTAGACTTTCTCATTTTCAAAGATAATTTGGAAACTTCTAATTGTCCACATGGCTCCTCCCTATACTTTGAGATAATAAAATCCTAGCCGCTTCTCCTCTAGGATATATACACCCAGTTCCTAACCTCCCTAACTCAGATATTATTTAGTTACCTACATATTTCCTACTCTCCCATGAACTTTCTGTGTTCTGTACCCTCCTTAATTTGCAAAGTCTAAGCTGAACTAAGATATTTTATCAGGTATCAATCCTCATAATACAGTATCAGGTAGTATCAACCCTTATAAACATCCACTAGAAACCAAGTCAGATCTCATGGTGAAAAGCTAAATGCACTCTCACTAAGAAATCAGGAGCAAGGGGCTGTGGTTGTGAATCAGTGGTAGAGCTCTTGTGAGGCACTGGGTTGGATCCTTAACACCACATAAAATATAAATAAAGGTACTGTATCCATCTACAACTAATATGACATAACTGCTTATTTTGTAAGAAACTAAAGAAACTACCATGAGAATAAAAAATAAATTTTAAAAGATGGTCAATAAAAAATATATTTATGCAAACAACAGTAATTTGTGAAAAGAAATCTTAAGCTTTCTTCATGTATATACCTGCTATAGTTTTTACATCATGAAGAACCAGTAAAATCAACTCCATTCCTCTGGCTGAGACTGGCCCCTCAAGGGACTGGCCCCAAGGCACAGGTCCACTTATACAGGCCAGACTTGAGAGGCCAACCTGTAGTAGTTTGGCACTACACTGGGATTGATTCCATCAGGCAAAAAAATCCATACAAATGCAATTCATGTTTAGCTTGTTTTCATTTACGCATCTAGAATCGTGCTAATATATGCCCAGCATAATATCCATCTTGAATTTCTATTACATCAAATAATAGAAATAATTTCTCAAGTCTCTCTCATTTTATGACTTATCTGATATCTGAGGAGCTAGTTACCTCACTCAGCAAGCAACATGAGAAGACATGCAGGGCAGTTACCAATAAAACAAAAGAACTATTTCTTCACTGATTTATTAAAAAAAAAGGCTTTTAAAAAATTTTATTAACACATTTTATTTAACCTAATGTACCCAAAACATTGTCATTTCAACCCACAAGCTGCACAAAAAGCTATTAATGAGGTATTTTGTATGCTTTTTCTGTATGAAGTCTAAAATATGATTCCTATTTTATCTTCTAGCATAATTCAACCCAGATTAGCCCCATTTCCAATGCTTAATAGCCACATGTGACTGATGGCTACTACTATATTGGGATAGTACAGTTCTAAGTGATAGCATAATTGTTAAGCTAATGGTACATGCGAGACAAGTAATACTTTGATTTGTGTTAGAATTATGAAAAATAAGACACCTGAGATTGAGAGGCCATGGTCAAGAACACAAACTCAGTCCCAGGCTTATGACGTACCAACTAGGAGACTTCAGAAAAGCTATTTCACCTCTCTTGGTACTGGTTTCCATAGTAAAAACATAAAAATAATATTAGTGACTTCCTTTTCTGAGCCTCAGCTTCCCCTTGAGTTGAAAATCTTCTGCCTTCTAGAACATTGTTCTGAAAGGACAAGTAAGAACATGTATATTGTAGTTACCATTTGGGGGAATCTTCATTTTGGTGGCATAATACATATAATACATTAACTTGTTCCATCTTCACAACAACTATTTGAGGTGTTTTTATCCCACTTTTACATTTGAGGAAGGCAAACCTCAGCTGGCTACAGGTTACAGTGCTGAAATTTGCACACAGGAGTGTCTGACTCCAAAGTGCCTGAATAGTGCTATGCTAAAAAATAGGCTTAAAACAACAACAACAAAACTTTAAAGTTCCTTTCCTAAAGATTTTGCTCTAAATCTAGTTCTAGGATCCCAGTACCTAAAACTATATACCAAGGAAAAAAATAATCTGGAAAATTAATCATTCTGCAAAAACAGTAATATGCTCCTTGTTTTATTGAGTTCTTTTGCTAAATAAATAAGTTTTTTTAATATACAAGGAAAATAAATTCATTTTTCCCACAAGCAAAACTTACTAAAAAGGAAAGCTCCACAGAAATCAGGAAGATGATTCAGGAAATCTGCTTCTATCAGAAGGCACAAACATCTTTATTAAGACATGTCACATACCCTGCAATAATGATTACCAAAACTATATACAGCAACAATATTTGAATCTATAAACAAACTAGTAACATAAAGAAATATGTCGTCTTTAGGCCAATCCTTACACTACACTACAAGAATCAACCAAGTGAAGCTTTTCTTGTTAAATTCACCACTGGTACACACAGTGGCACTTCCAACAAACTCAAAAACACTAGATATTTTCATCTCCTTCAGTATCAGACTTTAGAAGGCTTCCTCACCTTTTTCTGTAAGTCTTGCCCTTATTAGTAACATCCATCTGCTCAAACCATCAGATTGAATACAACATGTAGATTCTTGAAAATCTATCCATTTTCTAACCCACCTTTTATCAGACAAAATAAGCACAATTCAAACAAACAAACAAACAAAAACAGACAGGAGTAACTTCTTTGTGAAAGAACGCTCCCACTCAAATTTCACTATCCCACCTGCATTAACATCCCACAGAAACAAATTCATTTACTAATGTTAAAACAGAACAAGGAATGGCAAAAGAGGGGAAAGAGGATCATTTAACAGTTTGTGAGACAGCAGAGATAAAGCTAGGAGCCAAGACAGTCTCTATAGAATATTCTGAATCTTGGATCTAGAACCAGAGACTTGTGACTGATATTTATTATAATTTGTAGAATTTGAAAAATTGTTTTTATGGTACTAAAATACTAGCTATAGGCTTTTCTTTTTTTTGCTATTCATTTTTTAAATTTATGTATGATAGCAGAATGCATACAATTCTTATTATAAATATAGAGCACAATTTTCCATATCTCTGATTGTATACTAGCTATAGGCTTTCTGCTTCGAAAATCATGTACCTAAGATCTATGTAGGTGGTTGCTTGGAGAGAAACAGCTTTAACTTTAAGGCAAATGGGGCCAAAGTTCAGAGGATACCCTAAGTGAAAATGACTGCAACCCAAGCTGTCTGTCAGGTTCCTCTGGACCCTTCTTCCTGCACTGAATCACTAGGTTCTCCCCACCCATAAGGGTGAATGATTCTTGGTTTTTTTTCCTGCTCTAAGGTCAAATTAGGTGATTCAAAGAAGGTTTGAGAGGGGTGTGTGTGTCTGTCTAGGTATGCATACAACCAAACAATACATGTTCATATACATTATTTATGTATGTGTTAATACAAATAAGCTTATCCTCCAAAGCCAACAGGACAGTATAGATACTACATCTACTCTCTCCCTCTGTTACAGCACATTTCTACAAAACTGTCTGGGTTCAAATCCTAGCCCTGGCTATTAATTAGCTCTATGACCAAGACAAATCAATTAATCTCCCTACCTCAGTTTCCTCATCTAAATTAAAGATGACAAACACATGAGGATTAAATAAACTAGCACACACAAATTTCAAAGTACAATATACATAGGAGATACTATATAAGGTTAAATATTACCACTAATAGTCACTAGAAAACCACCCAAGGCCACAGGGAAAGCATATAACAAGAGTAATGAGAATAAAATGACCTATATAGATTCAAGTCAAATCTTTACCATGATCCATAAACCTCAACTGAAGGAACTTTAGAACTTTATTTTTCCTTTCTTAGGTAAAAACATTTCACCAATGCACAATAACCCAGAAACATGACTCTAATTCCAAATCTGTTCCCATGAAACCTTTTAAAGACAACTCATTTGAAAACAAGTAGAGAGGCATTTAATTTAGCTAAACACAACTTTCAAACATTTTCCCCCCACAATGACACCTTTTTTAGTAAGCATAATCAGAGAAAAAAGTACTTTGCATAATCAAATTTTCCAGACACCTTAGACTTTCCTCATAGTTAAGAAAGGTTTTTAATCACTAATTTTTATTTCATTTTTAAACAGGTTTCTCAGTCTCATAGAATGTAGTAATAGTGAAATAAATTATTTGGACAACAATTACCATGAATGTTCAATTCAAACCATCAGGTGAAAGACAAACCTGGAACTCTGCAGATTGTCAAAATGTCACCCATGAATTGTGCTGAACAATGGGGAAAGCATACCCTAACAGTAAAGGGCTAGGCCAACAAAACACACCAATTGGTCATAGTACACAAAGTGGAACAATCAAGTATTATGTATATTCTCATGCGAACAGGGTATGCAATGTACAACCTATGAATTTTAAAAATAGCAAATGACTATAAAAATAGTCATGCTTCAAAATTTAACTACCTGTTTACAGGTAAGATGGGGAAAGAATAATGTGTTATATGATGCAAGAATACGATAAGCACAATCCAGAATGTGGGGAAGAACAGTGATCTAGTTTCATCAACAAGTAATAAATGGCATGATGTCCACAAAAAGGAAGGGGAGTGAATTATTACAGATTAAAAGAGACTGAAGAATTATATCAAGCAAATGCAATATGTGGACCTTACTTGGACCTGATTTAGACAGGCACACGAATATTGTATTATTCTCTGCACTTTTGTGTTGAAATTTTCTAAAATACAAAATAAATCCTTAAAGGTTAAGGGAAAAAAAGGATAGGAATTTATAACCAACCCTAAATTTGGCCACCATCCAAGAGGCAAGAAAAGCTGCAGAAAGCCCACATACGTAAAACAACATGGAAACAGAGGCTTGGGCAGCCTTCCTTTGTCAGCAAAAATCCTCCCTATCACATTCCTATGGAGGACTGCTTTCCATTAAGCCATATTCTATTACCAAGGTGTAAGCAAGATGTTTTGATAAGAACTGAACTCTTCTAGCCTCTACCCAGAGAAATGGTATTCAAGGAATTCAAATACTAAAACATGTATTTTTAAAATGGAGTGTATGTATTTCTGAGTCTTCAGCAGTTTGTCTTTGTACTTTTCAAATTTATCCAATTTTCATATAAATAAATATTATATAAGTTGAAGAAATAATCTTTAGTACATTTTTTTAAATCACTGTGGTTTTATTTTATTTATTTTTTTGGTACCAGGGACTGAACCCAGGGGCACTTAACCACTGAGCTACACACCCAGCCCTTTTGATATTTTATTTAGAGACAGTGTCTCACTGAGATTCTTGGGGCCTTGCTAAATTGCTGAGGCTGTCTCTGAACTCAAAAATCATCCTGCTTCAGCCCCCCCCAAACCACTGGGCTTACAGGCATGTGCCACTGAGCCCAGCAAAAATCACTGTGGTTTTAAAAAGTATGTTTAAATCAATCTCTTTTCCATTTTCATTGCTCCCAATTTAGTTGAAGCTAATATCATCTCCTTCTACGTATCAGTGGAGTTAAAAACACTAACTTATTATATCACAGATTTCCAGGTCAAAAAGATTACCTATATTTAAAAAAAAAACTTCACATAATAGCAGTTTATTGCATTTGCATTAGAAGGTACTGTTCAATGTCATAACCACTAATCTAATAAAGGGGATCAATAATATAGGTACCAAAGAATATCTCCTTTTTGATCTGTAACTGTTTTGTATCCCTTCTTGTTAGGTATGGAAATAATGCATCAAAAATATAGTGCCCTGTCAGCCTTAACAATATTTTCCCACCAGCTGTCTGCCAAATAAGCTGAATAATTTTCACCATGCTATCCTCACCTTTCTGTGACTGCTTACTCTGATGTATTTATTTTGAACATGATTTGGTCAATACTAGAAGTGAAAAGGAAGAGACACTATGAAAACAAACAACAATAAATGATGCCTGAGGCAAGGCTGAATATAGTTTTAACATATAATTGAAAATAAACTGTAAGATAAAGTACATTTGGTTGCAGGGAGAGCCGATTTGGGAAATCTATTTCTCTCTTGATCTTATTCTCCTGGGAACAGGGTAGACTTTTCCTAGGGCAAAAGAGAAAAAAACATTACTGCTAGCAAGGTAGAAATTAATTAGTTCAGTTCCCTCTCTGCTGTTAATGTCCCAAGCAAAAGTGTTACTTTCTTAATTAATACAAGAATAGTTATATTTATCTGCACTGAGATAGATGGTGATCAGATATTGAAAGTACTCCTACTCAAAGAACTTAGGTTCTAAGAACTTAATACTGAATGTTACTTTTTTAACATTCTGTTAATGATAATTAAGAAGCTAAAATGCAGAAAACACCATTGCATTTTTTCCCTTAATCATCATTATAATTCCACAAGATAGATACTATTACTGCTCCCATTGCACACATGACTAAACTGAAGGACGAGGTTAATGAACTTGCTTAAAGAAAGCAGAGGTATTAAGTAGCTGAGCCAGGATTCAAATCCACAGTCTGGTTGCAGAGTCCACCCCATAACATATGCTTTCCATAATGGAATAATACCACCATCATCACCATTCAGAACTTTTTTTTTTTTAAAGAAAACAGAAAAAGTAAAGCTATGAGTAACACTCTAA
This sequence comes from Marmota marmota marmota, assembly GCF_001458135.2. NCBI lineage: Eukaryota > Metazoa > Chordata > Mammalia > Rodentia > Sciuridae > Marmota > Marmota marmota. The sequence goes on along the minus strand of NW_026000026.1, from coordinate 17,390,471 downwards.
AAAGCCATTAGTATCATTAAATCTGGTGAAGAAATATTTGATGAGCAGCTACTATGTGCTCAGCATTATGTTAAAGGACAATTCAGAGATGATAGCTATCGTCTCTCAAAACGTTACTGTCAAAGTAGGAGAAGCTGGGATTGTGGCTCAGTGGTAGAGTGAGTGCCTAGCATGCATGAGGCACTGGGTTTGATTCTCAGCATCACATATAAATAAATAAATAAATACCCATTGGCAACTAAATAAATATTTTTTTAAAAAGTAGCAGAGAAGACATGTCTTCTGTTAAGCTACTTCCTCATAAATTCATCCACAGACAGCCCTCACTTCTAACCCCAGTGCCTTTTACAGAGTGGGGGACTACTGGAGATAGGATCCAGTGCCTCATGAATGCCCGGCAAGCACTCCACTGCTAAGCTACATTCCCAGGCCCCCTCCCAGGGATACATCCAGGTTGATTATGTGTATGCGGGGTGGGGGTGGGGGGGTGTCAATTTCTCACCTAGCGGTAGGGGGAGGGGTGTTGTCAATCTCTAAGGAAGAAGAATCATTAAATAAAATCTCAATTCAATTCTAATAATAATATTTATTATACCTAAAGATAATTTTAAGATCTAGATATCCAAATATGAATAAGATACTGTATCTACTTTTAAGCAATCACAGTGCAGTGGTGGCCCATGCCTATAATCCCAGGAACTCAGGAGGCTGGGGCAGGAGGATCATTAGTTCAGTTTTGAGGCCAGACTGGGCAACTTAGTGGTGCAGTACCCTGGATTCAATCTCCAGTACTGCCAATGAAGAAAAGAAAGAAACCACAGTATAGTGAGAAATATAGATTTGCTCAAACTCCTTTTGATATCAGATATGATAAAACTAATGAAGAGTTTCAGATATTCTGGGGGTAACTAGAAGGGGAAGTTCTTCATAAGGTGACTCCTGAGGATGTTAGAAAAAAGCAAAATATAGAAATGTGAAATTTTATAACTGAATAGTAAATTTATGTTCCAAGTCCTTAATATTAACTAATCCTGAGGGAGGTACTGAGGAAGGAACTTAACCAAAATATAATGTTAACATTTTATGTATGTGCGTATATGTAACAATGAATCCCACTGTTAGATACAACCATAATGCCCTATAAAAAGAAAAACAAGTCCTGAGTATTCTATATGCATAAATCTGACCCACTCCCCCCAGGGAAATAACAAAAAAACAAACAAGCAAAAACAAAAAACAAAAAAACTTCATCACTAAACCTAAATCCCAGCTACTTTTGGATGCCGAGGCAAGAGGATTGTAAATCTATAACCAGCCTGCCTGGACAACCTAGCAAGATCCTGTCTCAAAATAAAATTTTTAAAAGGGGCTAGGCATGTATTTCAGTAGAGAATGCTCACCTAGTATGTGTGAGGCCCTGGTTCCAATCCCCAGTACTTAAAACCAAACCAAAACAAAAAAGAAAAAAAGCCTCACCACTAATGTAAAAGCAGTAGTCTCAACATCAATATTTAATGTCCATCTCAGTCCCAAATGTCCAGCAGTTGATCAAATATTATAAGATATATTAAAAAGCAAAAGGAGAAAAAGAACCTAGATTAAAATGACCCAGATGTTGTAAATATCAGACAGGGAATTTTAAATAACAATGATTAATATGTTAACAAATTTAGAAGACAATATGCAAGAACAAATGGAAAACTTCAACAGAAAGAATATGTAAATAGGATCAAATGAAAATGATATATTTTTTTCTTAGTCGTCAGAGAAGAAAATTTCTTTGATAGACTCATAAGAACATAACACAGCCAAGGAAAAACAAAATCAGTGTACTTGAAGATAGGTCATCAGAAACCCCAAAATGAAATACAAACAGAAAAAAAGGAGCGGGGGTTGGGAGGCACACAGAACATTGAAGAGCTATGAAATGATCAAATGATATCATGTACATGTAATCGTAATCCCTGGAGGGAGAAGGAAGAGGGAGGACACCAAATCAGAAACAATATTGGGGGAGTGGGGGGAGGCTGAGAATTTTTCAAAAATCATCAAACCACAGATCAAAGAATCTCAGAGAACCCTACAGAATGCATAAATAAACCAACAGCATACAAGTACATATAATATAGAACACACATGCCTTATCCCTATTACTTGGGAGATCAAGGCAGGAAGACCAAAAAGTCAAAGCCACCCTCAGCAATTTAAGTGAGATCCTTTCACAAAATAAAAACGACTGGAAATATAGCTCAGTGGTACAAAGCTTGCCTATCATGCATGAGCCCCTGGGTTAGATCCCAGTACCCCTACATACTCACACACGCACACCCCTAGATGCTTCATTGTTTTTTTTTAATTTTATTTATTTATTGGTATGTGGTGCTGAGAATTGAACCCAGTGCCTCACATGCTAGGCAAGCATTCTACCACTGAGCCACAACCCCAGCCCAAGATGCTTCATTGTTAACTGCTAAAAGTCAAAATGAAAAAGGAAATCTTAAAAGCTGTCACAGGGGAAAACACTATCTATCCTGTGGAATAAAATAAAACTACTCACCAGAGTTTTTCTAATCCAAGCGAAAATGGAGTGACATTTATAAAGTATATGAATAAAAAAATAAAATAAAAAACAAGAAACACCTTATAATCCAGAATTCTACAGTCGGCAGAAATATCTTTTAAAAAATGAAGGCAAAATGACTTATCAGGCCAAAAATGCTGAGGAAATTAAGTATCAGCACATCTGCACTCCAAGACATGATAAATGATAAAGAAAGTTCTTCAAGTAGAAGGCATATGACATCAGACAAAAATCAGGATCTATATGAAGTGAACAGCTCCAGAAATGGCAAAAATGGGAGTAATGTAAAAGATGTTTTTCTAAAAGATAACTGCCTAAAGTAAAAATAGTAATAGTGTATTGTAGGGTTTATAAATGATAAAATGTACAACAACAACATCATACAGGGGTAGAAAGAAAAAAAATCAGAAGCTTATTATGTTGTTAGGATCTTACACTTCATATGGAACTATAATAATATGTGAAGTTAGGTTGTAGTGTATGTTGTAAACCCAAGGAAAATCACTGATTTTTTTTTAAGGAGGTACAGCTAATATACCAATAATAGAGATAAAATGGAAAAATTTTTTAATTCTACCTAAAAGCAAGAATAAAGAGGAAAGGGCTGGGATTGTGGCTCAGCGGTAGAGCACTCCCCTAGCATGGGCGGGACCTGGGTTCGATTCTCAGCACCACATAAAAATAAGGGCATTGTGTTGTGTCCATCTACACCTAAAAAATAAAAATATTTTTTTAAAAAAAAGAATAAAGAGGAAAGAGGGAACAGGTAAGATTAAATGTGGCAGAGATCATCACACACTCAGTTACATGCTTTCTATAAGAACTCCACTTTGAACACTTTAACAGATTACATGTAAGATAATGGAAAAAGATACACCATGCCAATACTAATCAAAAGAAAGCTAAAGAAGCTACCTTAATATCAGACAAAGTAGACCTGACAAGAAGAAATATTAAAAGCAATAGAGGGGCTAGGGCTATAGCTCAGTGGCAGAGCAGTTGCCTAGCACATGTGAGGCATTGTGTTTGATCCTTAGCACTGCATAAAACTAAAGATAGCAAACTTAAAAAAAAAAGAAAGAAAGAAAGAAAAGAAATATTAAAAGCAATACAAAGCCATTATACAGTGATAAAGGGGTCAGTTAATCAAGAAGATACAACAGGGGCTGGGGCTGTAGCTCAGTGAAAAGAGCACTTGCTTACCACGTGTGAGGCCCTGGATTCAGTCCTTAGCACCACATAAAAATAAACAAATAAAATAAAGGCATGCTGTCCATCTACAACTACAAAAAATAAAGAAAAAAAAAAAGATACAACAACCCTTAATATGTATGCAACTGACAACAGAGCTTCAATGCAAATGAAGTAAAAACTGATCAAACTGAAAGAAACGTACATATTCTAAATGTTTTGGACTCAACACTCCTCTTTTAAGGTAATCCATAAAACAAGCAGGAGGTATCTGTAAAAATATAAAACATATAAAAAACACTATTAACCTACTTGAACTAATTAACATTTATAGAAAATTCTACTCGATGAGAGCACTCTATAAAACCATCTTTTCAAGTATACATGGAACAATGACCAATGTAGCCTACACTATTGGCCATAAAATAGAGTTCAATAAATGTAAAAGGACTGAAACTCTACTAAAGAATATTCTCTTACTAAAAAGGAATTAAATTTGAAATCAAAATCAGAAAGATACATGGAAAGTCCATAAATATGTGGAAAAACTTCTAAACAACACATGGATTAAAATGGAAAGTACTAAGGGAAATTAGAAAATATTTTTAATGAATGATAATCATGACATATAAACATTTATGGAAAGCAATTTAAGCAGTAGTTAGAGAAGTTTATAGCATTAAAGGCTTATATTAGAAAAATCACAAATCAATTAAGCTTCCATAGAAAAAACTACACACAGAGGCCAAATTAAACCCAAAACAAGGAGACAAAATCATGAATAATAAATCAACAAAATTGAGACCAAAAAATGGTTTAAAAAATTAATAAAAGTATGTTATTTTAGAGAAAAATAAAATCAATAAAATGGATAAGTGTTTAGGCAAAATGATAGAAGGGGGAAAAATGAGAAAAGACATAAATTACCAAACCAAGATTAAAAGAGTATAACAATAGAGTATTAACAACTTTATGTCTATAAATTTGAACAACTTATATTAATTAGATAAATTTTTGACACAAGCTACAAAGCTTACTCAAGAAATAGAGGGCCTGAACAGTCTTGCATCTAGTTAAAAATGGTTAATTTGGGGCTGGGGTTATAGCTCAGTGGTAGAACGCTTATCTAGCACATGTGAGGCACTTGGTTCAAACCTCAGCACTATATAAAAATAAAATAAATGAAAGTATTATGTCAATCTACAACTTAAAAAAAAAAAGGTGAATTCATAGTTAAAAGCCCTCATACAAAGAAAAGCCAGGCCCAGATGGCTTAACTGGAGAATTTCATCAAGTATTTAAGGAAGAAATAATTTTACAATTTTACAAAAACCCTTCTTGAAGACAGAAAGGAAAAAACACTTCCTACTTCATGTTTTGAGCCCAGCCCCACTCTGACACCAAACCTAATAAAGGCAATACCAGAAACCACAGATCAAAGAAAAATTGAAAAAAAAAAAAAAAGACACTAAACTTTAACTTAACAAAACACTAGCAAATTGAATATAGTGATTTATAAAAACAAATAACACATCAGATCAAGTGATGTATATCCTGGGAATACTCAGTCTTCAAACATCTATCAATGTAATTCACCATATCACCAGACTATAGAGAAAAAAAAACACCATTCTATCATTTGAATAGATACATAAAAACGACTAACAAAATTCAATATTCATCTGTGATAAAAACTCTCAGCAAACTAAGAACAAAAGAGAACTTCCTCAACCTGAAAAAAGGCATTGACAAGAACACCTACAGTTAATTGGTTGGAATTATTCTCCCCCAAATTCAGGGACAAAGGAAGGATGTTTAACCTTGACATCATACTGAGGGGTCTTAACCAATGCAATAAGCCATGAAAAAGAAATTGAAGGCATAAATATTAAACAAAAAGCATTTTATAAAAAGGCTGTTTACACTTGACATCAACTAACAACATAGAAATTACAAAGAATCTACCAAAAAGAACTTTTAGAATTAGTCAATTAGTATAATAAGATCTCAGGACATAAAATCAATATATAAAAAATAAACTTATTTCTGTATACTAACAAGATGGAAACAGCCTCTTGTATTATACAAAAATGCAATGCAATAGCCCAAGTACCTAAATCTTCAGAATAAGCTGACTTATTTTCTTCTTGACTCCTTCGTAGGTTTTGGTTTGGGGAACAACTAGAGACCTTAAAGATGAGTTAGCTTTCCTTCCTCTAGAAGATCTCTTCTCATATTTTCCCTTGAAGAAGGTTCATTCTTGGAATTTATACCATAAGGTTAGTATTTTAGAACTAAAGAACAGAAAAACAGAATGTAGCTAGAAAAGTAAAAGCTTGCAAAAACAAAGTTTAAAGAGTCTCCTCTGGTGAGGAAAGAAATGTTCAGCCTGGAAACTGACAAACTTTAATACTCTACTCCATGGAACATATAACGATGACATTTAACTCTGTGTCCAATTGTCAGTCACTAAGTTTCCACATATTCATGGTCTCTCTTAACAAGGCAGTCCTCCGCACTAAATAAAACTCCCTTCTCTCAACACACCCATAGCTACATCTAATTGAATAAGATGGGCATGTTTGAGCAGTCAATGCCTAAATAGTCAACATTTCTGGAGTTGAAAAACAAAAACAAAAAACAACTGCTGCTTCTTAACTTTGAATGATCCATGTGGGGCCTTAGGCATGGAAAAGCTAAGAGGGAGCATGCATAAGTAAGCAGAAAACAGAAAATAAAAGAGAGCAAAAGGCAGATAAGGAAACCAGTGGGTGGGACTGAGACACAGGGAGTCTTGTAAATGGCAAAATGCTAAAGAAACCATCAGAGAAAACCTGCTTACTGAAGCCCTGGATCCAACACGATGTTTGTATTAATCATCTACTGCCACAATAATGCTGAAAAAATACCACAAAATCATACAAAAAGAATTTTACTTCCACTCAGTCATCTAAGTTGGGTTGGTACTACATTAAGCTACAAGTCTCCTGGAACAGCTCTGTTCTGAGACCTCCAAGCTGAGACCTAGGCTGAAGGGGCTACAGCTACTTTCTTCTCATGGTATTGGCAAAGGAACTAGAGAATAAGCCTGTTAGCACAAGCACACCTCGATCCTCTGTCCTCATCTTGTTTACTAACATCCCACTGGGCCAGAGCAAGTCAAAAATCAAGAAGCAGGAACATAATTCTATCCACCATAAAGTTATGGCCAGGTATGGAAGCAGAAAACTATTTCAGGAGGGTGAAGAATAGAGACCAATGCTTCAACCTACTACACTACTTTCTAAGTGCAACTAAAACAATCTGAAACACAGGGATTAAAGCATGCTACACTAGTTCTCACCCGCTAATGTAATGTTTTATATGGACTCCCATTTCTCCTTTCTCCCCTGGAAGGATACTGTCTGAATTATTTAGTTGAAATACACCTAAGTGAAAGGGGAAGAGGGAAGGATTCTTGAGGCCAGGAGACATGTCTAGAAAATATGGCAGCAATCATTCAAGAACTTCCACAGATAGAAGGTGTCAATAAGACATGCAGACCACTATACAAGACACACAGAATTTCAAATCAGCCCTTATGGATCCAAGGGTCATGGTTTCCCTACATCCAAAAGCTTATGAGCATTCTCAGTACCTTTATGGTTTAAAAAAAAAAAAAAAAAAAAAAAAAACCNNNATACAGGCCCTGTAAACACACACTGCACGCATAGAATGTGCTTAAGTGACCAGGAGAAAATCAAAGAGAGCTTTACACAGGGGACAACTGGTCATGGAAATCAACCTAGCTCTCCAATCCAGCTGCTTGCAGGACCAGCTGGGAGAGACACATCTGGCTGGGAATTCAGAATGGCAGGGACAAGAGAGACTGGAGACTGAACCTGAGACCAGGAAATGTGAGGTCCGCAGGTGACATAGGGAACTAAGAATTGGCTCCCCCACCATACAAGTGGAACACACACGAAATCCCTGAGATACAGCCTTCTAGTGTGGAACAGCATACTGGATGATGGAGGTGCACTGATTTAAAATCTCCAGACCAACTGGCATTCAGTAAAGAGCCTGGAGTCCACCTAAACCTAAACCCTGCCTCCAGGAATTCCACCTATGGGATTACCTCTCTTGATCCAGCAATCAGGAGCACAGAGCATTACAATCCAGATGACCCCACCTAAAACTACTGAGAAACTGAGAATCTTTTGAACTCCAACAGAAAGAATTCTTTAACTTTTAATCAAGCTTTTTCCTTTTTTAATCCTTTTTTTCTGTTTAACTGTGACCTCGATGGTACGTGGACATTTATACATATTCATATTTTTTTCGCATTTCTAGCACTTTTGAAGCCAGTTATTTTTCATGGATTAGTTTTTTGAGGACTAGGATGTTTAATTAGTATGTTTTAGTTTTGTTTTGGATACTTTTTTAAAAAAAATTTTTACTAGATTTACTTTTTCTCTTACCTGTTTCCCTTGATTCTTTCTCTTTTTTCTTCCACTATTAGTCAATCTCTATTGTTCTTTCACTCATCCTTTAATTTTTTACTTCTATCTTCTCTCCTCCTCTCTCATAATCATCACATCCTATATTACTTCTGTTCTTTCATAATTATCACATTCTATATCATTTCTGTTCTTTCCCTGTCCACTAAATGAAACTGTAAACCCTTTTGCAAACTTCCTGTTTTTATTGTAGGCAATTATGGGTCATATCATTTCTGTTTATTGTGATAATTAATATTGTAGATGTCACAGTAGGAACTATTTGGTTTAATACTGTATATTGTTTGCATTGTTTGTTGTTATTACTTGTCTCTCCCTAAACAGTGAGGTACTGGAAATCTTCAGGGACACTATTAGTCCACAGGATAGGAACTCTACTGCCTCAGATCTACACTGTTAGTTGGGTAGACACACAAACAACATGAAAAAGCACAGGATCAAATTGCCCCAAACAAACCAAGGTACTCCAATAACAGAATCCATCAAAACCACAGGAGAAGAAATGTCAGAAGAGGAGTTTAGAATGTACATAGTTGGACGATATAAAGAGTGAAATCAGAATCTTTATTGAAATCCCTTCAATAAAGAGAGATTCTGAAAAAAAAAAAAAAAGAAAAGAAAAGCAGAAATCCTCATAATGAAGGAATCAGTAAACCAAATTAAAACTTCAATTGAAAACATCACCAACGGGCTGGGGATGTGGCTCAAGTGGTAGCGCACTCTCCTGGCATGTGTGTGGCCCGCCACACACAAGCAAAGGTGTTGTGTCTGCCGAGAACTAAAAAATAAATAAATAAATAAACCTTTCTCTCTCTCTCTCTTAAAAAAAAAAAAAAAAAGAGAAAGCATCACTAACAGACTAGATCACTTGGAAGACAGAGTTTCAGGCAATGAAGACAAAATATAACAAAGTTAACCGTGGAGAAAAGATGTTAAGAGACCATTAACAGAACCTGCAAGAAATACGGGATAGGGCTGGGGCTGTAGCTCAGTGGTAGAGTGCTTGCCTAGCATGTGTGAGGCACTGGGTTCGAACCTCAGCACCACATATAAATAAATAAAATAAAGGTATAAAGAAAAATACAACAACAACAAAAAATTAAAAAAATAAATACAGGATAACCTGAAAAGACCAAATTTAAGTTTTACTGGGATAGATGAAGGATTGGAGATACAAACAAAAGGAATGTACAATCTTTTCATTGAAATAATATCATAAAATTTCCCACCAAACCTGAAGAATGAAATGGAAAATCAAATACAGAAGGCTTGTAGGACCCCAAATATACAAAATTACAACAAACCCACACCAAGGCACAGAACTATGAAAATGCCTAACATTCAGAATAAGGATAGAATTTTAAAGATTACCAGGAAAAAAAAAAAAAGGTAACATTTAGAGGAAAACCAATTTGGATCTCAGCTGATCTCTCAACCCAGACCATCAAGGCTAGAAGGTCTTGGAATAATATACATCAAACGCTGGAAGAAAATAGATGTCAGCCAAATTAAGCTTCAGAATTGATGGTGAAATAAAAACCTACCATGATAAACAAAAGTTAAAAGAATTCACAACTAGAAAGCCTCCATTACAAAACATACTCAATAAAATAATTCATGAATAATTCATGAAGAAGCCAGGCACAGTGGTGCACACCTGTAATCCCTGCATTTTAGAAGGCTGAGATAGAAGGATTGTGAGTTCAAAGCAAGCCTCAGCAAAAAGGGGCTATGGAACTTGGTGAGACCCTGTCTCTAAATAAAATACAAAATAGGGCTGAGGATGTGGGCTCAGTGGTTGAGTACCCCTGAGTTCAATACTTGGTATATCCCAAAAGATATTTCATGAAGAAGAAATTAAAAAGAAAAGTGAAGACCAAAAAGGGAGGAACTACACCAAAAGAACAGTGAATCAATGAAGAGACTAATTCAATTAAAAACCAGACAAAAAAATCAAAATGATAGGGAATAAATATCATATCTCAATAATAACAATGAATGTAAATGGCCTAAACTCATCAAAAAACATACTGCAAACATGAAAAAATATTCATCATCTCTAGCAATAAGAGAAATGAAAATCAAAACTACTCTAAGATTTCATCTCACTCCAGTCGAATGCCAATTATCAAGAATACAATCAAATCTAAGTGCTGAGTAGAGCAAAATGGATGAAAAAACAATAGAACAATTTTAGAAGTTTAGGAATGTTTATTGTCTTAAACAGACTGTTGAGAAAAAGACTTTTGTTTCTTTAGAAAGTAAGTAAAATTCCGGACTATGACTTGTTTCAAACAATGAATTTACTCCTTTCTAAAGAATTAACAATGATTCAGTAGTATCTGTTAAAGACCCTCATTCCTCAATGAATTGTCAACCAAGTTAAAGACAGGACAGTATGTATATTAAATAAACAGAAATCACAGCTACCCTTGGCTGCTGTTTAAAGATGGAAAATGCTTTCTTCTATCCCAGATTATCCTAGCAAAAATTCATTTGTGGTCAACCAGGCAACAACTAAGGAAAGGAACACAAAAGCAATGGAACAGCACTGGCAGTGACAGAGATGCACCATGAAAACACCTTGGCATGCTGTGGCTTCCCAGGATTCCCTGTTTTACATTAGGCTGGGCCCAATGTGTGGGTGTGAACTAACACATCTTATTAAACTCTACATGAGTTCTCTCAGCCTAGAAGTTTTAAGCTTTTAATTCTGGAAAAGAATCTTAAAAACAGCAATTCTAGGACAAACACCATTACACAGAAGAAACAAAGATTTCTAGTTCTCAGATACCTAAAACAAGCATTAACTGCTACTAAAGAATTCCAGGCAGATAAAAACAATAGCAATCTCTCCAAAATTCATCTTAACAAATTTCCCTTTATTTCCAATTAAAATAGTTTAAGAAGTAACTACATAAAAAACATTTCTGTAAGATGAAAGGAAAAAAAAAAGGACCTTCTACCCTCTTTGTGACAACAACAGAAAAATAAAAATACTATACAAACCTTCCACAGAAAACAATTTCTTGCTCCCAATGAGACAGAAGGTTGAGTTGGTTTGACTGTAAAACCACTCTCTGGTATTCAAATATTTTGATAAGGAGAATGTCAAGGCTGTTTAACACTGCCTAAAGAAAAGGGTTTCAATGGCAAAGGAGAAGAATGTGGTTTGTTTGGCACTTAATTGATTATTAAGAGTTATGAGAAGGCTGGGGCTGTAGCTCAGTGGTAGAGCACTTGCCTAGCATGTGTGAGGCACTGGGTTTGATCCTTAGCACTACATAAAAATAAATACAGGCACTCTGTCCATCTATAACTACAAAAAAAATTTTTTTAAAGAGTTAAGAGATATAGATGATGGAATAGAGGAAGTTGCTTTTCTTGCTGCTCCTTGGTGTGAAACCAAGAAAGCAGACAAGCAGCTTCTCCGCAAGGTGGGTGAACAACAACAACCACAAAAAGTGGGGTGGAGGAGGGTGCTTTACTGTTAATTTAAAGCTGGACATTTAAAGCAGATGGGGGACTCAGGAGTTGGATATAATGGAATAGAGGAAGTTGCTTTTCTTGCTGCTCCTTGGTGTGAAACCAAGAAAGCAGACAAGCAGCTTCTCCGTAAGGTGGGTGAACAACAACAACCACAAAAAGTGGGGTGGAGGAGGGTGCTTTACTGGAATTTAAAGCTGGGCATTTAAAGCAGATGGGGGACTCAGGAGTTGGATATAATAAGGAAAAAAACCCCAGTGGCACAGCCACTGTTGTGGTGGGTCCCAAAAGCACCAGTCAGAGTGGTCCATGTGCGAGCAAAGTGGAGAGATAACAGAATTAAAGGAACTCACATTTGTAGGAGGCCCAAGGTGTGTCTGGGTATGGAGCATTGAGAGATCAGGACAATGCCAGACAAATCTAAAAGGCTTGCTGTACAATGTCTTTGTAAGGGAAAGAAGCCATCATCTCTTCAGGTGGTATGCGGAGGACAAAAGAAGAAAACATCTTGCAGCCTTGGTGCCTGGCAGCTGAGGGAGTGGATTCCTGGCAAACCTGAGTTTGGCCTGAAATACAGGCCCTGTAAACACACACTGCACGCATAGAATGTGCTTAAGTGACCAGGAGAAAATCAAAGAGAGCTTTACACAGGGGACAACTGGTCATGGAAATCAACCTAGCTCTCCAATCCAGCTGCTTGCAGGACCAGCTGGGAGAGACACATCTGGCTGGGAATTCAGAATGGCAGGGACAAGAGAGACTGGAGACTGAACCTGAGACCAGGAAATGTGAGGTCCGCAGGTGACATAGGGAACTAAGAATTGGCTCCCCCACCATACAAGTGGAACACACACGAAATCCCTGAGATACAGCCTTCTAGTGTGGAACAGCATACTGGATGATGGAGGTGCACTGATTTAAAATCTCCAGACCAACTGGCATTCAGTAAAGAGCCTGGAGTCCACCTAAACCTAAACCCTGCCTCCAGGAATTCCACCTATGGGATTACCTCTCTTGATCCAGCAATCAGGAGCACAGAGCATTACAATCCAGATGACCCCACCTAAAACTACTGAGAAACTGAGAATCTTTTGAACTCCAACAGAAAGAATTCTTTAACTTTTAATCAAGCTTTTTCCTTTTTTAATCCTTTTTTTCTGTTTAACTGTGACCTCGATGGTACGTGGACATTTATACATATTCATATTTTTTTCGCATTTCTAGCACTTTTGAAGCCAGTTATTTTTCATGGATTAGTTTTTTGAGGACTAGGATGTTTAATTAGTATGTTTTAGTTTTGTTTTGGATACTTTTTTAAAAAAAATTTTTACTAGATTTACTTTTTCTCTTACCTGTTTCCCTTGATTCTTTCTCTTTTTTCTTCCACTATTAGTCAATCTCTATTGTTCTTTCACTCATCCTTTAATTTTTTACTTCTATCTTCTCTCCTCCTCTCTCATAATCATCACATCCTATATTACTTCTGTTCTTTCATAATTATCACATTCTATATCATTTCTGTTCTTTCCCTGTCCACTAAATGAAACTGTAAACCCTTTTGCAAACTTCCTGTTTTTATTGTAGGCAATTATGGGTCATATCATTTCTGTTTATTGTGATAATTAATATTGTAGATGTCACAGTAGGAACTATTTGGTTTAATACTGTATATTGTTTGCATTGTTTGTTGTTATTACTTGTCTCTCCCTAAACAGTGAGGTACTGGAAATCTTCAGGGACACTATTAGTCCACAGGATAGGAACTCTACTGCCTCAGATCTACACTGTTAGTTGGGTAGACACACAAACAACATGAAAAAGCACAGGATCAAATTGCCCCAAACAAACCAAGGTACTCCAATAACAGAATCCATCAAAACCACAGGAGAAGAAATGTCAGAAGAGGAGTTTAGAATGTACATAGTTGGACGATATAAAGAGTGAAATCAGAATCTTTATTGAAATCCCTTCAATAAAGAGAGATTCTGAAAAAAAAAAAAAAAGAAAAGAAAAGCAGAAATCCTCATAATGAAGGAATCAGTAAACCAAATTAAAACTTCAATTGAAAACATCACCAACGGGCTGGGGATGTGGCTCAAGTGGTAGCGCACTCTCCTGGCATGTGTGTGGCCCGCCACACACAAGCAAAGGTGTTGTGTCTGCCGAGAACTAAAAAATAAATAAATAAATAAACCTTTCTCTCTCTCTCTCTTAAAAAAAAAAAAAAAAAGAGAAAGCATCACTAACAGACTAGATCACTTGGAAGACAGAGTTTCAGGCAATGAAGACAAAATATAACAAAGTTAACCGTGGAGAAAAGATGTTAAGAGACCATTAACAGAACCTGCAAGAAATACGGGATAGGGCTGGGGCTGTAGCTCAGTGGTAGAGTGCTTGCCTAGCATGTGTGAGGCACTGGGTTCGAACCTCAGCACCACATATAAATAAATAAAATAAAGGTATAAAGAAAAATACAACAACAACAAAAAATTAAAAAAATAAATACAGGATAACCTGAAAAGACCAAATTTAAGTTTTACTGGGATAGATGAAGGATTGGAGATACAAACAAAAGGAATGTACAATCTTTTCATTGAAATAATATCATAAAATTTCCCACCAAACCTGAAGAATGAAATGGAAAATCAAATACAGAAGGCTTGTAGGACCCCAAATATACAAAATTACAACAAACCCACACCAAGGCACAGAACTATGAAAATGCCTAACATTCAGAATAAGGATAGAATTTTAAAGATTACCAGGAAAAAAAAAAAAAGGTAACATTTAGAGGAAAACCAATTTGGATCTCAGCTGATCTCTCAACCCAGACCATCAAGGCTAGAAGGTCTTGGAATAATATACATCAAACGCTGGAAGAAAATAGATGTCAGCCAAATTAAGCTTCAGAATTGATGGTGAAATAAAAACCTACCATGATAAACAAAAGTTAAAAGAATTCACAACTAGAAAGCCTCCATTACAAAACATACTCAATAAAATAATTCATGAATAATTCATGAAGAAGCCAGGCACAGTGGTGCACACCTGTAATCCCTGCATTTTAGAAGGCTGAGATAGAAGGATTGTGAGTTCAAAGCAAGCCTCAGCAAAAAGGGGCTATGGAACTTGGTGAGACCCTGTCTCTAAATAAAATACAAAATAGGGCTGAGGATGTGGGCTCAGTGGTTGAGTACCCCTGAGTTCAATACTTGGTATATCCCAAAAGATATTTCATGAAGAAGAAATTAAAAAGAAAAGTGAAGACCAAAAAGGGAGGAACTACACCAAAAGAACAGTGAATCAATGAAGAGACTAATTCAATTAAAAACCAGACAAAAAAATCAAAATGATAGGGAATAAATATCATATCTCAATAATAACAATGAATGTAAATGGCCTAAACTCATCAAAAAACATACTGCAAACATGAAAAAATATTCATCATCTCTAGCAATAAGAGAAATGAAAATCAAAACTACTCTAAGATTTCATCTCACTCCAGTCGAATGCCAATTATCAAGAATACAAGCAATAATAAGTATTGGTGAGGATTTGGGGAAAAAGGTACACTCATACATTGCTGGTGGGACTGCAAACTGGTGCAACCACTATGCAAAGCAATATGGAGAATCCTCAGAAAACTTGGAATGAACAACCATTTGACCCAGCTGTCCCACTCCTCAGTTTTTACCCAAAGGACTTAAAATCAGCATGCTGTAGTGAACCAACTCAATTCACAATAGCTAAACTATGGAACCAACGTAGATACCATTCAACAGATGAATAAAGAAGAAATGTGATGTATCTACACAATGGAATATTTCTCAGTCTAAAAGAAAAATGAAATTATGGCATTTGCAGGTAAATGGATGGAGGTGGAGAATATCATGCTACGCAAACTAAGCCAAATCCAAAAGACCAAAGGCCAAATGCTTTCTCTGATAAGTAGATGCTGATACATACTGGAGGGGGGATAGTGGGGAAGAATTAAGGAGCTTTGGATTGGACAGAGGGGAGTGAGGGGAGTAGAGGGAGTGTGGGGGTGGGAAGGACAGTGGAATGAGACAAATATTAGTACCCTATATACATGTATGATTACATTACTGGTGTGACTGTACCATGTACAGCAAGAGAAATGAGGAGTTGTGCTCCATTTGTATATAATACATCAAAATGAAATCTACTGTCATGTATAACTAATTATAACAACTTTAAAAAAAAATTTTTAAAGACAGACTAGACTAAAAAAAGGGGCCAACAATATGCTGTATCCAAGAGACTCACCTCATAGGCAAAGACATCCATAGACTGAAGGTACAAAGATGGGAAAAAAACATATCATTCACATGGATCTCGGAAATAATCAGGGGTTTCTATCTTCATATCAGATAAAGTAGACTTTAAACCAAAGTTAATCAGAAAGGAAAACGAAAGACATTTCATACTGGTTAAGGGAATCAACAAGAGCTAACAGTAGTAAATATTTATGTCCCACACAATGGAGTATCTACATATATCAAAAAAACCTTTCTCAATTTCAAGAAGCAAATAGATCACAATACAATAATACTGAGTGACTTTAACACACCTCTCTCACCACTGGATAGATCCTCCAAACAAAAAACTAAAAAAAATATAGAACTAAAAAATAAAATTAATAGTTTAGACTTAACAGACATGTATAGACTATTTTATCCACCAAGAACTGAATATACTTTCTTCTCAGCAGCATATGGATCCTTCTCTAAAACAGATGGCATCTTAGGCCACAAAGCAAATACCAAAAAAAAAAAAAAAAAGAGAGAGAGAGAGAGAGAGAGAGATAATATCTTGCATCTTATCAGAACATATTGGAATGACATTAGAAATCAATGATAAAATAAAAAATAGAAGCTACTCTAACATCTAGAGATTAGATAATATTTTATTGAATGACAAATGGATAACAGAAGAAATCAGGGATGAAATAAAAAATACTTAAGAGACAAACCAGAATAGCAATATGACATATCAAAATATTTCCTTAAATAGAAAATCAATAAATAAAAAACAAAATAACAAAGCCCTAGAAAAAGAACAAATCAACACCAAAAGGAGAAGACAGGAAATAATTAAAATCAGAGCTAAAACAGGATGAAATTGAAACAAAAGAAACAACCCACAAAATCGACAAAACAAAAAGTTGGTTTTCTGAAAAAGTAAAGAAAATTGATAAACCCTTAGCCAAGCTAACAAATAGAGAATACTCAAATTACTAAAATTCACAATGATAAAGGAAATACCACAATGGACACTACTGAAGTACAGATGATAATCAGAAGCTATTTTGAAAATCTATACTCTAACAAAAAAGAAAATCTTAAAGACATTGACAAATTTCTAGAGACATTATGACCTACCCAAATTGAATCAGGAGGACAAAGAAAATTTAAACAGATCAAATCAAGCAATGAAATAGAAGATGCTATCAAAAGCCTACCAACCAAGAAAAGCCCAGGATCAAATGGGTTCTCACCTGAGTTCTACCAGACCTTTAAAGAGGAGCTAATATCAATCCTCCTAAAATTAACCCATGAAACAGGAAAGGAGGGAACCCTTCCAAACTCATTCTATGAAGCTAGACCACCTTGATGCCCAAAATAGACAGACACACCAAGGAAAGAAAATTTTAAACCAATATCCCTGATGAACACAAATGTAAAAATTCCTAATAAAATACTGGCAAATCACATACAAAAAAAATATTAAAAAGATAGTGCACCATGGTCAAGTGGGATTCATCCCAGGGATGAAAGACTGGTTCAACATACAGAGAAATCAATAAACATAATTAATCATATCAATAGACTCAAAGACAGGAATCACATGATTATCTCAATAGACACAGAAAAAGCATTTGAAAAAAACCCAGCATCCATTCATGTTCAAAACACTAGAAAAACTAGGGATAACAGGAACATACCTCAACATTGTAAAAGCTATATATGCTAAACCCAAGACTAACATCATTCTAAATGGAGAAAAATTGAAAGCATTCCCTCTAAAAACTGGAACAAGTCAGGGATGCCTTCTTTCACCCTTTTTTTCAACATACTCCTGGAAATTCTAGCCAGAGCAATAGAAAGAAATTAAAGGGATACAAATAGGGAAAGAAGAACTCAAACTATCCGTATTTGCTGACAACATGATTCTATATTCGAAGACCCAAAAACTCCACCAGAAATCTTCTTGAACTCATAAGTGAATTCAGCAAAGCAGCAGGATATAAAATTAACACCCATAAATCAACTGCATTCTTATATACCAATGATGAATCAACTGAAAGAGAAATTAGGAAAATTATCCCATTCACAATAACCTCAAAGAAAATAAATATTTGGGAATCAACCTAACAAAAGAGGTAAAAGACCTCTACAGTGAAAATTACAGAACACTACAGAAAGAAATTAAAGATGACCTTAGAAAATGAAAAGATCTCCATGTTCTTGGATAGGCAGAAATAATATTGTCAAAATGACCATACTACCACAAGCACTAAGCAGATTCAATGCAATTAGTAGCACTGAATTCTATCCTCAGCACCACAAAAAAATAAAGATGTTGTGTCCACTTAAAACTGAAAAATAAATATTAAGAAAAATAAGAGGCTCAGAATAGCCAAAACAATCCTCCGTATGAAAAATGAAGCAGGAGGCATCACAATACCAGACCTCAAATTATACTACAGAACTACAGTAACAAAAATAGCATGGTATTAGCAGCAAAACAGACATAAAGACCAATGGTACAGAATAGAAGACACAGAGACAAACCCAATAAATACAGTTATCTCATACTAGACAAAGGCATCATAACATATAGTGGAGAAAAGATAGCCTCTCAACAAACTGTGCTGAGAAAACTGAAAATCCATATGTAATAAAATGAAAATTAGACCCCTATCTCTCACCCTGCACAATACTCAACTCAAAGTGAACCAAGGACCTAGGCATTAGATCAGAGAAGGTACCTTGCTCCTACTAGAAGAAAAAGTAGGCCCAAATCTCCATCATATCAGCTTAGGAACCAATTCCTCAACAAGACTCCTAAAGCATAAGAAGTAAAATCAAGAATCAATAAATGGGATGGCATCAAACTAAAAAGATTCTTAACAGCAAAGGAAACAATCAAGAATGTGAAGAGAGAGTCTACAGAATGGGAGAAAATCTTTAACACCTGCACTTCAGATAGAACACTAATCTCCAGGATATATAAAGAACTCAAAAAACTTAACATCAAAAAAGAAATAACCCAATCAATAAACAGCAAAGGAACTGAACAGGCACTTCACAGAAGAAATACAAATGGTCAATAAATATATGAAAAAATGTTCAACATCTCTAGCAATAAGAGAAATGCAAATTAAAAAACTGAGATTCCATCTTACTCCAGTCAGAATGGCAATTACCAAGAACAGAAGTAATAATAAATGCTGGCCAGGATGTGGGGGAAAAGGTACACTCATACATTGTTGATGGGGCTGCAAATTGGTGCAATCACTATACAAAAGCAGTATGGAGATTCTTCAGAAAACTTGTAATGGAACCAGTTTGGGCCAGTTATCCCACTCCTGGCTCTATACCCAAAAGATTTAAAATCAGCATACTATAGTGACATAGCCACACCAATGTTTATAGCAGCTGAATTCACAATAGCTAAGGTATAGAACCAACCAAGGTGCTCTTCAACAGATGACTGGATAAAAAAAAAAAAAAAAAAATGTGGTATACATACACAATGGAATATTACTCAGCTATAAAGAAGAATGAAAATATGACATTTGCAGGTAAATGGATGGAACTGAAGACTGTCATGCTAAGTGAAATAAGACAAATCCAAAAAACCAAAGGCTCAATGTTCTTTCTGATACGCAGATGCCTCACAATAGGTGCGTGTAGGTGGGTGGAGATTCACCAGATTGGATAGGGGGAATGGGAAAAGGGAGCGGGGATGGGAATGGGAATAGGAAAGACAGTAGAATGAATCAAACATAACTTTCCTGTGTTCATATATGAATACACGACCAGTGTAACTCCACACCATGCACAATCACAAGAATAGGAAGCTGTGCACCATGAATGCATAACATGATAAAATACATTCTGTCATGTCTAACTAAAAAGAGAAAATTTTAAAAAGAAAAAAAGAGTTGTGAAAGATGGAATTAACTTCCTTGTGATGCTCACCTGGTCTTTATACTTTAGGTTCTTTTCTTCTTCTTCTCTAATTTTATTTTTATTAGTTCATGAAGAAACACAAGAGTGTTAAGATGCTTTTTCCAAAGTTCAAGGGTTTATATACACATAGCCCTGGGCCACCATGAACTCAGAGATGGCACTTTAAGAGCATGCACAGCACCCACAAGGGTTGCACAGACTTTGACCCATAACACTGCTACTTACTTGTCTTGCTGCTCTTTTAGTCTCTATGGTTCTGGGGAAACAACCACCAACTTGTTAAGCATGCTCTGAAACATAGGTGTTATGGGGCTGCAGGTTCTGAAATTCAGGTATCTTCCCCCAAATTCCTAGATCGACACCCTAACCTTCAATATCTTGGAATATGGACTGTATTTGGACACAGGATCTTTAAAGAGGTAATAAGGTTAAAATGAGGTTATTAGGGCCAGTCCTAATCCAATGTTATAAGAAGAGGAGATGGGACACAGAAAAACAGAAAAGATCATGTTCACATGGCAAGAGGCAACTTATCTATAAGCTGAGAGATAACAGAAGAAACCAACCTTGCTGACAGGCATCTTGATCTTGGACTTCTAGCCACCAGAACTGGGAGAAATTAAGTTCTGTTGTTTAGCCACCCCATCTATCTGTGGTATTTCGTTATGGCCGCACTAGCAAACTAATTCAATGGCGAACACACTGCACTATAAAATCCCATGACCAAGGAGAGATGCTACATGTAAATTCAGTCCTAAAGAATTTTTGATGGCTTCAGGGTATATCTCAAGTAATCTCATCTCATTTATTGAGAAAAAAATACATTTTTAGGGACTGAGGATGTGGCTCAAGTGGTAGTGTGCTCACCTAGCATGCATGAGGCACTGGGTTCAATTCTCAGCATCACATAAAAATAAAATATTGTGTCCACCTAAAACTAGAAAATAAATATTAAAAAATACATTTTTAATAAGCATCTCTATAGTTTAATCTAATTAAATCTTTCACAATACCAATAGTAATGCACTCTTAGACCCTTTTTTCTTTGCTAGAGCAATCACCAAGATTTGTTGCCTTTCTCTTCCACCTCCACTATTTTCAGGACTATATGCTAGAGTGATCTATCCCAAGGCTCCAGTGAGATGAAGGTCAAATTCTTAAATCATGTTTTCCTCAAAATTTCTTCCCAAACTGATATTTCTAACCAATTTAAAATCAAAGTATTACTATATTAGATCTCTGAAGATACCATGCAGCCTCATATCTCCACACCTATGCATGAGCTATTATCCTCCGACTATCTGGAAAACTCCTAATAATACTTCAACAATCAGAAGAAACTTTCCCTCCTCCATGAAGTCTTCTGAAAACCACTTTCAACCCCTAAAATGTAACTAACTCTCCTCACTGCTGTAATTATTTGTGAAAGGATCTGTCTCCTTCATTAGACTGTAAGGTTCTGATACCACGATCTGTACTCACATTTGACTTGCATATGCCCTTGCAGAGCTCCCAGTATGTGGTACTTATAAATATACACTGAATAAATGAATGCCACCAGTAAATCCATACCAACTCCTACCAGTGTGGCATAAATCAGGTTTTATACTAATCTAATCAAGTCTTCCAATATCAATATAATGTACTGTTGGACCTTTTTTGTTTGCTAGAGCAATCACCAAGATTTGTTGCCATTCTCTTCTTAGAATTACAACTAACTAATCAGTGCTCCCCATCAACTTGAAATCTCATAGACTGTAGTAATAACAAATCCCACCATTATGTAAAACTATAATATATCCACAAAAAAATACGGGGTAGGGGGTACCTTTTGTATTATTCCATTTAAAATTCACTAACAGGCAAAGCTAAGCTTTGGTGATGGAAGTCAGAACAGCACTAAGGCAAATGGGGTAGGGTTGATGTCTTAAAAGGAATACAAGAGAACCTTATGGGGTGCTAGAAAGTTTTTCTATGTTGATCTGAGGGTGGTGGTTACACAGGCATGTACACATGTAAGAGTTCATGGAGCAGCATACTTTAGATTAGTACACTTAACTGGAATGCATGTGATATACTTCAAAAACGTACATTCTATCTATGGTCCTCACCTATTCTACTCCCAACCCAGAGTCAGTACTCAATGAACATCTGTGACTGAATGCCTAACCATTTTCCAGAAAGAGAAGCAAAATCTAGCCAAGCAATTACAATCAAAGACTTGGTGGGAGCTAGACTACAAGAAATACAACATTCCCTCTCGCAAGAAACTTGCTTCAGCCCAGAGTTGCACTATGCCTACAGGTTCTATACAGGTAGCACTTCCCTCTCCTACAACTGGCCTGGTGGGAAACTTAATCCCCAGATACTCAGCCCTATTGTTAAGGCATATGATCCCAATGGCATTTCAAGATGGGAGGGGGGATATGGAATTTTACAACTGGAAGCTCTTCCCTACTACCTGACACACTGGCAATAATATCAGAAGAAAGCCTCTTTCTGATAATTTTCATTTAAATTTTCTGTGACTGTTTACCTGTCTGGCAAACTTCTATTGACCCTTCAAAACCCAATTAACTCTTCTAGGAAGTTATTCTTAAAAGAACTTCTAGGAAGTTAACTCTTGATAACTCTTCTAGGAAGTTCTTCCTAAATTCTCTACCTGCCTCTATGTTCCTTTCACTGTTCTACTTACTTTGTTTCACTGCAATTTAAATAATAGTCTTGTCTATTTCCTGGTGATCACATTTGTCACCCTAGCCTTAAGTGCATGGCAAGGCTCTTATGAAGTATGCAAGTGTCTGCTGAACTGACTTGCAACATGACTAACACTGGACGTGCCTTCCCATTCAAAGGCCCAACTCCAGATTCCCAAAATAAGTGGTATTTCCCAGATAAGGCACAGTCTGTACTCAAGAAGAAGGAGTGAAAAAAAACTATAAATATTCTCTAGGACAATATTATTTTTAGTGTTGTGGTCACCAGTCTCTCAGAACGAACTTCAGGGTAGTAAACTGGAGACGGAATGACTTAAGTGAAGATTATGGGATCTACCATGTAAGCTACAATTCCAAAGAGATATGATGCAGCAGACATGGTTCCAGAAGCAGTGGGTTCACTTACTTCATTGCAGGTGTTCCTGAAAAACAAAGTCCTAGTGCACAAGGACCAGCCCCGAGGAGCTGTGAGATCAGAGGGAAAAAAAAGCAGATAGATCTAGGATTGCACAAAGTACAACTTACTGGGGGAGGGACTTACTGACAGAAGCATGGTCCTAGAGGTGGGTAGCAAGAACAGTTGGGTTGGGCTGGGGGTGTAGACCAGTGTTAGACTGCTTGCCTAGCATATGTGAGGCACTGGGTTTGATTCTCAGCACTGCATAAAAATAAATAAAATAAAGGTATTGTGTCCATTTACAACTAAAAAAAAATAAAAGAACAGTTGGATTGCAATTTGAGTTAGAAAGAGGGGTGTATATGGGTTAGGACAAAAACTTGATTCTGGCTGGAATAAACCTGGTTTATTTTAAGACAATATCAGGGGCTGGGGATGTGGCTCAAGCGGTAGCGCACTCGCCTGGCATGCGTGCGGCCCGGGTTCGATCCTCAGCACCACATACAAACAAAGATGTTGTGTCCGCCAAAAACTAAAAAATAAATATTAAAAAATTCTCTCTCTCTCTCTCTCTCTCTCTCTCTCTCTCAAAAAAAAAAAAAAAAAAAAAAAAAAAAA
>NW_026000026.1:17351277-17366740 GCF_001458135.2 Marmota marmota marmota | reverse complement strand
CTCTCTCTCTCTCTCAAAAAAGAAAAAAAAAGACAATATCAAAGAGTCAGGGGTATCCCTGTAGTCAGGGTCTGACTGTAAAGCCCCACATATGACTCTAATGGTTTTACCTATTTATGGCTTTCTGGGAAACTATGCAGGAAAAACCAGACAGGGTTAATTAAGTGGCAATCATAGTGATTATGAGTCAAGATAGCTGTAGTTGTGTCAAGCTAAATCCACAAAGGAGGGTCTCCAATGACCTGCACTTATAAACCTGTAAGAACAAGTAATTGGTTGTGCACAATGGCACTTGCCTTTGATCCTAGCAACTTGGGAGGCTGGGATGACTGCAAGACCAGCTTGGGTAACTTAGCAAGGCCCTAAGCATCTTAGCAAGACCCTGTCTCAAAATAAAAAACAAAAAGGACTGGGAATGTGGTTCCATGGTTGCATACTCCTGAGTTCAATCCCTGGTATCAAAAATAAATAAATAAATAAATAAAATTTAAGAAGCAAGTAATCATGTGAACAGGAACAAATTATTTTACCTCCCTGTGTCTTAGTTCCCTCACCCATAATATACAGGTAATAATAGGTACCTACAACCTCACATGTTAAAGGATTCAAGGAGACACTAAATACAAAATACTTAGTGCCTGGCATACCATAATAAGCACTCCATAAATGTTTGTTCTAATTATTGCAGCTCTGGGATGGAACAAGGATGTGTTGGTTTTACTTGGTCCTATCATACGCCTGCCCTTCCTGGTATTGGGCCAAATCTACTCCAAAGGGCTCTCCCCGACTGGCTGCTCTGTTTGCACAGCTGATTCCTCCTCCATGCAGGGCTTCCCTTAGGCCATGGACACACCAACCCAGCAAAGCTCCCCTCCTCCTTCCATTCTCCTAATGAAAACTTAGTAGTTTCCTGTTTCATTTCCTTAGTGCTCTCCCTGTCAACAGATTAATGACAGCAAACTGATCAAATACTCAAGTTCCTACAGTCACTCTCTTAATATTCTTACAGGTAATCCAGTTAAATAATGAAAACTTCAAGAATTTCAGGCTTTGCTATCTAATGTTAAATAAATCCTTCCCTCTATCCATCCCCTTTCTTTATCTTTCTTGCTTTCTTTCAGGGAGAAGGAGGGTTGCTTGCACTACAAGTCACAAAATATAGGTACTCATCTCACCTTCCCGTGAGGCAAGCCCTTCAGTTGCCCAAAGTAGTTTTGCCCATGGGCTTAAAAAGCTCCCTACAGGGCTATAGCTGTGGATCAGTGGTAGAACGCTTGCCTCGCACAGGTGAGGCACAGGTGAGGCACTGGGTTCGATCCTCAGCACCACATAAAAATAAATTAATTAATTAAAAAAAAAAAAAGCTCCCTACAGTATTGCCCTGCCACTAGCTCCCCAGTCTTCATTCAATACCAGGGAGTAAAACTACCAGTCCACTAAAGTTTAAGGGCATTTATTGAAACATAGCCCATGACTATAATGAGCACTGCGCTCAAGTTAGGATCCTGCTTTCCACTCTCTCTGGTAAACTGCCTCTGGACAGCTATACCTCCATACTGCTCTTCCCACAAGCTGTCATGCTTCTCCAAGTTGGTGGGTCACAACTAGCATTTCTCTTCAAATTTAAAAAATGTAAATAACAACAGATGAGTTTTGTATTTCAATAAAACTATTTTCAAAGACTACAGAATAGAAAATACAATTACCACAAATAGTAAGAGTAAATACCCAGCTTTGAAATCTTTGAACCAGCTGTACATATACATATGTATGTGTAATGGGAACAACATCATGCTTTTATGACTGTATGCATGGTTACAAGCTTTTTTTGTGGGAGGAGGCAGAGCAGACTCTCCGGCCTGCTCCATTTCCAGACCTTCAAAGGTCTCTAGCTGAGGTTAAAACAAGCCTTCTCACTGGGGCAGTATGACCCCACCCAAGGGAAACAGCTGTTTTGGGAGGGAAGTGAAAATATCTTGTTTAGGGGCTGGGGTTGTGGCTCAGTGGTAGAGCGCTCACCTAGCACATTCAGGGCCCTGAGTTCGATCCTCAGCACCACATAAAAATGAATAAATAAAGTTATGTGTCCAACTACAACTAAAAGAAAGAAAGAAAATATCTTGTCTATGTATTAAGCAGATGTATATACAGCACATGAACAGATATCAGATATACTATACACAGTGTAAATTATATTTTCATGGATAGGAGAGCACTAATGTTAAAAAAAAATCTTTAACGAAGCAACAGTGAAGAGAAAGACTGGGTTAAAAGAATTTATTTCATGAAGCCAACTTTGTAGATTCTGCATCTAGATGGAAACAGCATCGCATTCACTTATTTCCCTTTTGTGTTGCGCGGGTGCATGTGTGCACGGGCTCACGAATGCATGCACGTGTGCATGCATGTTTAGGGGGATGTCAGGGACAGCAGGGACTACTGTAAAGGACATAATCCTAATGTTCCTGTTCCCAGGTTAAATCCCATGCTCAGGTTCACGGGAAAAGATGTTGAGTTCGGTTTTTTGTTTTTTGTTTGTTTTTGTTTTGTGGTACTGGGGTTTGAACCTAGGACCTTGTGCATATGAGGCAAGCACTCTACCAACTGAGCAATATGAACTCTACCTGTTGAATTCAGTTTTGCACATGGGACAGGTGAGTGAAGCTGCCTACTATGTGGCTGGAAATAAAGATGTAAGTCACAGGAGATGGTGGGGATGGAAATACAGATAGTACAGTCATCAAGATTGAAAACAAGAAAGAAGTCAGCTCTAGAAGAAGTTTAAAACTAAGGGCAGAGGACCAAAAAGACATGACTTTAGGGGTAGACAGAGAGGTCTTGAATAGTGGAAAAAAAAATAAAATCCCAAACTATATAATAATCAGTGGTCCTCAAAAAATAACAGAAAACTCCTAACTCCTAATGTTACAGATGAATTCAGAGCTCTGAAAATCTGCTCCCAAAGTTTCATTAATACTATAACATTGTCTTAACTAAAGAACAAGAGTGATCTAATAGTTTTAATCCCAGGATGGAAAATAACTGTCAGGACAAAACCTCTCTTAGCCTCAGGGAGGCATGAAAAAATAGGTGTGCATTGGATGTTCTATTTGAGAACTTTGCATGAGTCTTCTAAGGCTGATTCCAGGGCTGTAATGGAGTGCACGGAAGTGGGTAAGCAGAGAATGAGGACCAGGAAGCTGAGCTACATCATTATCACAGTGTTTTCATCTCAATTTCTGAAATCCTGTGACTAACAGATCAAAGTAATGAATACTGAAAGGTAAGGACACATGGTAGATAACTTGATTCTATGCAAACTACTTGACTGGATTCTAAAGGATGAATAGAAAAGGGGTTATAAATAACATCTGTATGAGAAAAATTTAAACATTATGAGTGATACATTTATGTAGGAGAATGACTTTTAAGGTAAATATTTAAAAGTCTTTAGAAATGAAGTGTCTCAAATGTTATTCAGCAAAAAAAAAAAAAGGAGTTGAGAAAGTTACAAAGCAAATTTGACAAAATGTTAATAACTACTGAATTAAGGTGAAGAGGAGATGGGTGGTTAGAGTACTATTCTGTTTGTATGATACTTTTCAACATACAAAATGGGGCTGGGCGCAGTGTTGCACACCTGTAATGCCAGTGGCTCAGAAGGCTGAGGCAGGAGGATCATGAGTTCAAATCCAGCCTCAGCAAAAGTGAGGCGCAAATAACTCAGTGAGACCTTGTCTCTAAATAAAATACAAAACAGGGATGAGGATTGGCTCAGTGGTCTAGTGTCCCTGAGTTCAATCCCTGGTACCCCCTGCCCCCCAAAAAGATATGAAATGGGGAGATATATATGCTTTCAAGTATAATTTTTTTTTAAATTTCTGTGTGTCCCAGAATGAAAAGCTGGTTCAAAGATGCCTCATGAGGCTGGGGTTGTAGCTCAGTGGTACAGCACTTGCCTAGCATGTATGTTTGAGGCAAACTGGGTTTGATTCTCAGCACCACATATAAGTAAAATAAAGATCCATTGACAACTAAAAATAATAATTTTTTAAATGCTTCATGATATTTTAAAAATACAATTCCCATTCACACCTAAATTTATTTGGTAAAGAGAAATTATTTTAAGTGTAAAAACCAAGTCAGGTTCTATGCCATAAAGTTATTTTCTTAAGTTGTTACTATAAATCAAAAATACTGGGCTAGGGCTATTGCTCAGTGGTAGAGCACTTGTCTAGCATGTGCGAGGCACTAGGTTCGATTCTCAGCAACACATATAAATAAATGAATAAGATAAAAATCCATTAACATCTAAAAACAATTTAAAAAAAATATTTAGTTTTATTCTTAAGGTACTCCTTTCACATGTTGTTGGATACTTTACCTGGATTCTTTATTCTACCTGGATTTTTTATTTTAAAAGGTTGTACTAGTACTAAAGGGTTTGACACAGAGGCCAAGAGTTAAAGGAAACTTACTTATTTGTGCTAATATATACAGTATGGATAAAGCAAACCCATAGAAGACTTACTTTTTAAATTCATGCACTTTAACTTTAATCTCAGAGTTCTGATTAAAATTGACCAAAAAGTTTCATTTCCATCCACTCTCATCCCCAAGGGAGGTTTTATTTAATGATTTAAAAAAGAGAGAGAGAAAAGTAAACAAAATAGAAATGTTTTAAGTTCTCAAATATAAGTACCTGAGAAAAGGAAAACTGACTTCACTGAAGGCAAGTATTTATTGAAGACCTTCTATGTACAAATCTCTATCAGGAATTCAAAGTACAAAGAATGAATGTTGCATCTGCAGGGACCCCAATTTTGCTGGAGAAATCAACCATACAGAAAATTAAAGAAAAAAAAATAATGGCTGGTTCTGTCTTTCCTTGTCCTGGCTCTTAGCCACGCCATCACAATAGTTTCCTAATTCATTACTCTATTGGCAAGACCCTCTAAACTAGTGATTCTCAAACTTGGGTACAAAATGGAATTTCCTAGGAAGTAACAAGTCCCCCCTCCAGAGAAGCTGATTTGATTGTGTGCAACAAAGGCACATATATATACACATTTTTTTCCATACTGGAGATTTAACCTGGGGTGCTTTAATACTGAGCTACATCCCCAGCCCTTTTTGTTTTTTATTTTGAGACAGGGTCTCACTAAGTTGCTTAGGTCCTTGCTAAGTTGCTGGAGCTGGCTTTGAACTTGTGATCCTCCTGCTTCAGCCTCCCAAATTACTGGAATTACATGCATGCGCCACAGTGCCCGGCGATTCCCTATTTTTAAAAATTATAATATCTAATTCTTATCATGCTTACAACACCAGGCATTGTTCCAAGACTTGACATAAATTAACTCATTTGTTCAAAACAACCATGACACGTTATTCCCATTTTAGATGAGGAAACTGAAGCACAAGGAGGATCACACAGTCAGTAAGTGGCAGAGCGGAGATTCAAACCCAGGTAGTTTGTCTACAGAATCTATGCCCTTCTCCACTATGCTATAATGACTGCTTATTCACTGTCAGGCCACCATCCTATTAATAAAGCTAATCATGGTCTTCTGAGAAATTTACTTACAAATTATTAGAGATGTGAAGGATATTTAATTAAAGCAAGGAACTATCCTTATGTCATAAAAGGTGGAATTTTAGAAGGCAGCAGAAGTAGATAACTGATTGCAAAAAAAGAAATGGAAGTTTTTACAGAATGACACTAAGAAAGACAAATTCGGTAAGACGCACCCCTGAAACTTTTAGAAGCATTTGTAAGGAGGGACAGAACACAGGAGTAAATGTAAGCTTTCACACAGAGGTGCCATGGGCAGGACCCATATTTTATATGTAACAGTGGGAAGTAAGATAGTAGCACCCAAGGAAAGGCAGCACACTGAGGTGGCTTAAGAATACAGGACCCCTGGGCTGGAATTGTGGCTCAGCGGTAGAGCGCTCCCCTAGCACGGGCAGGACCCGGGTTCAATCCTCAGCACCACATAAAAATAAATGATTTGTGTTGTGTCCATCTACACCAAAAAAAAAAAAAAAGAATACAGGACCCGAGCTGGGGTTGTGGCCCAGTGGTAAAGCACTGGCCTAGCATGTGCGAGGCACTGGGTTGGTGCTCAGGAGCACCATATAAAAATAAATAAATAGAATAAAAGTATTGAGAGGAAAAAAAAATCCACTTAGTGGCTTTAAAACAAACATCTATTTGCTATGAAACCACTGCATATTTATTTCAAAAGAAAAAGTACCTGCCTAGAAGTGACACACATTGCTTCCACTCAAATTTTATATCCAAAGCAATTCACACAGCCATGTCCAACTTCAAAGTAATGGAAGTACAATCCCACCATGTGTCCAGAAGAAAAAGAATCAGAATACTGGTAAAAAATCCTAACAACCACCACACCAGGCAAGAACCAAACTCCACATCTGGCACAAAGTAAGCACTCAGTAATGGATAGCTATTATTATTACCATGATTCCTGAGGGGTCTGGAACCTATTCTAATAACCCCAAGTCATAAAAGTAAATAAGCTGAATAAGTAGATGAGAAAAAAATCTTATCATGCACATTATTTGTAATAAAGCAAAGTGAATGTACAGTATCTCATCATGATATAAGGGGCAGGACGAAGTTTCTAGTAAGCAAAAAATAGTAAGTGAGAATTACCAAAACAGTATAACAAGGATTTAACCAAACTGTTTCTAGTAAACAGACAGTAAAAAAGTTTAACTAAAACAAAGCCACTAATTCTTATTCATTTAAGACAAGTAAAATTTTGTTGGTAATATCTTCACTGTTTTAAAAAACATTTTAAAATTATACAGACTTTCAAAGATGTACTCCTAATCTCAGAACACTTTTTCCCCGTAAAATCTTAAGGGAAATTCTTCTATGTGACTTTTCAAGACTCCCTAACCCTTGGAGGTTAGGGAAGAAATCCTATACAATAAAATGAGAATTGATTTAATCATAAATTAGCCATAGATTAGCTCTGTGGCTTCACAAAATATTTACATGACAAGGCCAACTTCCATCATCCATCAAATGATGAGACAGGACTAGATCCTCAGAAGTAACTTCCTACTCTACTCTTCTGCATTCAAAAAAACAGAAGGAAGCTTTATTTTAGGAGAATCTAATTATAATGTCAACATTTGTAAGATCTGGTAACTCTTAAATCTTAAACTAGAATAACTGCCTCAACCACACCAATAACAGCAGCAACAAAATTTAGTTTAAGAGTAAACATGCAGCTGGGCACCATGGCAAATGCCTTTAATCTCAATGGCTTAGGAGACTAAGGCAGGAGGATCACGAGTTTAAAACCAACCTCAGCAACTTAGCAAGGCCATAAGCAACTTAGCAAGACCCTGTCTCTAAATAAAATAAAAATATTATAAAGGGTTGGGAATGTAGCTCAATGACTAAGTACCCTTGGACTTAATCCCCAGTACTGAGGAGGAAAAAAAGAAAGAGTAAACATGCAGCAGGGAGCCATGGTATACATATCCCAGCTACTTGAGAGGCTGAGGCAGGAAGATCATGAGATCAAGGCCAACCTGAGCAACTTGGCAAGACCCTGTCTCAAAAATAAATAAAGAGTGAACATGCAACACAATCAATAATACCCAGAGAAGAGGCCAGCTAATATGAAACACTGCAAACAGAGAAGAATGGACAGAAAATTACTATTATGGGCAAATAAGGAAACTGGTATTTGTGTATGGCTTATGAAATCATTGTCTTTTACTAAGATCTCCAACATTCCAGCAACCAGCAGCAGTGATGAGAACATACTCCAAGCAAGGAACCTCCAAACTTTAAGTTTGGGATCTGTCAAACTATCAGACCTCAATAGATGGGTTTTCTAATTCTTTAAAGACCTCATATCAAGGATTCAAATCACATGCCCAAAGATCTAGAACTTGAAACCCTTTGGAGCCCAAAGCAGAGGTTACAAAATGTCAAGCCCCCAATCAGGCATATTCATGCCATTTTCAGTTAAACAGAAGCCCTTGCCCAGACAACCTACCACATCTTCACTCACTGAATCCTGAGAATGGGAAAACAGAGTTGATTTATAATAAATACCAATGAAAAACAATACTGCATTAACTCATGCTATAACCAAAACAAATACTGCAGCATCATAAATTTTGCTTAGTTGGCAACTCCAGCCATAATCTTTAAAGAACCTCTAACATTCTAAGCCTGTAAACTACACTTAACACCATTTTCTCTCTTTCTTTAAGAGTCACTGCCTAAATGACCAATAATTTCCTTCTTGAAAACCTCAAACCCAGCAAATACGTTTAATAAAACTGTTATTTGGTTCGACTCATTTTATTATGACTGAACAGCATTTTAAAAAGGTATGATTCTACATGTGGACCTTCACTTAACTTCTATAGCCAAAATTCCATCTACTCGTCAATGACAAAATAATTTCCAATTCTGCAATGGATATTGATGAATATACTAGAATCAATGCTATCCTTGGTTTTTTGGAGTTTATTTTTTTTTTATTAAATAATTTTTATTTATTTTTATTGTTTAATTTTCGGCGGACACAACATCTTTGTTGGTATGTGGTGCTGAGGATCGAACCAGGGATGCACGCATGCCAGGCGAGCGCGCTACCGCTTGAGCCACACCCCCAGCCCAAGTTTTTTGGAGTTTAAAAGTTGACATTTAAGCAGATGGAGAAGGGAAAAGAACTATATGTAACTCTGAATAAGCAAAAGAAATCCCAACTTTTATCAAATTAATTCTTAATTATATAGGAAAGAGACAGGAAAAAAATCAGTCTTTCAAGGGAGCAAAAAAAAAAACCAAAAAATAAAAAACAAATTCCCTTTATACACTATTAAACCATCCTGTAAGACTACTGACAGAAATACTTTATAGTAAAATTGACCTGAAATACTTTAAAGTAAAAATCTCACTACTTAAGTAATGAGAGCCCTCATAGTCGGCATTATTTCTAATGAAAACTGGAGAACTATAGCACTGCATTTACAAGAAAGTCTCAGAAGCCACACTGAAAGACACCACACATGTTAGCCATGCACTGGTTACCTTACTGTTTCGTTAGGCTTTGAGACACAGTGAAACTTATTTTCTAATCCTACTATTTTCTGAACATTTAAATCAACTTCCAGATAAAAATAAATAGGTAAATACAAATGGGTAAACAGTGTCAAGTTTAATTATATGACCTGCTTACTTTCATTTTAGGTTAAAAGGCATTCTTGTTCCATATTATATTTTCCCTCACAGCTGAAGAAAAAAAAAAAAATCATGTACCATTGCTCCAAAGGAAGTTCAAACTAAAGGGTCTAGAACTGCTGTCCAATACTAGTGCCACCAGCCATATGTGGCCATTTGATTTTAAACTAATATCAAATACAATTAAAATTCTTTTCTTTAATTATACTCACCACATTTTAAGGGCTCAAAAGCTCCATGTGGCTAGTAGCTACTTTGCAGGTACAGGACATTTCCATCATAGCAGGGAGTTCTCGACAGTTCTGGTCTAGAACAATGTCTCTTCAAACTTCAACTACTTTAACTCAAACTTTAACAGCTTGTTTATAAAAAAACACATTTTAACAGCTTGTTAAAATATAGATTCCTGGTTCTCCAACTCAGGTAGTCAATTTCAGTAGGTCTTACATTACAAATTTCAACGTAATGAGGATATTTATGCCCATCACTTTAAATACTGCTCTAGGTAAAGGACTAGCTTTTGTTTTTGTTCTTTCTCAATCCATCATTTCTAAAATAGCAGAAAAATGAATTAATAAGAAAAAATAAAAGACAATATAAACTAATTTTTTATTATTAGTTTAATAGACAAATCATTTTTCTAGCAAATGGCTATAAAAGCATCTACATGCTTCTTTATAAGGCCTGTACAGACCTGCATAAATCTATGAAATATTTGGAATAGCCAGATCTAGAAAGTTTTATTTTACATTTTTACAATCATCTTTCTGAAGCTTCTCAGTAACAATCTCTTTTATGTCCTCTATCACTTCCTCAACATATTTTAAAAATCCAAGGCAAAACTGTTAATTCCATTAAGCAGCGCACACCTAAGACCCATAAAGAAATACTATACCCAGTTTGCTTAAAGAAGCAATCTGATGGTGTCATCATTTATAATGTGATCTGATTCTGTCCCACAATCAGCAATGACAGCTTAACTTTTTCATGTGAACCCTACTTGAATTTAGACTGCTAACGCTGCAAGAATGGTTAAGCCAAAATATACAACGAAAAATAATAGTCTCTGTGTTATGTAAAATTTATTTCAATAAATAAAACCTATGATCTGAACCTAGCTGGCCAAACATAAGCTTTCAAAGGATTTCTGAGAACAGAGATGATTTTTCTTGAACCCAAAGTAAACAGCCCTGGTACATTTCTTTACTCCTGTACACTTAAGGAAAGACAAACCAGTGTCAGTGCCCTGTACCAAACTGCCTAAAGCTAAGGTATTTTCCCTAGTCTACATACCAAAATAAACTGACTCTTCTACTCAACTTCTGGACTGGTCCAACAAATGGACTCGTATAAAAAAATCACCAGGATAATTTGAAGTTTAGTCAACCTCCTAGAGCTACTAGAAATTTATCAATTTGTTTTTATTTCAATAAGTCATAAAATAAGGCCCTGAGAACTTTAGTATGACATACTTTTTCTATAGTAATGCCTGATTTAATGGAACTTTATATATATGCATGTTCTCTGTGAAATAATGTTCACAGACATTATTTTAAGAGGAACTTCTCTTAATAATAGAAGTTACAAGACATCTCATAAAAAGTCTGGGAAATATAAAATAGAGGAATTCTTTTTAATTATTCCACTTCAATATAAGAAAGAAGATCCTTTCTCTCCTAATGTATTGAATGAAGCAATAATAGAATGAATACAAAGTAGTATTCAAAGCAAGAAAATGTCACAAGCTTTTGCCACAACCACCCCTTCTGACCTATTGGCTGAGGCAGATGGCTGAAACCAAGAGGCACAGGACTCTGTAAAACTGTCTTGCAATTGTCCCATATTTCTTATTCCAACCTTTAACTCTATGAGGTGGCAAGGATATGCAACAGCTTCCATTAAACCATAGGGAGGGAAGAATTCTGGGGATAATCCCAGGGAATATCTGGATACTGCCCAGCGGGATGCAGAAATAATTCACAGAGCCCAAGCCAACTGATAGAGGCTGAGACCGCAGGATGTGCCAAAGGGCAAAAAGGCCCAAAGAAGTTACCCTCCAGATAGAAGATTTTGCTCCTGCAAAACAACTGTTTTTGGAATGGCCTAAACCAATAATCCTTAATTCCCACCCCATCTCACCATCACCCACAAATGGGTGGAAAAGAATAGAGTAGGAGAATGGTTTGAGAATCACAAAAAGCAATGACTTCTCTTCCTATAAAAACATACTCAAATCTAATTTTGCATACTATTTTGTGGCATTCTAGCCCAACTAATGACTCCCTAGGGGTCTATGAGCCCTAGAATAAAAAGCCTCAACCTATCTAGGTAGAAACTAACAGTTATATGTTACCACAGTAGTTAGACCTTCTTTTAACCTGAATCCTGGCCTTTTGTATAAAAGCAATTGTGGAATTAAAAAAAAAAAAAAAAAAATCCCAGAACATAATACTCTGGTCACATAGTATAGAAGAAAATTCAAAACAGACTTAAGTTTTAACAATTTGATTAAAAATCATACTATGGATCCATAAAATTAGATCAATGAACACCTCTTCAAGAATCTTAAGAGACAGAAAAATAAAAATTTCCTTTCACTTATTTAGAAAATTCTAAATCACTTTCTATGTGTGTTTGCATTTACATCCTCAGGTTACCTAAAGTTCTATTTCTAGTTTTTCTGAAATTTTCAAGTACTGTCTTACTATGTTAACTTCTTCTGAAATAATTAGCAAATAAAAGCACCATAAGAACCTGTTAAAAATCAGGGTTTTTTTTCTTCTTACTAAAAGTTTTACTATCCTTTCTTATGACTATAAAGAAAAAAAAGTTCATTAATTAAAACATAAAACCCTGGTTCTGAAAATAGGAGCTATTCAAGTGATGTCATACACAGCATCACAGATTCTCAAAGTACCAGAATAGAACAATGATGGCAAACCACCTAAAAAATAAAAGTAAAAGGATGTATAGAATCACTATAATAGACTATAAAACTCAACAAATACAGGTACTTCAGGCAAAAATAAACATTTTTCTCTTAATTTCATGCAAATGATTTCGTTCAGAAATGGGAACAGGGATGGATATTTTAAAATAACTTCATTTTACTACCTTCAGGACTTTTATGGAAGTAACAATTTCTCATGAGGGTATCAACGCCTCCACAACGGGAACGAAAGAAAAGAACATTTTGGCAAGGAAAAAGTGACTTCATTCTCTCTCTCTCTCTGCACTTCATGGTTTATAATGCACCCAGCTATGCCTAAACTCCTAAGTGCACTATATTGAGAAAAAGGGGAAAGGGTGCCCTCACTGTATTTCAATGCCCCTCTTTGGTGACAAATTCCTGAAAAGGAAAACTAAAAATGAAGATGTGTACAGGAAATGTGTGTTGGTTTAGCTAACACCACACTACTAAAACATGATAGCACACTCAAACTTTTAAAGAAATCTTTGGAGAGTGAGTTGCTGGTGAAAATAAAATGTGCTTTGGAACCAGATGATGATTTCAAACTCTGGCTCATCATTTATTAGCTTTTATGGGCTTGAATAAGTTAATTCATTTTTCCCAGCTGCAGTCCAGCTTCATGAAGTGGCTATCAAAGGAGGGAAACTTTTTCATCTCTGTAGCCCCAGTATATGGCTGAGTGCTGGATACACACCAGGTATTCAATCAATGCTAGTTCTTTTTGCTCCTCTCACAAGTATGTCACATTCCATTGCAAACAAAAATGTTCTCTAGGTAATAGATACCTAAGCCCTAGCCATTATGTATTTCAAAGAGTTTTCAATATAATAACCTGGGACAGGTGAATGTAGGCAGTCCCATAAAATTCTCTGCAGTTTTTCACTTGAATTAAACTAAAACTTTAATAAGTGATATAAGAGACCAAATATCTGTTTTAAGATTTGTGATACTTGGGGAAAGGAGGGAGTAACAGCAGTCTGCTCAGTTTATTTGGATATTGTCATTGTCCCGTAGCAAAGATATTTTTGCATATAGAGACTTCGAATCCTAAAACCTATTCAAAAACGTTCTATGGGTGACTCAAAGTCTTCCCATGAAAGTTGAAAAACATATGTACTCACAGAAAGAGTGAAGCCTGGATTGCAGAACCTCACAGTTTTAACACAGGAAGACTAACCACAAACCCTGCTTGAGACTAGTCTGAACTTCCAAGAAAACCAAAAATTTCTTTGAAACTTCTACAAACTAAAGAGATCTTCAAGACATAGTAACCCCAGGGCTTATTATTTCTGATAAGCTTTCTGCAATACTAGATTGGCAATATTACAAATAAGATGTGGTTCCTAAAGAGAAAATTTTGCTTCAGATTTTCTTTAGTATTTGAAATCATATAAAAGGAACATCAATAAATACAAAACTAACTGCCAAAGGATCTTCCAGAAATTGTAGCAGGATTAGTTCTGATTTTCCCACTTCACTTCTAACTGGTCCTTCAACTTTAGTGTGGTTTTGCCTAAAGTAATACACTGACAAGCAGAGAACCTCCAACTATATTAATAATAAATTACAAAAATAATCGTAAAGATAGGAATATTTAAAAGTTGTGGTAAAAGTGATCATATTGAAAGATATTGTGTGCTATAACGGAAGGGCTAAATGTGAAAAGCAAAGAAGTAACTACAGAATAAAAACTATGACTCCAGGGAAACTGTAACACCACACTTAGACACAACACTAATTTCACAAGAGATCTACTCTGCCCATGGACAGACTACACTAAGAACAGCATCACAGTTATTTTACTATGTGGGAGATTCCAAGGCTAATAAAAAGGGGATGGGAGCGAGATGTGTACAGGTTAGTTTTCAGGATCCATTAATCAAGAAAAAAGTTTAAATATAAAATGAATCATAATCCATCTATGAAATCTGCCCTGGGCAGGCAGGACTCCAAAATTAGTAATCTCACCACACATTTTCCCAGGCCTTAGGTTAAAGTGTTGCATTGCTTACATGAAACCACCTGCTTTGGTTGGCACAAACCATGTTACTTGACAATTCATGTCTAATCATTTTATCATACACAAATCTCAAGCTTTCTTTCTCCTGCCAGAAAGCCACAAGTTTCACAAAACCCTCTCTCTGAGGTTGCCAATCCGATCTTCCAATCTGGCTTCCAGTAAAACTACAGGGCCATACCCAATGATGGGACAGACTCCCAGGAAGTCAAAATGCTCACAATTAGCCTTGGGAACACAGCAGAGTGGTCTCTGTTCAGACTTTTCCAAATGTTATATGCAGGTCCCATGAAATCTGTCGAAATTTCAGGGCCTAGAGGGATGGTATTCTTATATACCATTTGGTAAACAATAATCAAATCTATGGCAAGATATTCCGGACACCCTGAAAATTGCAAATATTTAAAATATATTTTTCTCTATTCATGGATCTGTTACACCAGAAATGAACAGTTTTCAAGGGGTGGAGAATAAAGCACACACAGCCCCAGAGATAGATGCTCAGAGATGCCATGGAGTCACTAGAAACCTTGGCCAGATTACTAATGGTCCATAAACCCTAATTTGGAGAACACGGCCTACAAGCTCAAAATTGAATTAAACTGCCTTATTAGATCCCACAGTAGTGAAACCACAGTCATATTAGTCATAACTAAAACTAGGAATACTCTATGTACACAAATATAAAGTGACTGCTTATGCATTTTTAATTGGATCAAATAAAACTGAAGCTGCAAACAAACTCAAATTTCAATTATCTCACTAGTGCGGGGATTTCCTAATAACATCTTTTTAAAAACCAAGAAGCTGCCAACCCTCTGCACATCTGACAGGCATGTCCCTAGAAATTTGGAAACAACGGACTCCGTTACTTCTCAAGAGCCAAGAAAATAAATACCCTGAAGGGAACATTTTTTTCTTTTTATTTTCAAGCTCAAACATGCAATCTAACAGTGCACAAAACTTGGCAGCGGGGTTGCTGGACCCCTCCTGGTCTCCAATATTCAGGACGAGTGCGCGCTAGTGCGTAAGAAGGGGGCGGGAAGGGTGCACGATCCGAGGACGCGCCGGGGCCCCCGCCCCCTCCCGGAGCAGCAGCCTGGCACCAGCCCACCCTCCTCCACCCCTGCAAACAGACGCAGGACGCAAATAGAGCAACTTCTCTGCGGGGGTGACGGCGGGAACAGCGGTCACCCCCGCCCCTCCCAGGCTCCGGGGGGTCCCCACGGTGTCC
>NW_026000026.1:17132634-17350497 GCF_001458135.2 Marmota marmota marmota | reverse complement strand
GCACGCCGCAGACCGCAGGCTGGGGGGCGGGGACCTGAGGCACGCTCTGTAGCGGACGCGGGCGCCAGCGGGGGCCGGAGTTGAGCCCGCAGGTGGAGGTCTCTCAGGTAGCGGGCGAGCAATCTGGAAGACCCGGGTCTGGCTTATTCGGGGATGGGAGAGGATGTGGCTGGGAACCCGCGACAGAGGTGTTCCGCGGAGGCCCAGGTAGCCCAGAGAGAAGCTGGGAGAGGCTAGGATCCCGCCGGTCAGGAAAAAAGATGCTGAGAGGCCAAGCGAAGTGTGGAGCCCGGTCGATCGTCTCCAGCCCGCATCTCCTGTCGTTCCGCCTGGCTCCCTGTCACAGGAACTGCTTCTTCCCGGGGTCCTGCACACTCCGGGAGTTTCCCAGCTCCGGGGAACCTACAGCGCCTTGGCTGTACCTCTGTAAAATCTGGTGTTGAGCCATGGTGTATTTATTTTTGGGCCTATCTCTGCTATCATCCTTACAGCATCCTCAAAGACAGGCCCAGCATATGGCTGAGATTCAAGTAATTGTTATATTTCTTAATTCGTTTGTTAGCAGCTGATTTTTAAGTGCCCACTACACTGATCTAAGAAGATACAGCGGTCAATAGGACAAAACCCTTGCTCTCACGGAATAGGGGAAAGAAAGACAATAAATAAATACAAAGGTTAGGTAGAGATAAATGTCATAAAGAGAATACATGGAGGAAGGAAGGAAATTAGACCAGAGATGGAGTGGAGCAATTAGTCAAGGAGAGATGGGGAGCCTGCCCTGCCTGACTGAATACACGGTGTGGCATCTCATTACTTCCTTCTCCCATCCTGGACCTAGCAGATGCTTTCCTGTCCTCTTCACCCCCCTGCCTGCCTCATCTTGAGTGTTTCTTCAGAACCCACTGAAAAACTGGTTGGATTCTGACTTTAGAGGCTCATTTTGCCTTAATTAAAGCAGTAACGATCTGAGTGTGATGATTCCAAGAGCAGTTTGTCGGATACATTTAAGATGAACATGGTTTGAGTGTGTCAAGGATAACTGTAATGATCTAGAGCCTTGCTGCACCCCCCAGAGCAAATATTTTTAGCTTCTTTGAAGTCCCAGTTTTCCTATGACTTTCAGCCTGTGGTCCTAACTTTCTTCTGAGTAACACTTCTTCCTTTCTTGACAGTCACTAGATATTTATCCAGTTTGAAAATACACAGGTAGCAGCTCCATGCCACCCATCTATCTCACCGGACATCTTTTTTTCATTTGATTCAAGATGTATCATGGCCATTCCTTCCTCCCCTTTCTCCCTTCCTTAACAAATATTTATTAAGCATCAGCTACATTCTAGATATTGTTTTAGACACAAGGATACAGTATTAAACAAGGCAGGCAATACCTCTATTCTCAAAGAACTTATAGTCTAATTGAGAGCAAGGTGTACACATAGATCTTGAGGATCTCCAATCCTGCCGAGCTGGTGAGTGAGTCCACTCAGAGCTGCTTTCTCTTCCCTGCTGCAGCGTCACAGGGACTACTTATTTGACCTCCTAAACCAGTTGCTGCTACTGCTAAAGTAGAACCTGCAGGAGGACAAGGTTACTGGTAGTTCCAGGCTCCTCAACCCAAACTCCAGGATCAAGGGGTCTAGAACTCTCAACAGTGCTCTAGGGGCTCAGGTCTGTGTACTTTCTGGAAAGTTCTGGAAGCAGCATTAATCAGTGAGGTGGAAAAGATGGAACTCCAGACAGGGAGCATCATGGGTGTACCAAGGCACAGAGGCAAGACAAGTCTGGGGAGGCACTGGAGCAGGAGGGAGATCAACTTGTCAGTAATTGCTGATCTTAAACATCGAGAAAAGTCAGCAGCACAGGAGAAGTTAAACATACAGACACACGATGTTAGGTCACCAAACAAGGAATCAATAGGAGTACAAATGGATTCAGAACTTAGTAGGACAGGCACAAACCAAGGAAGGTCTGACACCACATTTGGAAGAGGATGCAGGATTGACTTTAAAAGTGCAAGTCTGCAGAACTCGGAGGTTAGTAGAATCTGACTTTTCAAGCACTTCAGCAGTAGCTAGGGAACTAAGGAGAGGCCCTGGAGGGGAAATAGAGACAACTAATTTGCTTTTTGCTGGTTGTCCAGAAGAAGAGCCAATTTTGTACTGCAGAAGTGAAGCAGTACAAAGAAGGGGGCTGGGGCTGGGGCTCAGCTGAAGAGCGCTTGTCTTGCACATATGGGGCATTGAGTTCCATCCTCAGCACCACATAAAAATAAATAAACAAAATAAAAGTATTCTGTCCATCTACAACTGAATATATACATATATATGTATATATGTGTATACATGTGTATGTGTGTGTATATGTGTGTGTGTGTGTGTGTGTGTATATATATATATATATATATATATATATTTTTTTTTTTTTTTTTTAAGGGTAAGGTAGGGCAGAAAAGCCAATAGTGAATGGTTACTAATCTGGCCTTCACTAAGTGTGGCTGATTGCTTCTGCTCTAGTGATTATCCTCTGAGAAGCCATATAAAATGAGTCTCAGAATTGCCTTTGGGAGGTAGAAGGAAATCTATCCACCAGCTCATCTCTCATTGGATAAAGATTCATACCAATTGTTCATGCCTAGATGCCAAGTGGGCTTCTATGGTTTCCCAAACTCAGTGTCAACAGGAGACCCTAGCAAGAGGCACACGACAGGGCCATGAGGCAAAGTCCTATCAGGGTGCAGCTGTGTGAAGTCAGATGGAGCACAGCTGGATGCCATAGCAGCTGCTGGAACAAGAGATGGTTGACACTATGAAGCTCTGAAGGTCGGGGGATGCCAGAGATGTACCAAATAGCATGTTTCCATTTCCAAAGAGTTCCAGAAGAAAAACCCTCAGGAACTCTGAAGGGGAACCACATAAGGGCTTCCACAAGTTCTAAAACTTGCTGGTAGTAACTCCACAAACACAAGATGAACCGTACCTGACCATGTTCTCTTTCTTCCTTGCTTCACTTGTCTGTTTCTTCCTTTAGACTACAAGCGTCTTCATTGTTCTTATTTATGTACCTGTGACAGGAAAAAAGATTATTTTCACCAGCCCTTTTCATTTTCCTCCTAAGATCCATAGCAAAATTACACGTCTCAGTAATCAGGGAGACCCATGTGACTGAGCCCTGGATAATGGAATCTGGGCAGAAGGGATAGACAGATCCTATTTCTGGGCATCCCCTAAAACCCCCATGTGATCCTCCAAGCTTTCCTGCTTTCCTAATCTGCTGACCAGATGCAAAATTACCCAGTGGAAGTCCAGGAAATGCAATAGCATGAGCCTGGGTCCATGTCTGACTGCAAAGAGCAGAACCCCTGTGCTTGCCTACATTCAACCATGCTGCAACCAGTAAATAAACTGTCATGGTGTCAAGTCACTGAAATGTGAAGGTGGTTTGTTGCAGTCATTAGCATATCCTGACTAATACAGTACATGTCATTTGATTCCCTGTGCCTCCAAGGCAGGGGTTATGTTTATTATTCAAGCTCTAATGTAATGCCCGGCACTTAGTAGGCATTACTCAAAGTGTGAATGTGTGAATTAGCTGACAACTGAACCTGGTCTTAAAGGATCAGAGGTGGAATGCCAGGCAAGGTGGCAGGTAGAATGTGTTCCATAAAGTGGATGTAGCGTGTACAGAGGTAGAGAGACTAGAAAGAATATGATTGGTTCTCAGCATTGCCAAAAGCTCATGATATGAGAAGGCAATGGCTTAAGTGGAGTTAGAGAGTTGGCAAAGGCCAGATCATAAAAGGTCTTCTATATTACATGAAGAAGTTTAAAATTTATCCTATAGAAATCATTCAAGAATTGTAAACAAGGATGTGATCATCAAATTTATGTTTAAGAACAATCTTTCTAACTTCTCAGGAAAAGGATGGATTAGAAAGGAAGAATCGGCTGATCATGGTGGCAAGTGGCAGTAGTTCTAGTTACTAGGGAAGCTGAGACAGGAAAATCTCTTGAGTCCCAGGTGTTCAGGGCCAGTCTGGACAACCCCAAATCTTTAAAAAAAATAGAAAAAGGAAGAGCCAAAAATATAGATTTTTTTAAAGCAATATTTCCATTTTTCCCCAGTCATTCATCCATGAAATGTTCCCACTAAAAAGATATTTTGGGATCAAGCTTGCTTGGAGGAGTTATGCATTCTATAGCCCCTTTTGGAGGTTTTTTGGACATAATTTATTACCATGTTGAAAACTATTGTCCTGCAT
This sequence comes from Marmota marmota marmota, assembly GCF_001458135.2. Lineage (NCBI taxonomy): Eukaryota > Metazoa > Chordata > Mammalia > Rodentia > Sciuridae > Marmota > Marmota marmota. The sequence continues at coordinate 17,346,239 of NW_026000026.1, read as the reverse complement.
TAATGAAATCTGTTAAACTTAAATGTAATAGTACTCAAAATGATTTGACTATAGAATCCTCTTTTCATTTAACTATTAAAATTGATATTGTCAGTCTCAAAAAAAATACTTGGGAATCAACTTAACAAAAGAGATGAAAGACCTCTATAATGAAAACTACAGAAAGCTAAAGAGAGAAATTAAAGAAGACCTTAGAAGATGGAAAGATCTACCTTGTTATTGGATAGGCGGAATTAATATTGTCAAAACGACCATATACTACCAAAAGCACTACAGAGATTTAATGCAATTCCAATCAAAATCCCAATAAAATTTCTCATAGAAATAGAAAAAAGCAGTCATGAAATTCATCTGGAAAAATAAGAGACCCAGAATAGCTAAAGCAATCCTTAGCAAGAAGAGTGAAGTAGGTGGTGGCATCACTATACCACACCTTAAACTACACTATAGAAAAATAGTAATAGAAACAGCATGGTATTGGCACCAAAACAGACTGGTAGACCAATGGTATACAATAGAGGACCCAGAGACTAACACACATAATTTCAGATATCTTATATTTCACAAAGGTACCAAAAACATACATTGGAGAAAAGATAGCCTCTTCAACAAATAGTGCTGGGAAAACTGGAAATCCATATGCAACAAAATGAAATTAAACCCCTATATCTCACCATGCACAAAACCCAACTCAAAGTGGATCAAGGACCTAGGAATTAAACCAGAAACACTGCACCTATTAGAAGAAAAAGTAGGCACAAATCTTCATCATATCAGATTAGGTCCGATTTCCTTAGTAAGACTCCTATAGTGCAATAATTAAAATCATGAATCAATAATTGGGATAGATTCAAACTGAAAAGCTTCTTCTCAGTGAAAGAAATAATCAGTGAGATGAATCGAGAGCCTACAGAATGGGAGCAAATTTTTACCACATGCACATCAGATAGAGCACTACTCTCTAGGATATATAAAGAACTCAAAAATCTTAACACCGAAAACCCAAATAACCCAATAAATAAATGGGCCAAGGAACTGAACAGACACTTCTCAGAAGAGAATATACAATCAACAAATACATGGAAAAGTGTTCAACATCTCTAGCAATTAGAGAAATGCAAATCAAAACTACTCTAAGATTTCATCTCACTCCAGTCAGAATAGCAGTTATTAACAACAATAAATGTTGGCAAGGATGTGGGGAGAAAGGCACACTCATACGTTGCTGGTGGGACTGTAAATTGGTGCAGCCAATATAGAAAGCAGTATGGAGAATCCTTGGAAAACTGGGAATGGAACCACCATTTGACCCAGCTATCCCTTTCCTCGGTCTATACCCAAAGGAAGTAAAAACGGCATACTCCAGGGACATAGCCATATCAATGTTTATAGCAGCACAATTCACAATAGCTAAACTGTGGAATCAACATAGATGCCCTTCAGTAGATGAATGGATAAAGAAAATGTGGTATATATACACAATGGAATATTACTCAGCATTAACAGAGAATAAAATCATGGCATTTGCAGGTAAATGGATAGAGTTGGAGATAAGATGGTAAGTGAAGTTAGCCAATTCCAAAAGACCAAATGCCAAATGTTTTCTCTGATATAAGGATGCTGATTCATAATGGAGTTGGTGGGGGGGGCATGGAAGGATTTTGAACTTTAGATAGGGCAAATGGGAGAGAGGGTGAGGGAGGGGGCACAGGGGTAGGAAAGATGGTGGAATGAGATGGACATCATTACCCTAAGTACATGTATGAAGACATTAATGATGTGACTCTACTTTGTGTACAACCAGAGATATGAAAAATGTGCTCTATATATGTAGTATGAATTGTAATGCATTCTGCTGCATATATAACAAATTAAAACTAAAAAAATAGATTAAAAAGAGAGTTTAGGGCTGGGAATGTGGCTCAAGTGGTAGCGCGCTCGCCTGGCATGCATGCGGCCCGGGTTCGATCCTCAGCACCACATACAAACGAAGATGTTGTGTTCGCCAAATACTAAAAAATAAATATTAAAATTCTCTCTCTCTCTCTCTCTCTCTCTCTCTCTAAAAGAAAAAAGAGAGAGTTTAAAAAATTGATATTGTTTAAGATTAAATTTGGTTCCCTATAATAGAAAAAAAAACAAAAGAATAATGATATTGAAATTTTATTTTTGTTTGCATAAAAAAATAAAAAGCAGGCAGTCCAAGAGTGCTCTTTAGAAAGCTCTTTGGTAATTTACTAATTTAGTCCTCAATAGTTTTGCTTCACCATCATTAGCTTTCACTCTCAAGGTCACTCGTGGTCCAAGATGGCTACTGGATCTCCTGTCCAGATCTTCTTGGAAGGAAAAAGGGAAGGCAAAGTGGAAACAATGGGCCTGAGTCCCTTAGATAGACTTCCTGGAAATACTGCACATCACTTTTTTAAAAATATGTTTTTTAGTTGTAGATGGACACAATACCTTTATTTTATTTATTTTTATGTGGTGCTGAATATCGAACCCAGTGTGAGGTAAGCATTCCACCACTGAGCCACAACCCCAGTCCCATCACTTTTTCTTATATCTCATTGGCTAGAACTTAGTCACATGGCCATCCCAAGATACAAAGGAGGCTGGAAAATATGTCATTTTGTTTTACTTTTCTATCTGCCAAGTTAAAAATTGGGTCTATCACTAAAGAATTGATAAACTCGACTAACATTCTCTAGCACATTGTCCCACAGAGATAATGTTCCACAGAGCATAAGTTGGGAAAAAATGACTAAGTAATGAGGTTAATTTTTTTAAAGATTTTTACACTGTATTATGGTATAAAATTCATGTATGTTATAACTTACCTCCTGAAAATATACAGTTTGATCATGTTTAGTGAATTAATGTAGTCGGGCAACCATACCACAATCTAATTTTTAGAACATTTCTAAAACCTTCCAAAATTACCTAGTTCTCATTTGCCATTAATCCTCACTCCAACCCCCAGGTCCAGGCAATCATCAATCTCCTTTCTTCTCTATAGTTTTACCTTTTCTAAAAATTCCATATAGATGGAAGTGTGCAATATGTAGTCATTTGTGTCTGGCTTATTTCACACAACAATATTTTTGTGGTTCATTTGTGTTTTAGAATCTTGTTTAATTCATTCTTTTTTATTGCTGAAGAATATTCCTCTATAGGGATATGCCTCCTTTTGTTTATCCACTCACTCAAATGAGGGACATTTGGATGTTTCTACTTTGGGGTTATTATAAATAATACTGCTATGAACCGTCACATACAAGTTTTGTGTGGATATATGTTTTCATTTCTTTTAGGTATAGCTACCTAAGGAGACTGATGTTTAAAATTGAATGTACTCCAACTATAATGCACCATGAAAAAAAGTGGGAAAAAAATTGAACGTACTCATTGAAAGCACTCACTGACAAACACTGTACTAGGTACTGGGGATACACTGCTGAATAAAATTTGGCACAAGTTTATTCAGCTCTTGTGGAGCTTGCAGTTGATAGAGAAGACAGGCATTTGTCCAAAACTTTATGCAAACAAGTGTAATATCACAACAGTGGTAGATACCTTAAAGGAGTGGTGCATGGTGCTATGATATTATGCTAGAAAGATCTGCTTTGGTCAGTAAAGTCAGTAAAACTGCCCTTAAGCTGAGATCTGAAGTATGTCAGAACTTAGTCACCCCATTGAGGTCTGTCCTTCAAAGTAATATCTTATAAGATATTATAAGATATTATGGTTTGGATGTGAAGTGTACCCAAAAAACTCATGTGTGAGATAATGCAAGAAAGTTTAGAGGAGAAATAATTGGGTTATGAAAGCCTTTACCCAATCAGTGAATTAATTCCCTGGTGGGATTAACTGAGTGGTATCCGGAGACAGGTAGAATGTGGCTTGAGGAGGTAGGCATTGGGGGTGTGCCTTTGGGGTATATATTTTGTATCTGGCAAATGGAATCTGTCTCTGCTTTCTGATCATCATGTGACCCACTTTCCTCCTCCACACTCTTCTGCCATGGTGTTCTGCCTCACATCCAGCCCTGAGGAATGGAGCTGGCCTTCTATGGACTGAGATCTCTGAAACTGTGAGCCTCCATATAAAATTTTCCTCTTCTACAATTGTTCTGGGCAGGTCTTTCAGTCACATCAGCAAAAAAAAAAATCTGAACAAAACTAGAACATACTTATTTCCAAAAATGCTACCCTTGTAAACAACTCTGAGGCATTTTATGGGTACACTGGTTTAGTCCTGTTTGTCCTTACATAAAGTCTCTGTTCGTTAACCCTCTCTAGAGGTTTTAGAAAGTTCTGAAGCAGACACAACCAGATGTCAATGAAGGTTAGTTTGGGTGTAATTTCTTATTTTTTCTGGATGTTTGAAATATTTCATGATTTGACATTTTTTTTTTAAAAAAAGTATGTATGTGTATGTGTGTGTGTATTTTTTTTTCAGTTCCCTTGAGAATTGTATCTGCCAAACAGCCCCGCCTGTCTTGTCAAATACTGACCTTGTTTTCTCTCTGAAGGAAGAGGATCATGGGATTGGAAGGTGGCTTCTGGAACCTGGAACCAAGAGAAGGATGTTAATGGTCAATATGCGCTGGGGAGCTGTAGCAGTCCAATGCCTATATCTTCACTACAGGGGCAAATCTGCAACAGGGGTCCTCCTGCCAAAAGTGCCATTTCCCTGGACAAGACTGGAGAAGAATAGTTAAGTCCACAGGCTTTGGAGCCCTACTGATTTTGTTGAAATTCTAACTCTACCACGAATGACCTTAAGATAGTCCCTTTCAGCTTCATGATTCCAATAATAGAGCTATGGTGTGAATTAAATGATTCATGCACGGTACTCTGCACATGGTAGCTTCTTGACAAATTATTTATTACTACATTACTATTACATCTTTCCTCTGGCCCCCATTTCCCCATGTTTCCCCTATACTGATTTGTTCTTTTTGAAACATGTTAATTCCATTGATTTAACTGAAGTCCATGGCTGCCTGGTTTTTGGCCTGGGAGATCTTGTTTTGCAGAGTGACTTCTGATGATATATGGACTCTATCTTTTATATGTTCATATGACTGATTTAACTCTTAAAATGCTACAGAGCTCTCACTCTCGACCTTGTATAGCACTACTACTATTTTAATTTTTTAGAACCTGAGTTTATACATATAAATGACTATGATCCCTTTCAGGAACTATGATTTATGGAAAGTCACATTTTGAATGTTCTTGGGCAGGATTTAAAAAAAAAAAACAAAAAAACACTGGTCACTCTACCCTGAAATAGCTCCATAAATCCTTCATCCTTGCTCAGCAGTGTGCTTTCCCAACTATGGTTAGACAGTTTTAGCCATAAAAACTTGCTTAAGCTAGGGATTTTTACTAAGCCTCAAGTTGCTGTGGAGTTCTTTTCCTTAAGCATGCAGTTCTACCATCAGCATTACCCACCAATCCAGAGAGAGTGCCATCTGTAAATTGACAATAAAAAAACAACAACACTGTTTTGCATTCTAGGAATAAAACATTGCAGTTTTTAAAATTAATTAATCAGTTTTCATGTTTTTGCTGAGGTAAAGCAAGGCAGCCATTCTCCAAGATGGCCCTCAAAGATCTTCATATGGTAGGATTCAAATCCTTATCTTGTCTTATCCTCTACTGAATGGAGCAGATTTGAGTATCAGTAGGATATTACTGAAATGGCAAAGTGTGACTTCCAAGACTAGGTCATAAATGACATTACTTCTGCCTTGCTCCTTTATATCATTGGTAATGAGAAAAGTCAGTAGCCATGTCACGAGGACATCAGTCAACCTCATGGAGAGGTCCATGTGGCAAGAATCTGAGGCTTCTTGACAATAAATGTGTGTGAGAGCCATTTTGGAGTAGCTCCTTCATGCCTAGCCAAGCCTTCAGAAAATACTGCATCCCCAGCCAACATCTTGATTGTAACATCATGAAAAACTCCTTAGCCAACCCAATTAAGCCACTCTCAAATTTCTGGCCTACCGAAACTATGTGAGATAAATGTTTATTGTTGTTGTAAGCTTTGGGGACCATTTTTTACGCAGTGATAGATAACTAATACTTTCAGTGTTGGATGGTATGAGTGACATTCACCATTAGCTTACTGTAAATTATACATGGTTATTATATAAGCTTGACTTACATTTTGAGTATTTTTTCAAAATATGGTATATATATCTAGCTAGTTGTTCTGTAGCTTGTTTCAGTCCCATTCAGCAAACATTTTTTGACTACATGTTTCATAACATGTTAGCAACAGAAAATCTAGATTGATCATCAGCAATTTGAACAAGATCAGTGGCAGAAAGCTGCATTTCTTCATTCAATTCCATTTTTTGTGAATGATTCTTATGTTTTCATTACTGTACATAAAGCCCCAAATTCTAGGAAGTCTAACTCTTACCTCTTCTTTTGCTTCCATCTGAAATATATCCTAGCAGAGAATGAAGTTGGAGGGAAGGATGCTCCCATGATAATAAAACAGGGACTGTTGCTTTGATTGACAATTCATAATGGATAATGTTTATTGAGCACTTAATACATACTAGGCACCATTCTGAGTATTTTACATGTATTAACATATGCAATTTTTACAAAGGAAACTGTTATTACCCTCACTTTATAGATGATAAAATTGAGGCACATCACTGGAAGGAAAGCAGTAGAATCTAGAGGTGCCACCATCTCTGTCCATCAGGCACAGACCCAGTAGCTGCCACACCCATAACATTGGTCTAACATTCTAGGTTCCCTAGGCTCCTGCTCCAATTATCATAAAGAAAAACAAGACTGAGATTTTACAGAAAGCAAAGCAAAAAGAAAACAAAAAAATGTATAAAAACAAAAGTGTTTGCAAAACCTAAATGTTGTGATGATTAATCTTATGTGTCTACTTGACTGGGCTCAGGGATGCCCGGACAATACATGTAAAACATTTATTTCTAGGTGTGTCTGTGAGGGTGTTTCAGAAGAAATTGGGATTTTAATAGGTAGACTGAGTAAAGAATATTGCTTTTGCCATTTTGGTGGGCATCATCCAATCGTTGAAGACCCCCCAAAACAAAAAGATGCAGGAATTATAATTTTTATCTCTGTCTTCTTGATCTGGAATATCCATATTCTCCTGTTCTCAGAAATTATTGCTCCTGGTCTCAGGCCTTCAGACTCTGGGTCTCTCACACCCTCTGTTCTCAGGCCTTTGGACTTGAACTAGGAGATGTTAGTTCTCTTGCTTCTTGGGCCTTTGGACTAAGACTGAATCATACTGCTGGCTTTCCTATTTCTCAAGCTTGCAGATAGCAGATAGTGGAACTTCTTGGTCACCATTATCAAGTGATCTAATTCCCATAATAAATATGTGTGTGTGTATGTGTGTGGGTGTGTGTGAGTATATGTGCTGTGCATGCACACACACGTGTACACACACTCATGTGTATCCTATTAGTTCTGTTTCTCTGGATAACACTGATTAATACAGATGCCTTGTACTAATATAAAAAGATAAACATCCACAGCATAACTTCACTATCTTAGTAGAAGATGATGTTTCTCCCAGTGTGGTTGGTTCCTGAACGGTCCACAGCATCTGGGAAGTTGGTAGAAATCTTGAGCTTCTGGATTGGAACGTCTGGAAGTTGGGCCAGCAATCTGAGCTTAGAATTTTTTTGTAGTTTGAAATTTACTGAATTAAGGGACTCAGCTGAAGCTAAACCTGGGTAGTGTGATTACAGAGCCCATGACAACTCCATAGTTATTACAGTGCCAATTTTGGAGTTTCATAGCAACAATAAATGATATAATTTTAGCCCCCAAAGAATCATGACTGTCACTCCCTCATAGACATGTAATAAAGCAGGGGTCTTCATGTCTTTGGTCTCCCTATTAAAGACAGATTCCTAGACTAGGTTATAGGATATCAACCAACCTACCTTGAAAATGTACATTAAATTTCCACTATGGTGGGTAAAAGATGTTGAAAGGAGTGTAAAAGAAGCCAGGTCAATTTAGAACAAGATTAGGTAGTACAACATTCACTAGCTGCTATAATGAATATATTCACAAATGAATAATGGATCCAACAACAAAAAAGTTTATTTCTTACTCACATGGCATTTTAAGAAAAGTGTTTCTGGGCTGGGGTTGTGGCTCAGTGGCAGAGCACTTGCCTCGCACATGTGAGACACTGGGTTCAATCCTTAGCCCCACATAAAAATGAATAAACAAAATAAAGATATCTTAAAAAAAAAGAAAAGTGTTTTTGACTAACAAATCATAATCTTCTACCTGGTGATTCAGGGGTCCAACTTCCTTTTAACCAACAAATACAACATTCCATAGGGATTTTATCATCATCTACATCCAACAAGCAGGAAGAGAAATTGTAATGAGGGCACATTCTCTTCCTAAAAAACATTGGCCTAGAAATGACACACATTCACCTCTACTCACATGCGATTGGCTAGAACTCAATAACACAGTCACATTCAACCACAAAGGAAGTTGAATGATATAATCTACCTGTATATTCAGGAAAAAGAAGAAATGAATTTTTATGAAGAGAGCAAGATCTTTTATCAGGGATAGGATGGGATGATGGAAATAACTGAATTGTAAGCTCCTAAAGAGGAACAACTGCTTTTTTTTTTCCTTTGGCCTTTTCAGTGCCCACAAAGTACCTTACTTAGTGAATGTTGGTTGAGTGAAGGAAAATGTAGAAAAGAGTGACCTAGTATGTGTGGCACAATCATTTATCGTTATCCCTCCCACATCCATGGAGAAGTTCATCCATAGCTAATTCACCACATTCTTTCTTGATAATCCTGGATTTAGTGCCAGAATTCTCATTTGTGTTCAGTGCACTAGGCAAACATTAACCATCTACTAGTGTGAATCCTGTTTACCATCTTTGGATGAGCTATAACCATTCCATCTGTAAAATGGGTATAAACCTTGCCTAGACAATTTCTCAATGTTGTTGTAAGGATCAAAAGAGTTGTAGCATTGTGAAAGAACCTTGGCCCAATCCTAAAAATTATTGTTGATAGCATTTATATGTGAAACTTCAAAGTGTAAACTCTTAATGTATAATTTGCACATGTTTTAGTGCTAACTGGAGCCCATATTTATAAACTCGTGAGATCTTACATTGTTGAAATATCAGTGCCTTCATAATCTTTTAACTTGGGACCTGGGAATCTTAACTGAGTAACGATATCTTCCCAGACTAGATTGCTGCTCAGTCCCAGGGAATTGTCACTCTTCATTCATTTCTGAAATACTCTTTTGTCAAGATTCTGATATTTCCCATTCAGCCATACTTCCCATTCATCCATTCTTAAAAACTTTTAAAGAAGTATAGACTATGCCCTCATGGTCAGTTTTGAGCTCCATGAGAAAGTCTCAACACTTCTCTACTTTTTTGGACAATACATGGTATTTGCGGAAGACTTGCTGGGTTACCCAAATTTGTCCAAATAATTTCACTCCTGTGTAAACTTGTGCCTGTGATGAATTCTTGGCCTTGAAACTATACAGGAATCTAGTAGTTATTTAGCTACACTCATAAGGTATGTGGCCAGTAATTTGTTACTAATCATATGTAAAGTATCACAGTCTGAGTGATTTATTTTTCTCAAAAATAAATAAATGGGAACAGTTATTCTTATCATAATGTCACCCCTTTTCATTTGCATTCTGATATTTTCTTCTGAATGATAGAGCAGGGGGTGGCACTTTAGCTGAGTGCTGGGAATTTCACACAGCCCTCAGTCCAACTTATCTACATCTCAGCCTGTGGTAAGACCATTAGCCATCCTGACAACTATAAATTATGGTTGTTTGTGAGTGGTGATTTTATAGTTACTGCTACTGTTTTTGCTTTTGATTCAGTAGTATATGCTTTATTAATAGCCCCTGTAGGGGGAGGATCTTGGGAGGGGAGACGACAAAGCTTGTTATTAAAAATAAAATGAGCCATATTTATTTAGTTTTTCCCTATAGTGATAATTTTTGAGATCTTTAAATGGCTTTTTTCATTGTCCAAGTAGTTGCAAAATGTTTTTTTGTGACATCACACCACAGATATTTTACATTACTATTTGTCCTTCTTCTTTGAAATTAAAAAAAAAAAAAACATAAATTGTGAGGAGTATGGATTTTTTTCCAAACCTCTTCATGGAACTGGAGAGTGGGGAGGGTAGTAGAAAAAACATTGAAACACGCAGATCTAATTCAGTACCTCCCTACAACACAAACTCGCATATTGCAGGGGCTCTTATTGTCCTCACTCCTGCAGGGCACGATCAGGAGAAGGGCGGACCAGGATCAACACAAAGTCAACACTGTCAAGGCTCCATACACTAAGTAAGGTTGCAGGAAGACTATGGGTATATAGCCAATACTAAGTACTACAAGCAAAACTGAGTCAGGGTTAGGAGCCCAGAGCGCCAAGTCATTTGGTGCTAGGATCAGAAAAAGGGGTTATTGAGAACATACAGCAAAGATTCAGGTACAATTACTAGTTAGGGTAAGTAGGTCCAAATTGTGGGGAACTCACATGCTTGGGATATTAGAAGAATACAGTCTGGTTAATCAAAGGGTTAGAAGAAAGGCAGATAAGGGTGTCTCATAAAAGATTAGATAAGAAGTTGAATAGATGGATACATTGATGCAAGAATGATTGGTAAATAAGTGTATTTTTTAAATGAAAATGAAAAGAAGGATGGATAGCTAATATAACTTATGAATTAAAAGTAGGCAAGAAAATGATTAGTTGTATGAATAGTTAATAAATGGACAATTAGATGGGTAGATAGATAGACAACTACATACATTCATGCATGTATACATAAGCAAATGGACGACCAAACTGATGGATTGGTAGATGAAGACAAAGATGGATTAATGGATGAATAGAGAGATGGATGAGTGCATAAAGGGAAGGGTGGTGTTGGAGGCAGGATAATGGCCTAGAGATGTTCACATTTTAATTCTTGTAACATGTGACTACATTAGATTGCATGACAGAAGGGAATTAATGTTGTTAATCAGCTCACCTTGAAATGAGGAGATTATCCTGGATTGTCTAGGTGGGCCCAAAATAATCATAAGGATCCTTATAAATGCAAGAGAGAGGCAGAAAATACAGAATCAAATGGAGACTTGAAGATATTTTATGGCTTTGAAGTTGGAGAATGTTGGTTAAGAGACCAGAAATATAGGTGGGCGCAAGTTGGAAAAGTCTAGGAAACAGATCCTCCTTTAAGTCCTCCAGAAGAGCTGAACCTTTGCCGACACTTATATTTTAGCCCCTTGACCCATTTTAGACTTCTGAATTGTAAGGTAATAAATCTGTGTTGCTGTAAGTCACAACTTTTGTGATAATTTGTCACAGAAACAATAGAAAAGAATGGAGTCATCAATGGATGTAGATAAATGGATAGATGATAAATGAATACTTGGATGCTTAAAGGAATGGATGACAAATAGATAAATACATGGATAGATGTGTGGATATTTGGGCAGAGAGATGGATGGAAGAATGAATGAATGGTTACTTGAAAACATGATTTGTTGGTTGGAGGGAGGGATAAATAAATACATGGACACATGAATGGTTAATTACATGGGTAAATGAATGGATGAATAGGTGGGTGGAAGGATAAATATATAAACACATAGAGAGATAAACTGTGGGTGATGTATACATACATGGATAAATGAATGTTTGGTGGAAGGATAGACGGACACATGGATTGATGACTTGTATGATGGATAATGAAATTGATATGTGAATGGTAATTAATGAATAGATAAATGAGTAGATACTTGGTTGGAGATCAGATTGGATAGATGGGTACTTACATATGTGTTTTTAATGTGTGAATGAAAAGTATCTTATGTTTAAAGACAAAAGCATCACCTTTGATGTGAAATGTGGACTTGGTAGTTAGGGAAGTTTTTAATTTAGAAAGGAAACATCCAGATAGACTGTAAAATGTGATTTTACACATTGGATTAAGCTTCCATCCTCCGGGATAAACTATTTAAAACAAGGGACCTGTACACTTGATGATTTCTCTATCTGAATTATAATACTCTTCCTTCAAATAGTTAACTTCTACTACTTCCCTGCTTTATAGCATAAGCTTGCTTTTTCAAGGACGCCTTCCTTTATGTGTTCTTACAATGTTGTATAATCTTCCTTCGGAGCACTAAAATTCTAATTTATATTTATTGTATGATTACATGACTCATCATTCTCCTTTACTAGACTATGCGCTCCACAAGGACTGAGATCAAAGGATTTTTGTATACTGTCTTACACGTACCACTTAAGTCATGCCTGATACATAGAAAGTGCCCAGTAAGTACTTTTTTTAATGACTGGCACTCCCACTCACATCCCTAGGAACAATCTTGATGGGCTGCTAAGGCATTATTGATACCATGGCAACCCCCAGTCAGTCTTTACTGATGGAAGACTTTAACAAGGAGAGTGCTCCTCCAAAAGGGAAGAGCCAACCAGTAAGCTCAGGACTCCTTCTGCCTAGAGTCCTCTCTGCCCTAGAGTAGGCAAGAGCCCTTCCCTCTGGATCAGGTCAAGCATCTCTTTGCCTTCATTCAGATCCTCTTCACTCACCTGTCCTTGAACCAGGATCCTCTCTGACTTGATGAGCCTCTTTTGCCATCTCCCACCCTGGTCTCCACCTGTGCCAGCTCCAGTCATCCCCTGGCCCCCTTTGAGGCTGGCAAGTTCAGAACCCATACACCACTCATTAACAGCTAGCATGTTCTCTTCAGATCCTCTGATCATCCTTCTGCTTTCTCATGACTAGTTAGTTTCATTTTGATCTTTTTAGTTATCGAATAGATTTTAGTTTGTGTTTTGTGTTCTATTCTTTCTTTTTGTACCTTGTACACTAAGGGTCTCAGAGAACTGTACTCAAATCTCAGGACTGTGTGAACTAGCTGTGTGCCCTTAAGCAAGTTACTTAAACTTTCTGAACTTTGTTTTCATAATCAATGAATGGATTCAATAAATCTATGTCCCAGGGTGGTTGCGAGGATTAAATAACATGACATCTAGCAGAGTGGCTAGTGAAAGTAAGAGATAACCAATTATTCATTTGCTTTTTCTTCCCAGGTTTCTCTCTCTTTCCCTCTCCACCCCCCAACCCCAGCCTCTTTTCCCTATAGAACAATGCAATCTCCCTTTCTATTTTCCACTTTTCTGTCTTCAGAATGTTTTCTAGCCCTCATAAAAATAGCAGCACATAAAATGAAATTGCGCAGTGTTCTTATATCCTCCAAATAACTCAATTCAATTATAGACTAGTCAATTTTAGTTATTCGAGCATTACCAAAGCATCTGAAACTGGTAAATAAAGTTCTATATTCACATTCAGAAAATAAAAAGCTAAATCAATACTTTGGAAAATGGTATGGAAAATACATTTTCCTTGAGGTCTGAGAAAGTGTCAGCCTATAGTCAATTCAGCTGGCTAGAAGACATTGTACAAGAAACCCTTTCTATTTTAAATTTGACACAGCATCTGTGATGCCAACAAAGAATGGAAGCCCACAATTTGTGGGGAGGAAGGCTTGGCAGGAGGTCCCTGTGTGTTACCCACACAGGGTTCATGCAAATGATATAATGCAGGAGATTTAAAAATTCAGAATTAAATGAAGAAGTTAGTGAGGAAGTGGTCATGAACTTATTATTGGAATAGGTAGAGGAACAATTAGGTAATAGCAAAGATCCCTAAGCCAAAGGAAGATTTCAATACAAAATCATAAGCAACTCTTACAAACATGACCACAAAGGAAAGCAGAAGGTCCAAGGTTCAAACACTTGCAGTACCACATTCTTAACTGTGACTTTGGTCAATTATTCTGTCTATCTGGGCCTTTATTTTTCATCTGTAAATTAGAAACCAATATTAGTTTACATAATAGAAAAGTTGTGGTTATTAAATAGTTCATTCAAATGCACTGAAAACAGTGCCGGGCACCTGGAAGTACTTAGTAAAATGCTGGGTACAGTGGTACACACTGTAGTTCTGGTCACTTGGGACGGTAAGGCAGAAAGATCACTTGAGCTCAGGAGTTTGAGGCCAGCATGGGCAACAGCAAAACCTCATCCTTAAATAAAAAAAAAAAAAAGGGTTAGGGATATAGTGGTGGAGGCCTGGATTTGTTCCCTAGCACCAAAAGAAAAAAAAAGAAAAGAAAGTAGACTGTGTTTAATAATGGGGTAGTTAAGATTATGAGCTATTATTAGTCACAGGGTTTCTGGCATTTTCTCCTTCACTACTTATTATTGAGAAAGGTACTTGCATAGCCATGGAAATGTTGGGGATTATCTTCAAGACTCAAGACTGACATTTCTCAAGAAGATATGAAGGAATAAACACAACCCAGAATCTGATTGCCATATTTACAGCTCAGAATCTGATTTTTGTCAGCACTGAGAAGAAATCCATTTGTAGGGCAAATTCGCACTAACCTGATTCATAGGCCAATATATAAACCAGGTCATAATCAATTAATTTGCAGTGAGAAATATAACTTCTGAAAATACCAGACCATTCAAATCTATGCGATTAGCAAACTTTCTTACCAGGTTTGCACCTACACGGGAAGTCACATCCTCAAAAGAAGAGGACTTAGGAGATATAAATGTAAAGTGAGTTCAGTCTGAACTAACCCCAACTAGAAATCTCTTAAGAGATCGGATAGACTTTCTCACACTGTGTTTTGTGAAATTTTATTCTCTTTGCCAAGCCCGAGAGGAAAGCATTTGCCATGAATTGAATGTGTCCCCTCACAAAGTTTATGTATTGGAAATTTAATTCTCAGCTTCATCTGTTAATAGTATTCATACGTTAATAGTTTTTGGAGGTGGGGCCTTAGGAGGCAACTAGGATTAGATGAGGTTGAAGGTAGGGCCCCATGATTTATAAATTGTGAAAGAAATCACACTGCACTTATGATTAAATGTCTTAGAAACTATCAAACTAAGTGGAAATGATATTATAATTCATCCGTTGTGCTAATTTTTTTCTACTCTACTACAACATCTGGGGACCCAGTATTGGGGTTAGTCCTAGCTCATTTCTGAAACAACACCAACTGGTCAGGGCTAAAAAGTCGTCATTCCATCCTTGTTCCAGCACCCTGTGTATGTGGGGTTGAGTCCTGGAGGCCTGAGTACCCACTGAGTTACAATTTCCCTTTATTTCTTGCTTCAGCTTCCTTCTCCTGAGGTCAGGCCAAGTCAGCCTATTATATTTAAAATAAGAAAAGAACTCATATTAAATAAAAGCAGGTTATCAACCATCTCCCCTCTTTAAGAGGAAGAGTTGTTGTTTTGATTGGGCCAGACACTAGGGCAGTGAGGTGACAGTCCATAGGTACTGCTAAGGAGGATCACCAAAATCATATCCAGGAGTATGCCCTTTCTTCTGTTTCCCATCAGTACCTGCAGCTTGGGCTATTACACACTCAGATGCCTCCAGTGCACTGAGGATTAGATGAGGTTGAGGGTAGGGCCCCATGATTTATAAATTGTGAAAGAAATCACAATATCTGCAGTGCCCCAAACAGGTTTTGCTAGCCATACCTCCATGCCCATGCTTCTTTTCCACCTAGCAGATGCTTTTACATCCTCCAACTTGTCTCTACCAGGAAGGACCCCAGACCTCCTTTAAGAAAGAGTCTTAAAACCAGGCTTAGTGGTGCACACCTGTAATCTCAGCAACTTGAGAACTGGAGGCAGGAGAATTTCAAGTTTAAGGCCAGTCTGGATGACTTAAAGACCCTGTTTCAAAATAAAAATGTAGCTCAAGGGTAGAGCATCCCTGGATTCAATCCCTAATACTGAAAAGAATAAAAGGAAGAAGAAGAGGAGGAGAAGGAGGAGGAGGACAATGATGAAAATGTCTGGTGGTAGTAGTAGTAGTAGTAGTAGTAGTAGTAGTAGTAGTACTGGTAATAGTAGTTAGTTCCTTACCCTCTGCGCTCCCCTGTGCTCACTTGCCATAGCCTTGATCATATTTTATTGTGGTTTGTGTTTATATGTCTTGGCTACCCACCATATTCAAACATGGATTTCCTGCAGGGCAGGGACCATGCTCTGTATATCTCTAGTGCTCAGCATGGGTGATGAATGCATGAGGGTGTTTCCGAGCCTCACTGACTCGTTTCCACCCATCTTATCCTCCAGACTCACAGGGCTGGTTCTTACATTGTCTATCACTCTGATTTGTTTGATAATTTTTTTTCCTTCCCCAACTTTCTATGAATATCAATTCTTACCTTAGACTTGCTACGGGTACCTAATATTCTTCTTGGTTTGTATCACCTCCAGCTGGACTCTTCATCCTAATTCTGGCTGCCTGGTGGGAGAGTCTTGAAGTCTAGGCTCCAGTGAGAACACTGCAGTGTCTTAAAGCCTTTCTGAGCTGGCAGAGTTCCTACTATCTTTTCCACACTCCCTGACTAAATCCAGGCCCAGGTCCTAACCTTTTTGGACCTCTCTCTATGTCTTTATGGGCATGAGGACGGGCTCATAAAGGCTTGGTTCCAAATTATCCCCCTACCATTCTGCTCTCCTTCTATACCACTTCAGGCATGTCAGAAGGCAAATCAGCTGAGTCACTCCTGTGCCAGGAGTTCTGCAGCATCATAAGAGAGAGAAATCAACAGAGCAAGAGGAAATGAGCTCATCCCACAGAACGGCATTTTGAGCAGCCAGGCAGCCCAACGCCCATGGAAGACCAGGCAAAGAACCACCTAGGTCACAACTGTGTCCTTCCAACTGTTGCCACTCTTTGGGGAGCAGGACCCAATCATGTAGACTCATATATACCTAAGCAGCCTCCATCACAAGGGAACTAGAGTGAGACCCCACCAGGGTCATTTTTGCACATCTCCCAAAGTGGGTTGCTAGACCCAGGGATGGGGTACTAACGAGACATGGTATGTTCTAAGCTCTAGGAGAAGGATTTTGAGGGTCATAGCTGAATTAGTCTTTAGATATTTATTGACCCTCATCCTGGCCAGCCCCAAAGATGAAAGACATCATTCCTGCCCCAGAGGGTCCATGGTCTAGCACATGAGGATGTCAAAACACTCCAGGCTGGATTCTTACAGAGGAAACAAAATACAGATAGAGACAGAGAAGTGCAAACAAAGTTCCCTTGTATGAGACTAGTTGAAGGGAGAATGTGCATTGGCCAGAGGGTTGGGAGAGCTAATTTTATTTTTTAAATTGTGTGTGGGGAGCTTCAGAGGGTTGTAGCATAGTGGGAATGGAAGAAGATAAAGCTAGAGAGAGATGGTTTGCAAGATCAGATCTCTACAGTGGAACAACAGAACATTCTCTGAATTAAGGAGCACAGGAAAAAGAGCAGGCCAGAGTAAAGATGGCATGCTCAGCTTTGTGAAAGTTTTGTCTCAAATATTGGATTAAGGTAGAACTCTTTAGCTTTGTGCATGTGCTGCATCTTTACTCATTCTGAACAAAATGGCCATAGACAGTAGACCTCGTGCAGGATTCCCTGTGAATAGCGATTACGGATAAAATCCCATCACTCTTTGAGAGGCTTGGAAGTTTGAATACAAGTGAGAAATTTAAACATCAGAGTGGCCCGGAAGTTGAGAAAAGGCAGCAAGCGGAAGCAGTGAGGCAGCAAAACCATCAGTCAGAAGCAGCCGTGGGGTAGACAGAAGGAACCTGGCAAGAAGCTATGACCCAGAGACAGTAAATGGTTTGTAGGGGTAAGAGAAATCAATTCAATCGCCAGAGGGAGAAGCCACGAGACAGAAGTGGAGATAGAGAAGGGCTAAATCATGAGTATGGTGAAATGACAAAGGCAAGGAGCAGTGGGGCCCATCTTGCAAAGAACCACACGGGGCCTAGGCAAACAATAATAGTTCCTACTCACATATAATGGCTGGACTCTAGGGAGAAGTCCAGTGCCTCTCTCCTTGGCTCTGCATCCAAGCAATTGACAGGCCAACATGGATGGGTCAAGGGCCAGGATACCAATGAGGGCAAAGGGTAAATCTTCTCTTGAAAGATTTGATATTCCCTCTTTTTCCCAAGATCAATGGTCTTGGTCATTGAGTTGCCACCCTTTCAAGAAAAGCCAGAGGTGGATGGATAAGTCAAGATCTGGTCTGGAATGTAGATTTTATCCCACTTAGTGAATTCTACCATGGGCTTGCCGGTTTGCACTGCTGGAGGGGGGATCAGGAATGGATCTCATGGCAGGGATTAAGGGAGGAGAAAGGATATTGTACTATTAAGGATTTCTGGATTCAACAACAGAGACCATATCCAGTGATCTTAAAGAGAAAGAGATTCACCTGAAGAATCTTAAGTAACTCATAGAACTGAAAGGAGGGCTGGAAAGCTGGTCTTGGAAAAGCCAGATAAGGTCCTATGACAGGTGTAGTCCAGTTAGGTCATTTCTTCCAGCATCATTGCCACTGGACACCTTATTCCAACATGCTGGATGCTGGTATATAGAGAATTAGGATCCCAAAATGGTAAACATCCTCTTTTGAGATCACTTTACTCTTCCTCCATCCCAGATCAAAGAAGTCCTCCACATTCCTCAGTTCAGCACAACGAGAGGCCAGAGTGCAGAGAAAGAAACAGTATGTGTTTTTCAGCCCTTGTTCTCTGGGCACATATTCCTTTCCAAGAATCTGGTAAAAGGAATGGGTAGTAGTGATCGTGGCATGCAAGTTTCAGGTCTCAGGGATCTTGGGTATCCTCCAAATTCCTCCATCCCCCACATGCCTTAACTCATCTGGGTTGGCAAGCCTGGCCAAGAGAGCCCTAAACAGAGACCTAAATGGCAAGTTGATAGGCAAAGAAGTGGGGTGGTAGAATGTTCTAGGATCTGCAAAATGTTTGTCCATTTGAACCACTGACATAGATTCCATATGGCTTGGAAGGTAAGCAAAGGAGAGAGTGGAGTGAAATAAGCTAGAGGGGAAAGCACAGTAGAGAGTTTGGATTTTATGCTGAAGGCAATGGGTTGCCATTGATGTACTTTAAGCCGAGAATAGACATGGCAATATTTGTGCTTTAGGAAAGATTACTGGCTTCTGTTTTGCTTACCATTGACTAACACACCGGAGATGCTCAGTAAACCTTGTGAAATGATCACAGTGTGGAAAATGTAACTAGCTAGGAGGCGATGATGTAGTCCAAATATTAAATAACAGATGCCCTGAGTTGTGATGATAGCTATGGGGATGGAGAGAAATGACCAGATTCACTGAATGTTTGGGAGGTAGAATAAATTAGATGCTGGCTGTGGGAAGCTCAGTATCAAAGATGAGATTCTGGTTTCTAATTTAGGCAAATGACTGGAGGTACCATTACATGAGAGAGACAGGAGGAGGAGGTGGGGGTGGGGGGAGATAGGAACAAATTCATGCATTAACACATAAAGTTTTAGGTGTCTATGGACAGATAGATGGAGAATTCAGCTGTTATCATTCTTTGGTGAGAAGTTTAGGCAGACCTAAACTCAGATGGACTGCAGGTAGAGATTTAACAACTCCCCTGGAGAGCAGAGCCAAACCCTGTGTCCATGGAACATGCACCTGAGCCCAGCATGCTGGCTCCTGACCCAGACTCCGCCATTGAATCTTGATTAGTAAGCATTATTAAGGGCCTACCTACTCTGTGTCCAGTCCTAAAGTCCTCCCCTTCCCTCCCTTCCCCGGGCTCACCATTTCCTTATGCCTGCAGGGAGGTCGGCAGCCCGGCTTTTATGGGGACTGAGAGCTTCACCAGAACTGCTTCCTCAGAATTATGTAAGCTAGAGCAGAAAGCACAGCACAGGCAGACACAGCAGAGAGCTCCAGTCACACATTTGTATCGCTTGTGCACTGAACATAGCAAAACTAAACTAAACAGCCTGACAAAATGTTTATTTAGACACAACTTACGTAAGAAAGAGAACAACTTACATAAGGAAAAGCATCCTGTTTTGTCGCTGTTGTCACATCACTGTGCCACTCCTACTTCTCTGGGCTCTGATGTTAGGCCAGCCTCTCTTGTAGTCATCAGTGGGGAAATAACCCAGAGGAGGCAAGGGTTGGGAAGGAACTCAGTGATTTGTGATCCTCAGTGGATTAAACTCTCCCTGCTCTGGGGCCTGGAGGCAAGGGGACACCAGGCACTGCTTCTGCCAGTGAAGGTGATGTTTAGGTTTTACTGAATTCCCTTGTCCCTACCAATTTATGAGTCCAAGAAAGTGTTGTCAATATGAACAGTGAAGAAAGGAAAAGGTTTTTTTTTTTTTTTTGCATAGGGATTGAACCAAGGGGGAACTTAACCACTGAGCCACATCCCCAGACCTCTTCTGATATTTTATGTAAAGGCAAGGTCTCACCAAGTTGCTTAGGGCCTCCCTAAGTTGCTCAGGCTGGCTTTGAACTCAGTATTCTCCTGCCTCAGGCTCCCGAGAACAGCTGGAATTACAGTCATGCGCCACCACATCCGTTCTGGCTCATTTGTTATGTAGAGCTTTCTCTAGTAGGGAAGACTTCCCTATTGGGTTTTGTGTGACGCTACCTGCATTTATTAAGGAATTTAAAAAATGCATACATTCAGAACACACATGTGTGTATGTGTGTGTATCTGTGTAGTGCTGAATTCACTGTGTTCTAAGAATTAAATAATATTCTAATGAATATAATTTAAATAATAGAGCATGTACTAACTAAAGCCTGCACTCTTAGACCCATTCCTTGTCCTTGTCCTGCTTTGCTGTGTCACGGTAGTGCTGACCCTGCATGCTCCGTTCTCAGGCTTCTCTGTCAACTAGGTTATAGTGAGGTGGAGCATGGAGGCAATGACAGGTGTTGAAAGGGCAGAGGAAAGGAGAATCGGGGGTCGTCTTTCCCTCACTGTCATGGATGACATTTTCAGCAGTAGCTGCATCTGCTCTGTGATTCCAGCTCTCTTCAGCAATGCTTGTCATGGTCCTGGCTTTCTCTGGTGAGGCGGAAGCCTGATCTCCAGTAACACCCTCTCCCCTTTTCTTCCAGCCTCAGGGTGGTGGTGGCTTCCTGCTGCTGCTATCCTCTGAGTTGCTTCATTGTCCTTTTGGCTTATCAACTTGCCTATCACTCATAAAACCAATTCTCTGCACTAAATTCCCTTCCTTTTAAATGCTTAGAATGGTTCTGTTTTCCTGTAGGACTGTGCCTGATACACATAGTTCTAATGGAAATGATTATGGATGGAATTTTTTTTTTAAACCTCTGAGGAGAACCTCCCAGGCTCATAAACACATGTGACACATCTCTGGGCCCCAGAATGATCTGATATGAGGCTGTCACCTGGAAGCAGGAGTTTTGTGTTTGAAGCCAGCTGGAGATGAGAGCAATGAAAACACAGGATATCACAGGAAGAACAGTTTAAGCAGAGGGAGTGGTAGTGCATGGAGACGTTAATGACCTGAGTAATTGCATCTTCCAAGATAAGCCCAGTTGCTATCTTTTTATAACTGTCTAGCCATCTTCAGCCTGGTAGTGAATCTGCATTGGAAATGCTTTGGTTGGACTTGAATTCATGTTAGACAAGTCCTATTTCTTGTCAGTCTGGGGTGGCTGGCCTCTCTCCTTCCCTCCATGGGCTTCTCTTCCTCCCTCTCTCTCTTTCTTTCCTTCTTCATTTTTTTTTTCATTTGCAAATTTGAGACCAATTCCTTGCAGCAGCTTCTTTCACAAAAGCTGATGGCTTATGCCAGAAGAAAAAGTTCACCAATTGCAAGAGTTTTTTTTTTTTTTTTAATTTAATTTATTTATTTTTTTTATTTTCCGGTTTTGGTTTTGTTTTGTTTTAAAGCTGAACAGTGGGATCTGGATCGCAGAACCTGCAGGTTTGCTGCCTGCTCAGCAGGACAAAGAGAGCGGAGCCAGGAAGATGAAAGCCAAGCAGACCAGAAGAAAGGGAAACACAAGAAAGCTCATTTAAAGGGGAGGAGACTCATTTTAAGGGGTGGGAGTGGGGGTGGGGGGGATACTTCCTAAAACATGTGCTGTTTCCAGTCTCCAGATGGTGTCATTTGCCCTGCAAAACAAGTAACAGACAGCATGATTTTGATGCTCAGAAATAAATGTGTGGGCAAGTCATTTGGGAAATGATGCCTACGGCTATTATGCTTAAGAGATGCAACCATATTTGAAAACAACTGGCCTGCCTTTCTGGCCTCCGGGTCATTTGAATACTCTGTTTACATTGTTACCAGCTATATTTGCACAACTAGAACTTCCACCTGTTTGATAATTTACTTAGGGTACATACTGTATTTACATGGTATAGATCTCAGTGGGAAAACTGGTCATACCAGTTTGAGGCTGGAAAAGAGTGGAAACCAACATCAAATGTTCCTTTTTTGTTTCTCCAGACCCATTGCCCTTGCCACATGTGTTGGCACAGAGAAATTACTAAATAATAATAATGACTGACTCTAAGAGAATGGTTTATCATGTGAGGCACTGGCCTAAGAGCTCAGTGCAGTCATGTAAAATATGTACTAGTATAATCCCCATTTTACAGAAAGTGGGATATAGAGAGTTTCTGTAACTTATCTAAGTGCTATGATTTGGATATAATTTTGCCTCCTCTGAAACTTATGTTGAAATTCAATCTCATTCTGAGATATTAAGAGGTGGCACCTTTAAGAGGTGATTAGGAGGGGCTGCCCTCATGAATGAATTAATGGATTAAGAGATGAATGGGTGATCTCAACAATGGCTCTGCTATAAAAGCCAGTTAGGCCAGGTATCTGATGTGTTCCCTGTCTCTCAGGTGATGCCTGTGTCGCCTCAGATCTCTCTCTGACAGCAAGAAGGCCATTATTGGATACAACCCTTGAAAGGACACCTGCGAAGTCCACGCAAAGTTCAAGGACCACACCACACTCCGGAATCCCACTTGTTAGAGCATGAAGCAAACTGACAAGCTGTCCCTCCGAGGAGAGCAGCAGCTTGTCAGCACTCATAGAGCAGCTTTATAGCCCGCAAGAGGAATTTCACAAGCGTGCTTAGGGGTTACGTCATGGGCTGGGGTGGGGTTGACCCTTTAGCAGGCACAGGTTTTCAGGGAGGCTAAGCAGCATTGCCTCGGGATCTCTAGATAAAAATGGCTCCCGACTGAAAATGGCGGATCTGATGCCATTATTGATCTGATGCCAATAACTCTTTGATCCTGAACCAAAACCATTAGCCAACCGTTTTCTTTAGGACTTATCCAGTCTGTGACATTGTTTGTAGCAACAAAAAAATGGTTAAACATCTAGTACATGCTAGAGCCAGTATTTGAACCCAGATAGTCTGGATCCAGATGTTCTAGTACTGGTTGTTTTTCAACATAAAAACCTCCCAGTTCTAGATGACAGAATGAAGAAGTGCAACTAATTACTCACTCTTCCCAAACCCAGATAAAATCAGTGTGGGATTTTTTTTTTTTTTAAATAAAGATTTAAGTCTACAAAAACCAAGACAGGGAAGGAAAGACAATATTCCCCAGGCAGTAATACAATTTTAGAAGTTGGAAAGCAGATGAATGAACAGTAGCTGACTTAGTAGACTTATAAAACTGAATCCTCCACGGGAAAATGGGAAAAACCAAGGAAAAGTAACTTTACCTCACAGCAGAAACTCCTGAAGTCTTAGGAATTGGTAGATTTGGATGGGGTTAAAACAGGAATTTTAGTTCAAAGTCTAAGACACAGACTCCCAGATCCCTCCTCAACCCCAGTAGAAGATTGCAGGCTTATTTTCTGGAGTGGGTAAAAGAGGGCTCTGGATTATGGAATGTGGTGCAACTGAGGGCAGGGGTGTTATTTACTAACAATAGAAGAATTAGGTGTAAGTTTGCCTAGAGAACATGAGATTCTCACCCCTTTCTTCTTTTGCAATTGCTAGAATCCTAGTAGCCAGGATTATATCCTCCAAGCACTTGAGTGGGAGATCCTTCTCTCTCAAGAATCTGACCAGCCTAAGAAGAACTATGCCAATGGGTCTAGGAGGATCACCTTACGATGAAGCCACAGACCACAGACCACATGCCCCAGTCAAGGGCAAAGAGTTTCTGATCAGTTTTGCTTGCCTCTTAATTCTGATCAGTCAATCAAAGAAATAAGCCTAAACCTAACCTAAACATTGAAATAGCCAAACAACTTCTAAACATTTCCAGATATTAGAAAAAAACCTCTAATGGGAAAGATGAAGACTCATAACTAACAGGTTCAATTTTGAGACATTCAAGACAATGTAGGGAGGAGATAATAATAGACACAGCCTACATTAAAAAATAAAAGGGCATGGGGTTACAAAAGCGGGTCAATTAGATTAAAAAAAAAAAAAGCCTTGGAAATGAAAGCAAATATCATGGAAAGGATGAAGTCATTTTCCTTGGATATTTACAGGCCATTGCCGAATGGTCTTCTATCTGCCCCTTGAGGAGTCTGTTGCCATTATGATTTTTGACAGTATATATGAAAACTGCTTTTTCTTCTCTGAAAGCTTTTTGGATCTGATCTTTTTCATCAGTGGCCTGATACTTCCCAGAAGCGTGATTTGGGTGGAGATATTTCCAGTGTTTGTGTTGGCTACTCTTTGGAATATTTGAATCTAAAATTCCTATCTTTTTTTTCCCTGGAATATTCCCATTGTTTTCAGTATGCTTCAGTTATTTCTTT
This sequence comes from Marmota marmota marmota, assembly GCF_001458135.2. Classification (NCBI taxonomy): domain Eukaryota; kingdom Metazoa; phylum Chordata; class Mammalia; order Rodentia; family Sciuridae; genus Marmota; species Marmota marmota. The sequence goes on along the minus strand of NW_026000026.1, from coordinate 17,321,464 downwards.
GACAAATTTCTTCTATCTGTTCTATATTTTTGGAATTTCTGTTATTTATTTGTTGCCCCTGTTTGTTGGTGCTCAAATTCTCTTGTATTTCCTCTCCTACTATCCAACCCTTTATCTTTTTGACCATCACAGAGAATTTCTCATTTCCACCTAATTTCTAGGCCAATCCTGGGTAGATAGCTCTGGGAAATCTGAATCGGAAGATCCAGGGAAGCGATTCCTCCAGGGCGGCTGTGGCACCCTCTGTGGGTGTTTGGGCTGTCGGGGTGGGAGGTGTTTTGAGGGGAAACTTCTATTTGCCATCTATGTTGCTATAGTCCTGGGCCCCGGGTACATCTCTCTTGTCTACAGCCCCTCCTAGGCTTTCCTATCCTCCAAATCCCTTTCTGTTCTGCCTTTACAACAGAATTTATGGATAAAGAGTGAGGAAATTAGAGATATAAGATTGTCTCCTAAATGTGGCATATTAAGATATCCCTCTAAAGTCACGGTTAGTATCAACTACCCTCAAAGAACTGGATTCCATGAGCACCCAGCAAATGGCCAAGATTCCAGTTGAGGCATTCCCCTTTAGGAATCAGTACTCGGGTGAGAGGCCAAGATCAACCTCACAGTCATCTATAGCAGTCTAGGGAATCATAATTTATCAGCAACATGGGACAGCAGAATTTTTGTTAGGTCTCAGGTACCACACTGCTGCCTAGGACTTGCTGTGTCCTGGGATGCCAGAGGACTTGTTTCCTTAGCAACAATAATCATGTGACAGGAACACACAGAGATCCTGAGATGTTGCTTAGCAACCATGCTGCACCTGCTGGGGTTCTGGGCCGGCAGCTTGGACCAGGGAGCCTGGCTTTGAACTTGGAAACTCCCATGATGGCTGGTAAAAGGAGGAAGACCTAATTTGGGGAATCCCAGTTTGAACTGCAGGCATTTGCAGGATGCCAGAGGTACACAGGGGGAAGCTGAGGCAGAGGATATTGGCTTTCTCATTACAATGAGAAGGACAAAAGGTATGGGCAGAGCAGGGCTGCTGAGGAGAGGCAGACTGTTGGGCTGATGTGGGTAGCAATTCTCTGCCCGGCCCATCTTAGAGAACAGGTGTCCACAACTCTGAGGAGGGATGTGCCTGGCTCAGGACTCAACTCTGCAGGACTTCCCAGGCACCTGAATCAAGCCAGAGTATCTGGTCCCTAACAGTCACAGAAGACCTCCCCTCTGCAAGGTGGTAATCAGAAGGTGCATCAAACCAGTCTCAGGAACCTAGCTGTTCAGTCACATGGACGAGGGGGAGCTGTCCAGGGTTTGGGACTGCCTCTTCTCCAGCTGTTCTCTTTCTCTCCCTCTGCCCAGGCCCAGTTGACTTGGAGGTAGGCTGTGGGGTCAGTTGTCTAATTATTTTTATGCATGTATATGTGTATATGTGGTACTAGGGATTAAACCCAGGGTGCTGTACTACTGAGCTACATCCTAACTCTTTTTATTTTTTATTTTGAGATATGGTCTCTCTGAGTTGCCCAGGTTGGCCTCAAACTTGTGATCTCTTGCCTTAATCTCCCTAGTCACTGGGATTTTACAGGTGTCAAAACTGCCTAGATTTGAATTCAACTTCTTTACCCAAGGACAAAGGACTAAATTTCAGTTTATTTATCTATACTGTAGAATGGATCATTGCAAGGATTACATGAATGAACGCATGTTAAAGTGATTATCATACTTCTTGGTATATACTAAGTGCACCGTAAATCTGTCCTCACCATCAACCCTACCCTGACCGTCCCTAGGAAACAGCCCCAGAGACAGAGTCTATGGTCAGGTCTACTCCCTGGAGCAGATGGGACTAGATAGTGGCCTCAAACTCTAGAAACCTCTGCCTTTGCAGATGGAGTATTACCCCGCCCCTGAGGAGCTTTGCTGGGTGTCTGAATATCCTTGACCACTTGACTTTGTTTCAGTGATGCAAGAGCCATTCCCACTGTGGCTACCCAAAATACCCCAATATCTGCACCTGCTACTGCTCAGAAAATTGCACATCCAGTGTGTTACTTGAGGAGGCAGTGAGATCATGGGCTCAGGAGTTGAGGTCTGATCATCGCTTCTGCTATGTCTTAACTATAAGGTCCTGAACAAATTTCATATCCTCTCTAAGCCTCAGTTTTCTCATCTATAATACAGGAAAGTGGTAGTACCCAACCTACTTGGTATGAGATATGCCTGGCTCTTGATAAATGTTAGTGATCTCAACATGTATCAAGAGCCAGAGACCTAAAATTCTGTGTGTATGTGTGTGTATGTGTTTTCACACGTTTATGAACAGGATTCAAGTGAGATGTGAAACTGACCAACAGCATGACAGATTCCCACTGATCCCTTAAAGGAAGAAAGCAGACACAGAAATTGATGGTTGAAACCACCTCTTTCCGGGTCCCCCAGGTGGCACTGGCATCTGCAATAGCAGCTCTGCACTCTTGTGTCCGGACACTGACCGCTGCTCTCTGTTGAGGGAATCCCAGCCAGCCTGACTTCAGCCTGCTTCTTGCAGCCCTCTACTCTAGCCAGCCTGAGGCCCCTCACGCTCCCCCTCCCTCTGAGCCATGGCAGAAGCTGGCGTCTGCTCTTCCTCCTTTCTCAGCTGAATTTGTTCCCCAGATGACCCTACAGCTGCATGTTTCTAAAATTAGCTGGATCCTGCATTTGACTCTGATAATTAATTACCCAAATGGAGAAAATTGAATAGTTAACTGGTTCACAGGAAGATAATTAGCTTTTCTGAGCCCCTGTTACAGGCAAATAAAGAGGAGGATTGTTTCTCAATTGCCTTCATTAAAGGGAGTTCCTCTCACTCAGGGGCCCTGCCCCAGAGGCCCTTGGGGCCCTGTAGGGTTCCTTAGAGCTCCTGGTACTTCATCTCAAAATAGAGAAGCATCTGGTACAGTGTAAACAGTGCAGGCTTTGGCCTCTAACAGGCTTGACTTCAAGACCCATCTCCAACCACGTATTATCTGACCGTGGTTATGTGCTACCACCTCTCTCAGCCTTGATATTCTTGTCTGGAAATGGGAATAATGCTGTGTAACTCACGTGATGTCATAACCTTTGAATGATAATGGATAGATTTTCATTGATAAAGTTCACAAGGTTCATTGTTCATTGATTGGTAGTGCCATTATTATTAATACTATTGGAATACTATTGGAGTCCTGACTCTGGAGATCCACCAAATGAGGTCCAGCCACTTGCCCCAAAAGACAAACAGAAAAGGTAATGATAAAAAGTACAAAAGAAATTTCAATCAGTGTAGCTACACCAGAAAGACAAGGGATCCCATGTCCTTAACCCTGTCTTCAGGAACTGACAATGATTGGTGTTTTATAGAAAGGAGAACAGGGACAAAGGGGTTGCATAGCTAGATGGTTTTCACAGCTGCCAAAGCAGGTGATCTTGATCAGGTTTGATCTGTTCCGTCATTAACTCAAGATTGATCAAGCTGGGACTTATCCAGGATAAGGAAGTTGCTGTTGCCTGGGTGGTAGCTTCTACTTATCACAAGATGTTTATGGAATCATGCCTTGTTCCTGAAATCCAAGGTAACATGGTACAAAGGAGATTAATGCAAAATGGAGGCAGAGATGCCATCTTTATTCTGGCTTTTAGCCACACATTGGACACTTGTAGGCAAAAGTGAAGTTTAAATCCTTGGTACACTAGGACCATGTCCTCCATGATGGAAGCAAGTTAAACATACAAGGAGACCAAGGAATATTAAGTCAAGTTTGAATCAGCTGGCTCAGTAGTAGAGTGTTTGTCTACCATGTGAGGGGCCCATAGTTCAATTTCCAGCAGTGGCAAAGGTGAAAAAAGATCAAATCAAGGATAATATGCTGATTGACTCAAAGGCTAGAGTAGGGGAGACTCATGAAGGTCTTCCCCAGCCTACTCAACTTGCCCCTGTACCCATGATCTTGGCTCTGCTCTTTGTCCTAGGCTCTCTGGACCACCATCAAGCCCTTACTGAATCCCAAGCACAGAATCTCATCTCCATTTATTTGGCCATAGAGCTTTTGAGAATTTAATCTACTTCTCCTAAACCCAGACCCTTCTAGGGTTTATCACTCTCGGACACTTCTACCATGTATAGATTTATTGAGGTCCCTCATATCTGTATGGGATTGATTCCAGGACCCCCTGTAGATTCTTAGATCTGTGAATGCTCAAGTCCTTATATAAAATGGTGTAGTGTTTACATATAACCTAGGCACATTCTTCTGTATACTTAAATCATCTCTAGAGTATTTACAATACTTTAAACAACATAAATACTATGTCAACATATTTACATAGCATATACACTATATTTTTCTTGGAATAAACAAGGGAAAATATCTGTATGTTAAGTATGGATGCAGGTTTTTTCTGAGTATTTTTGATCCACAGTTGAATCCATGGATATAGAATTCTCCGATATGGAGGGTCAACTATGTATATAGAGGTTAAGAGCAAGGGACCTGGAGCCAGGCTGCCTGAGTTCAAATGCAGCTCAGATGTCTACTATTACATTGTGTCTCAGATTCCTTACTATAAAATGGGGTTGATAATAGTAGTAATGACTTCATAGAGTCATTATGACTATGCATGGGAAGTGTTTATAGACGTGCTCAAAAGCATTATTTATTATTGTTATTATCTAGTTTTGATGCTGGATTAAGGCAAGGAGAGGTCTACAGATAGAGTGGAGAAAAGAAGAACTGGAGGTCTTCACTGGGTGTGGAACTCAGACTGGAAAATCTCAGAAACAGCTGGATCATTTTCACTCGGAAGAGTCACTTGGGCAGCATCTCTTACACTTTCTTAGGCAACTATATCATACTGTATTATTCTGTCCAAATACTCAATAATTTGTTCCCCAGTTTCAATCTCAGCAGATAACTTTGCTTCTTGTTTCAATGAGAAAACACAAAAGATTAGGAAAGGACTTCAATAACTGCCCCCCATTTATTCCCTCTCAGGACTCTGTTAGTATTCTGCTTTCCTGACTTGCTCCAGATAAACAGCCTGAGTTCTTGTCTAAGGGTAACCTTTTACTTATCACTAGATCCCATCCTTTGTTGCTTACTCAAGGACATCACTCTAGCAATTTTCCCTCTTTCCTGCATCATCAATTTTTCTCTCTACTGGAACATTCCCATCAGCATAAAAACATGCTGCTATTTCTTCACTGTAGAAAAAACAAAGCAAAACTCTTTATCTTATAACCCTCCTGGCTACTACTTCATTGCTCTGCTTCTCTTTACAGCAAAACGTATTAAAAGAAGCTGTTTTAAAACAATTGCTGCCTCCAATTCTCCTCTTCCCATTCTCTCTTGAACCCACTCCAATCAGACTTTCACACCCATCCCTCCACCTAGACTACATAATCCAGATAACTAATTGCCTCTATACAGATAAATCTAATGATCAATGATCAGTTCTCAAATTATTTGACTATATGGTAGAGAGAGGCTAGCTATTCACAAAATCTCTCTCTTCTTCCTGTTGGGCACTAGTGGAACCATATTTGACTTGTTGGTGGTAAGTCTAAGCCTGACTCCAAAATCTTCCTGTGCTGAACATCTGCCCTCCAGATACTCTTTCACGATTCTCCACTCTGGTCATAACTTGGGAGGTTAACCATTAGAGACATTATCAATGAGCCTCCAGTTTCTGGTTGGGTTGAGTCAATGGGAGACACCTCAGGAGACTGTAGGGAAGAAAGAGAGTGAATTTGAGGTCTTTAGTCTCCTTGTGAGGTTGCTTTGAGTTGGCCACTTTCCTCTACCCAGGCATCTCTTCTCACATCTCTGTCTCCCATTTCCACTAACCATCACTTTCTCTTGCCTCTTCAAGCCCAGAGGTGGTAACAGCTCTCACTGCCAACCATCTCAGGGCATGGCAACATACCTTTATAGTTTTTCTGCCCTCACTCTCACTTTCATAAGTTGTCTCTTTATTAAACCTTTCTCAAATTACCCAACTTTAGTGTGCCCTCTAATTCTTGCCAGTGTCTAATCAACATACTTCCCCATGCATCATCCTCATCTCCCATCTCATTTACTATCTTGAACTTGGAAACCATAAGTTCAAGATACTCCACCTCTTTCAACATAAGAACACTGACTATAATCACAGAACAGAGAGCCACTGTTTCTATCTTTTCATTCTTCCTCTCTGGGGCCAAGTATACTTAATGTGAATAGGAAATAAACTTGTATAGTTGCCATCACTGAGATACAGGGATATCTCTGTTCCAGCAGTTCTTTCTGCTTGGGTATTAAGACCTATCTGCAGCATTTTGTTCAGTTGATGATTCTTCATGCCTGGAAACATGTTCTGTGCTTAGTTTTCATGTCATTACATTCTCATAGTTTTCCTTCCACTTCAGTGACTGCTCTTAGTCTTCTTGGTAGGCTCTTCCTCATCTCCCCACCTAAGTGTTGGATATTCCCAGACTCAGTCTTTGATCTTTTGTCTCCACGTACTTCCTGGTGACCTCATGCAGTCTTATGGCTTTGAACACTCCCACATTTACATCTTCACCCCAAGTTTTATCCAATATATATATATATATTTTTTTTTCTTGATATCTTCCTTTGACTGTCCAATGTATTTCAGGTATATAAAAAATTAAATTCCAAACTTCTTCAAACTTGCTCATCAGTAGCTTTCCCAGGCCAGTAAACAGCTACTTCATGCTTCCAATCATTCAGGCTAAAATCCTGAAATCATCCTTGACCAAGACCCATCTCTTGTTGTCTCATCCTACATTCAATTTGTCAGTAAATCTCATCAGTGCTATCTTCAGAATATATGCAGACTATGAAAAGCCTCACTGCCTATGCTGTCATTGAGGAATGAATTAAAAGATAAAGTCCCATGATGGCCAAAAAGACCCTACATAATCTTGTTCGATTACTTTTCTGACTCTGTGCCCTGCTATTCTTCCCCTTACTCATGCCCTGCCAGACAAACTGGCCCCTTTGAGTTCCATGAATATTCCAGAGTATGCTAACCACAAAGTATATGAACTGCTCCTCAGATAACCACAAGGCTCCTTTCCCTGCCTCCTTCAGATCCTTAACCAAATAACAAGTTTTCAGGGAGGACTTTCATGACCATCCTGTTGCCTAACCTGTTGTCCTTGTAACACTCTCTACCCATTTTCTCCTTTGCTTTCCTTTACAGACTGATTGCCATCTCATGTGCTATGTATTTTACTTACGTATTATCTGTTCCCTGTTGCCATGAGAATGTGTGTGCCATAAGTGTAGAGATTTTTAAATTGTTATGTTCTCTGTAGTTATCTCCAGCACCTCAAACAGTGTCTTGCTAAATGAATGGATGCATTTTTCCTGAGTCTTATCATGTTGCAAGGATGCTATCTCCTTTGCATCTTGAATTACACAATTAAAGAACTCATTTCATAATCTCAGCTTCGTAAGTTGCCAAGCTCTGAGGAAATACCTTATCATCCAATTTTTGAGAAAAATGGGAAATATATGGAAGGAAAACCATTCAATCATATCATCACCATTATTATTACCGAATCCAGCCTTGAACTGATCTGACTGTGAACTCTTCCAAGAAGAAACTCTTCCCCGAATTCCATTCAACTCTGCCTGGTTTCTTCCTCAGACAGATCTGCAGACCAGAGTTTCAGAGAACTCACCCACTCGTCCCAGAAGACAGAACATCAGGACTTCCTGTAGGGAATACTTCAGAAGAGGAATAAATGAGCTTTATTATCAGCTTTTAGCACCTTTTGAACTGACTTCAGCATGGGAGAAAATACAGTTTTGAGGAAATCTGTATTCCCAAATGACCATTGGATTTTCACTGAATTCTGTTATCCTGGTGCAAGCTTATTCCTGGGAGCCTTGAGAATGGATTATTCCCCAGGTACAGATTCTACCAATCCAAGGATGCATGTTGATGCCTTGGGAGCTCACCTAGGAAGGCTGCATCTCACAGAAGCCAGGTTAATGTCTTACTGATATGTCAGGGGCTAGAAGGAAGTTCTCCTTCAAAGAATAGCCTGACACTTACAAGAAACAGCCCCCTGGGAGACATCCTGCCTGGGAGACATCCTGCATCCATCTATCTCCCTGAGACATCCTGCGGCCATCTGTCTTCCTGAAACATCCTGAGGTTATCTCACCTTGTGAAGACATCCAGCAACTGCCGATAAGAGAGCTTCCCCATCCCCAGCATATAAATACCCCTGTGTGAACAATAAAAGTTTGCAGCTTGATCAGAACTCCTGTCTTGCTGTCATCTGTCGTGTCTCTTGTCCCTTCATTCCTCCCCACCTAGGTTCGCCACCCACGTTGATGTGTCCTGCCGGCCGGGACACTGATATCTAATAATTTATTTAAAACAGTCCTATTAGATTTGTAATTCAGGAGAGATGACTCTAAAATACAAAATGAGACAAAAACTAAAAGTGAAATAAAGTCAGGAGATTTCTCTGAAAGCTGGCATGAAAAATGGATTGGTGAAGGACAAGAATGAATGGGAGGAGACCAAGAAATGCTGACAGAAGTCTGTGGGCAGCGAGAGGGTCGATAGGGTGATTCAAGGAAAGGTAATGCAAATGGTAAAGAGAAATGGTACTGTTTTCTTTAGGAAGAGTGATCTTTCTAAAAAAGGAAGTTTAGCTTGCATTCTGTCCATGGCTATCCAGTTCTTTGTGTGGTTCTTGCTCATCCCAGGTTCCCCATGTGCACTATAAGCTCCAGCTATCCTGAGGTGTTTCCAGTGCCCCACAAACCCCAGAAGACCACAGGCTCCCTAATGTTTGCACAAAAAGTTCTCTGTTAGAGTCTGTAAATAAGTCAAAATAACACCTGGAATTTTGTCAGGGGAATGTTAAAGTTCGTAAACAAGTCTGGATGGTGCCTGGCAAAATGCCAGAGGGAGTGGTTTGAGAAGTAACAAACGCGAGCCATTAAGTGTAGAGATTCCTGATTGGTTGACTGATGTATCTAGTTTATGCTAATTAGATAAGCTGTGTGGAATGTATAAATACTGCTCCTGTCCTACAATAAACGGCTCCCACTCCTGCTGTATCAATCTACACAAGTTGTTCGTCACCCCCCGGTTATTTTGCTGCAGCCGGACTGCGGCAGTTCTCCAGGCCTAACATACCTTATTATACAATTTCTGTCCTGTGGCTTGTTCCCACCGAAATAGGGTCACTAAGTTCACTGATGATGTTCCTATTTCTAAACGTAAAACACATATTTGAAACCTTTTTTTGATCATAGCTGAACTCAATGTTTGACCACGTTTTCCTTGAAATATACATACTTTTTGTTTGTATAGTATATCTCCTATTCTGAGTGGTAGGAGCTCAGTGTTGGCAAGTCAGACATTATTCTTGCCTTCAAGCAGGATGTGATGAAGACCAAATGAAAACAGGAGTGGAGGAACATTAGCGAATGAAGGAGAGAAAAAAAAAAAAAAACAAGAAACATGGTCTTTTCTTGCTCATTACGGTCTTGGAGGGTCTAGAAAATGCGCCAAAAAAATGAAATAGTTGACATAAGCATTGGAAATAAAGAGCTGAACCCTCTCCCTTTTTTCTTTCTTTCTTTCTTTCTATCTTACTTTCCTTCTTTTTCTTTTTGTACTGGGGATTGAACCAAGGGGTGTTTTACCACTGAGCTGCATCCAAAGCCCTCATTATTATTTTTTCTTTTTTTAATTTTGAGACAAGTTTTCACTAAGTTACTGAGGCTGGCCTCAAACTTGTGATCTTTCTGCCTCAGCCCCCTTTGTCTCTGGTATCTGGTATTACATTCTCTCTCTCTCTCTCTCTCTCTCTCTCTATATATATATATATATATATATATATATATATATATATATATATATAATTTTTTTTCCAGTTGTAGGGCTGAAGGTAATAGCTCAGTTGGTAGAGTTCCTGCCTCACATGCCAAGGCCCTGGGTTCAATCCCCAGTACCACACACATACACACACATACACACACATACACATTTAGTTGTAGATGAACCCAATATCTTTATTTTGTTTACTTAGTTTTTTTTAATGTGGTGCTGGGGATCAAATCCAGTGCCTCGTGCATGCTAGGCAAGTACTCTACCACTGAGCCACAACCCCAGCCCTTTTTCTCTCTTTTTGATATCATTGTTTAACAAGAAAATGGAAGAGATTCCAGTTAAAAAGGGTATATGAATAAGATAATTTGATAACTTGCCTTATTATAAGATAAATATGTTTTAAAAATCCATAGTTTTTCTCCAACCCACCAATAAATACCTAGAAATAGAAAAATAAAGCTTTAAAAAATCTACAGAATATGTAAAAATAAATTTAGCAAGAAAGGCATAGGGAACAATAATTTAAAATTAAAGTTTATTGAAAGACATAAAACAACTAAACCAACAAAAAGTTTGCCATGTTCTTGGATGGGAAGGTTTAATACCAAAATTTTAATTTTCTCTATGTCTATGATATAGCAATTCATTGTAATTCTGTTTAGAGTCCCATAGGTTTTAGTTTGATTTGGATCAAGTGATCTTGTTATATAAAACAATAAATGCTTGAACATTATGAAGATATTGGAGTCTTATATTACCCGATACTGATTAATAGTCTGGGAAAAACAAATTGAAGTATCAACACTTTACATTCATCAGACTGCTAAAAAATAAAGAGGAACTATTACTGGTGGGGATGTGGAGAAACAGTGCTCTCATACATTGCTGATAGAAATTGAAGTGTTGCAGGCTTTCTGGAAACAATCTAGCAACATCTATTAAAATTTGAACTACACTTGCCCTTCACCCGGCTAGCTACTCCTAGGATTCTATTCCCAAGAAACAAAAACACCAGGGCACAAGAACATAGGTTTATTGTTTGTTAATAGTGAGAAAAAATCAGAAACAAAGCAAATGTCCACTAATGGGGGTGGGGGGGGGAATAAATTTTGATAACTTTTTTGAAGTCATCAAAAAACATGAATTAGATCTCTACTGATTGACAGTGATAATAGTTTACAAAGAGGAAAACAAAGCAAGTTTTTTTTTCTCCTCTAAAACATGGACATAAGACTATATAAAACAATCTGTGGGCATGAATATAATTATATAAGCATGGGGAAAATATGAAATGTTATTTTAATAGAGTTAGATCTACTCATGAGCAAAGAATACCCCAAATAACAGTAGCTTAAATAGAATAGTTCATTTCTATCTCATGCTAAGTCCCAGGTTAATCTGGAGCTAATGTGGTTTCTGTTTTTCACGAAAACCTCTGGAACCCAGGCTCCTTCCTGCTTTCTGTTTTGTCATTACCACAAAGTGAACTTCATTCTCAAAGTCTAACTTGCATATCTTTATCCTTAGAATTCACGTTTAAAGCAGCAGAATAGGAAAATGGGCCAGAGGAAAGGGAAAAGATGCATGTAAATTGCTTCTTAAAAAAATTTTTTTAGTTGTAGATGGACACAATATCTTTATTTTTATGAGGTGTTGAGGACTGAACCCAGCGCCTCACACACGCTAGGCAAGCACCCTACCACTGAGGTAAAACTACAGCCTTGAAAATTGCTCCTTATGAAAGATTTTTGGGTGCAGCAACAAAACATCTTCACTGGTCAGATCACATGAACACCTATAGCTTCGAGGGAGATTGGTCAATGTAGTCTTTTTTTTTTTTTTTTTTTTTTTTNTTCTTGACTCACTTCATGCATACATTTTTTTTCCTTTTTCTTTCTTTCTTTCTTTTTTTTTTTTTTTGGACACTACCGGTGGACTGAATCCTGGAGTTTGAGCTTGCGATCCTCCTATCCTGAGCAGCCCCAATTAAACTCATGCACCACTGTGCCTGGCTCATTCTTATAGATAGTCATGAAGTTTAGAATCTATAATTCAAGTCCCAACCAAAATCCCACCGGGATATTAACCATATAAAATTGTACAGGGAAAACTAATATCTTTATACAGTATGGTATAACTCTCCAACTTTTTCAGTGTTCCTTTTTTCTCCATTTCAAAATATTTTATAGCTTTTTCATTCAATTTTTTCTATTTCTGGTTATAGTCACATGGAAGCATTTTGTGGTATGCAATAAAATGGAATCTCCTTTTTTCAAAGCATTTTATGACTGGCTGTTGTTGGAATATAAGGAGTCATAGATTTGCATTAAGTGTATCTAGTATTGAACCACTTTATTGACTTCTCTTATTAATTTCAATAATATTGTTAGTTGTTTTCATGGATTTTCTAGGACAAAAAAATATATAGTCTAGAAATAAAGATGATTGGCCATTTCTTTTGACATCTACCCTTTCATTTCTTTTTCTTACCTAATAATATTGTTTTTTTCCTAATAAAATTTTTTTCAGACTGCAGAAACATTTTCATTAATGACAACAATAGTGTGTCTCCAAATTAATAGAAATACCCTCCAATGTTTAATGCTTTACCTTTAATTTTGGTGCCGGTGGCTTCCATTTTTTACAAAAGTGGCTTTGGTCTTCCTGTTTTTTGCTTACTGGTAGTATCATTATTTTTGTCACTGTTGTTAGGATCATCATCTGGAATGGAGATTATATGTTAATTAATGCATCTGGGGCATTTATTGAGATGATCATATGCTTCATCCCTTTTACCATCTGATGGATTACAAAATGCTCGCTTCAACATAGATTTTTATCTATCTATCTATTTATTTATTTTTTGGTTGTAGTTGGTCACAACACCTTTATTTATTTATTTTTATGTGGTGCTGGGGATCAAACCCAGGGCCTCACACGTGCTGGGCGAGCACTCTACCGCTGAGCCACAATCCCAGATCTCAACATAGACTGATTGTTGAACCAATCATTCTTTCAGGAATAAGCCCTACTTGGTCCTGATGCATAAGTCTTTCAATACACTGCTAGTATGACTTACTAATATTTTATTAAAGACTTTTACACTTGTAAGTGCCTAGGTCTATTTCCATATTATAAAATGCATTACAATTTTGTATTATAAATAGCATCTTTTTGATGCTAGTTTAAATAACACAGAAATAGTATTTTTAATAAGATTTCCTAGAATGCACTCATAAAATCACCTGGGGCAAAGCTGCTTGTGAGGGATATAAATTATTTACCACTTTTCTATTTTATTAATGGGATTTCAGTATATTCTGTTTTATAGGCTCTTTAGAGCCAATTTTAGGAAATTATATTTTCGAGGGGTACCATTCATTTCAGGTGATTTTTGGTATATTTACATAAAATTTAGCATTGAATTTCCCAATAACTTAATTCTTGTATATATGTGGAGGTATAGACCCTATATCTGACAGCTGGTATTGTATTACTGTGTTTCTCTCTCTCTCTCTCTCTCTCTCTCTGTCTCTTTGCTCATGCTTAATAGTTTTCCCATTTTTTCTTTTTTGATTTTAGAAAACCAGCTTTTATTTTTATTTATTAAGCTTACTTACATTTTACTATCTAATTTATTCATTTTGGCTTCTATCTTTAATAACTCCTTGCTCCTAAAATATCTGTGTTTTATCTTTTTACATATAGATAGCTCTGCTGGGAGAATTATAGTTCAAAAAATCTTATGAAGAAATAAAAACGTCATTGTTCTATTATAATAAAAATGAGATAAAATTGTCCATATTGTCAATGTGTAAAATATTCATTGCTGTAAAATGTGTGAGGAAAAGTGACTTTCAAACATCACTGTTGGGAATGAAATATGGTACAACCATTTTTGCAGGAAATTTGACGTGTACAAAAATTTTATGTGGGCATATTTTGAACAAATAAGTTTACTTCTTGCAATCTATGCTTATAAAATATCAGTAAGCAAAGACATATTGAAAGGGTTGTCTTTAGTATACTGTTTCTTGATGAAATTTGGGAGACAGGTAAAAGGAATAATGCCACAGACATACAATGAAATACTAAGAAGTCTTTAAAAAGGTGGTGATAAGTCATGTTTTGAGTTGGTATTGAACAGCTAGTTAAATATGACAGAATATATGATTCTAGTTTTGATTTTATTTCAAATGATATAGAAGACTGTATATCAAAGCGTGAAGAGTGGCAATTTCTGGGGATGGACAGTAGATCTTTCACATTTACTATTTTGTGCCATTCTTTCAATCACTAAAACTCATCAGAAAGTAAAATAATTTTGAAAAGAGAATTTCTATTTGTTTACACATCCTGGGGTGTATAAAATAAGGATTACTAGATGCTACGCTGGTCAGTGGAAATTATGAGGGAAAGGAGAGTTAGTGTGTTTTTTTACATGCTTGGATGGCAAAAGAGGGTAATATTGGTTGCCTAGAGAGCACAGAGGAATGATGGGAGGATTATTTATTTTACCTCCACAAAATAATAGAGACTCCAAGAGATAGGGCAGGAGTCTCTGGAAATCCCATCAAGAACAGGCGAGATTCTTACATTGCTCCCATCTGCCCAGATCTTTTGGGTCTCCTCCTTCCTGGAAATATTGGCTCCCATCTCCCTCTCGTGCATCGGTTCCTACACGTACTCAACCTCTTCTATATTCTCTTGGGCTTTTGCTCTTTGAACCACCTACAGCTTCCTAAGTGTGACCTGTATCCTTGGGTATCTCCACAGAACACCAATTCTTCCCACCTCTCTCTCTAGAACAACATCCCTTGGTCCCTCGCGATCTAGCTTGTAGTGAATTAAATTTTTATGCAGCAAACATCCTCTGCTTTTCACTCCATCTCTGTGGAAGGAATCTTCCTTGTACCTTGACTTTAGACTTTACCATGTAATCAAGGGATGTTGGTGCATATGATGTGAGCAGAGGTTTAAAATGTGCTTGCATATTGGGTTTGGTCTCTAACATGCCTGTTTTTTCCCCCTGATAACTAGGTAGACACAGGTCCAAAGCCTAGAATATATCAGTGTCAATGCCCAGAATGGTTATGTGAGTGCAAAATCTCCACGTATGTATTGTTTGTAACTGATACTAGTGCAGTGTTTATTATGTTGCAGTAACTGACAGAATCACAGTCAGTAAGATCTCTTATTCTTATTTGTTGTGTTATAGTTTTCACCTCTGGATTCTTCTTCTAAATATTCAAAAGTATAACTGCAGAAATGCCTTTGTTATACTGTATTGTGATTATTTGATTGGCATGTCTGTATTCCACATTAGATTGTGAGATTCTAAGTGCACCTAAATGTTCAGGGAGTTTGTTAGTCAAATTCCTCTTGTGGACTTAAAAATACCCCTTGATACTCATCCTATAGCTTAAACACTGTGATTATTGAAAAGCTACACAAAGATCTGTGAACATATATTGCAACAAATAGAAAATATAATACTTGGTGTTATCATGTTAATACTGGATAATAGAGAGAGATCAGCCCATTGAGCCTATCAAAAATGAGATAAAAGAATATGGGTGGAGGGGCTGGGGTTGCCACTCAGCAGTAGAGCGCTCACCTAGCATGTGCGAGGCTCTGGGTTCGATCTTCAGCACCACATAAAAATAAATAAAATAAAGGTGTTGTGTCCAACTACAACAAAAAAATAAATATATTTTTTTAAAAAGAATATGGTGGAATGACCATACTACAAAAAGTATTATACAGATTTAATGCAATTCCTATTAAAATCCCAATGACACTCTTCATAGAAATAGAAAAGGCAATCATGAAATTTATTTGGAGAAATAAGAGACCCAGAATAATTAAAGCAATCCTTAGCAATAAAAGTGAAGCAGGAGGCGTCACAATACCAGACCTTAAACTGTACTATAGAGCTATAGTAATAAAAATGGCCTGGTATTGGCACCAAAATAGACCAAGGAAGCCCCATGTAAGCCTAGGCCAATGGTACAGAATAGAGGACACAGAGACAAACCCACATAAATATGGTTATGTCATACTAGACAACAGTGCAAACACATTCACTGAGAAAAGATAGTCTATTCAATAAATGGTGCTGGCAAAACTGAAAATCCATATGTAGCAAAATGAAATTAAATCTCTATCTCTCACCCTGAACAAAAATCAACTCAAAGTGGATCAAAGACTCAGGCAGAAGAACAGAGACCCTGTGCCTAATAGAAGAAAAATAGGCCCAAATCTTCACCATGTTGGCCTAGGATCTGACTTCCTTAACAAGACTCCTAAAGCTCAAGAATTAATAAATGGGATGAATTCAAATTTAAAAAGCTTTTTCTCAGCAAAGGAAACAATAAAGTGAGGAGAGAGCCTACAGATTGGGAGAAAATCTTTACCACACTCACTTCCAATAATGCATTAATCTCTAGGATATATAAAGAACTCAAAAAACTTAACACCAAGAAAACAAATAACCCAATCAATAAATGGGCTAAGGAACTGAACAGACACTTCACCAATGAAAAAATACAATTGATCAACAAATATATGAAAAAGTGTTCAGCATCTCTAGCAATTAGAGAAATGCAAATTCATCTCACTCCTGTCAAATGGCAATCATCAAGAATACAAGCAACAATAAATGTTGGCGAGGATTTGGGAAAAAGGCACACTCATACATTGCTGGTGGGATTGAAAATTGGTATAACCAGTATGGAAAGCAGTATGGAGATTCCTCAGAAAATTGGGAATGAAACACCACGTGACTCAGCTATCCTACTCCTTTTTTTATACCCAAAGGACTTAAAATCAGCATACTTATAGTGACGCAGCCACATCAATGTTTATAGCAGCTCAATTCACAATAGCTCTACTATGGAACCAACCTAGGTATCCCTCAATAGATGAATAGATAAAGAAAATGGGATATATATACTCAATGGAATATTACTCAACTTTAAAGAAGAGTAAAATTATGGCATTTGCCAGTAAATGGTTGGAGTTGGAGAATATCATGCTAAGGGAAATAAGCCAAGTCCACAAAACCAAGTGCCTAATGTTTTCTCTAATATGTGGATGCTAATTCACAATAAAGCAGCGGGCAGGAGGGAAGAATAGCATTACCTTAGATTAGGTAGAGGGAAGTGATGGGCAGGAAGGGGAGGGGATGTGGGAATAGGAAAGATAGTAGAATGAAACATACCTTATTACTTTATGTATATATGTGACTACATGACCAAT
Source organism: Marmota marmota marmota (assembly GCF_001458135.2). NCBI lineage: Eukaryota > Metazoa > Chordata > Mammalia > Rodentia > Sciuridae > Marmota > Marmota marmota. The sequence goes on along the minus strand of NW_026000026.1, from coordinate 17,304,325 downwards.
ATGATTCTGCAACATGTACACTCAGAAAAATGAGAAATTATATCCCATCTATGTATGATATATCAAAGTGCATAAATGTATTCTTCTGTCATGCATAACTAATTTAAAAAATTTTTAATTAAAAAAAAGAATATGGGTGGAGATCTCCATGGTCCATGAATTCTGCCCTAGAGAAGGAAATAAAATGGCTCTTAATGCCTGCCTTTTTTGAAGCAGTGACTAAAAATCATAGGCCATCTGAAACAATGTAGATATTTGAAAAAAGAAGAGATTTCACCCAACAGAGATTGAAGGCAGGGCAGGGGAGAGTTGGATATCATTTACTATTGTCTGGCAGGGACTAAATGGGTGGCAGAATGATCTTTGATCACAGTCTTGTGGTACTTGAAAATTTCCATATTAAAATTGAAAGTATTAAAGGAGGGAGTCACCCATGATTTTGGCAAGGCTCTAAATCAACAGAACCGTTACTAGCACTTGGCACAGCTCAGTATAGGTATGTTTTGATGAGCAAATCAATAGAAGAATACATATTTAAGGGTGTAGAGAGGGGAATAGGCATGTCCTCAACAAACAAGCAACCTGCAGGAATATTCCAGACTGTGAATGCCTTTAGGGGCCCTGGGAAGACACATGTGACCTCATTTTCAATCTGAGCTTGGTATGTATGAACTCGAAGTCCAGTGATGTGTAAAACATTGCTGTAAAAATGATTTTCCCAAATACAGCACAAGCCTATACCCTTCTGACCTAAAAATGCTATATCTAGAGACTACAGCAGCCTGAAGGAATTATTTGAGATGCAGATACAGATCTAAAGCCCTACATGGTTACTTATAATAGAGAAGAATAGGCCTGTTAGGACAAACTGCATTATGATGCGCCAGTTACTGTGGGGACTGCCAGATTTGCTGTGTCATCTGTTGTAAGCCAGTTTGATTCAAAGAGGCCAGGACTGGGAGAAGGGATACAGAGAGGGAGGGGGGAAGTGGTGGGAAAGGAAGAGAGCCGGAGAGGAGGAAAGAGGCAGGAGTGGACCCGGGAGAGTCACAGAAACCAACAGGGAAGGAGATGGGGTGGGGGTGGGCGGCAGGGGTGTTTGTCCCTATGGAGCAGCTTGTGGTGAATCAGAAGGAGTCATGCAGAGGCAGGAGTGGACTCAGAGGCCAGCTCCCAGCTCCCTGCCTGCCTTAGGGCCCACTGTGCCCTGGGGTGCCCACTGTTGGGACCCTGGGCGCACAGGAAGTGGAGGCTGGCATCAGAGCTGAGGAGAGGGTGGGCAGGACAGGACTCTCACAGGTGGTGAGCCCTTGGGTGGGCAGGGTCAAGGGGTGGAGAGTTCCAGGGCTGTCCTGGCTGTCCCACCTCATAGTGGCTTTGGAATGTCACCTTAGCTTGTATTTTCTAAGTATAACAATGCTCCCCATCCCAGCTTCTAAGAAGTCTTGTGTTTGCCTCAATTTATAGATAATTGTTAGGAAATATTGTTCCAGTGCTACAGATGCCTTTGAATATTTTCTTGAAGGGATTTTAGAGTAGACGGTCTCCTTTGATAATTATTTCAAGTTTATCATTTCATGCTTAATCCAGAGCTCAGGGGAGGTGTTAAATCCCTTGCCATCTCTCAGTGGATTCGTGTGTGTGTGTGTGTGTGTGTGTGTGTGTGTGTGCAGGTGAGCATGCATCCATGATCATGGGGATGAAATCGGCCTTAGTCTTCTCTGGCTCAGAGTTCCTGCGTCCATGGCCTGAGTGCTCTTCTGCTCTGCAGTGCAGCTTCTCCAGCAGCTGTCCACTGGATTCCCATTGCCCCCAACCTCCTACCCACACAGCTGGTGTGAGCAACAGTCTTTACTGAAGGCCATGCTGCTCAGCTCCTTCTCAAACTCCTAGCTCCTTCCTTGTTCCACCAACCACTCCGGTTTCCCTTCAGAAGCCCTGTTCTCTGCCTCTCATTTGAAGAAGCAATGCAAGTCTCACTGTTTCCTTATCTCAGAGTCTGCCTTGTCATAGCAGCAGCATCTTTAATGTGCCTGAGAAACCAAGGGCTACCAAGCTTTCAATTCTTCAGTCACAACGAACCAGCAAGGACTCTGAAAGAGGAGCTTGTCTTAGGTTGAGTTTCCAGAAGCAGATTCTAACAAGAGGATTCATGTGAAAGTCGTTGAAGAAGTGTTCCCAGAGAAAACTTGTGGGAGGGTGTATGGGTAAGTGGGAACCAGGAAGGAGACGAAGCAGAGGTGTGACAGCCGGTCCCAAAGAAGATTGCTTTGGCTCAGTCCCTCATGGGAACTCTGGAGATACCTTAAAATTGCTCCCAGTGGGGAGCAAGAGAGCTAGAGTAATTGACTCCCAGGTTTGTCAGCCATTTGTGCAGAGCAGCCCCTGGGGGACCTAGCTTCCCAGGCTCAATACCAAGAGATGCAGGTGCAGGATGTTGGGAGAGACGGCACAAGAAAGCTAATATGGGGAGCACACTGCTGTGAGTTCCAGCACTCTGAAAAGAGCAGAAGCAGGCATTCCTGTGGATGTGGCAGCAGCAGCTCATTCACCAGGATGAGAGCTATTTTTCCAGGCCCTTCTCCCATTGTCTGATCCTCTCAGGCATGACTTGTCTTCTCAGGATGACTGCAGCTTGCAGGGTGCTCACTGACAGAAGAGACAGGTGAGCATTCATGTTGAGCCCTGGGGATCTGCAATGGCTCAGCTCCTTTTGTAGATGGGGGTTTGGGCTTCTCTGGCTATCCGGGACAACATTCTACCTCAGGTCATGGAGCCCTGGCCGCACAGCCAGTGGCTGCTCTGTCTTCTTTCAGAACTGCCCTATCTGCCTTTGTTTGCTACATGCAAAAGCTGAATTACCATTCTGTTTGAGACACAGCTCTCCTGTTTGTACCCATCTGATCCTTAGCCAGGTCCTGGCCTTTTGGAGGGTTCTCTGGTGATGAGAAATCTGCCGTTTTCTCCTCTAGGAACTTGACCTCAAGGGCTGGAGTCATGCCCACATCAGGTCCTCAAACCTGAGCTGGGGTTGCTTGTGAGCACTCTGTGATCCTGAACTATTCCTCCAGAGCACCCAAGATTGCCCCCTTTTCTTCCTGCCCCAGAGTCAGCTCTGTTAAGGGGGAGGACAAGGGGAGGGGGAGGAGATTCATCCAGATTTTGGTCATGAATGCTTTGCCAATAGAGTTTTGATTGTTCCAACAGAGTCTGATTCTCTCTTCCTAGTTCAACAGTATCTTCCTCAGCTGCTATTTGCAAACGGGTTGCTGGTCTGAACACACATGCAGAGAGAGAATTCCTCCTGACTTGCCACATAACTGAATACCCACAGTGTCAGGCAACCAGCCAGTATACAGAGGCCTCTGAAAACTGGAGGCAGCTGCAGACATTCAAGAGGCCCTGCAGACATCCTGCAGCTTCCGATGCATCTCCCCTCAGGTACTTGTCCACCTCTGACATCTCTGTGTTGTGAGGCAGCAACACTGAAAATGTATGCATTTATTCCCTCATCCTTCCCAGAGCCTCTAAATGACAGTAAAAAAGATTACAACAGAAAAAGCTTAAATGCACAAGGACAAAGAGAATTGGTGAGGTTATAGGAATGGATGACAGATGTCAAGAAAATTTTGGAACCTGGAAAGTCAGTGGTAACTGACTCAGAAGAACAGAGAAAATTAAAGTTTAAACCTAAAAAGGTGGGTAGTACACAACAAACAGAAGCAAACAGACTCCTTGCTACAGGACCCCTAGTGGAGTACCCCTGAAGATTGGGGTCAGGAGTAGGATTGAAAGTAGAAGACACCTTTGGTTATCTCAAGAGCAGTGAGCCTCCCAGATCTCCACCCCCATTCCACACAGCCAGACTGCCCTTCCCCACAATGGAAGAGGATGGGAATGTTCAAATGAAGAGCTGTGGATTTGGAGCTCCCAGGTACAGCTGAGAACAGGGAACTATAGTGAAAATGGGTATGAAGTGAAAGTCTCCCTGTGAATGGCAAAGCTCCCAACTCATTTCCCCTGCTCAGAGGCCAGAATGATGGAAGACAAACTTTTATACCCTCTAGGAAAAAGAAAGGAAGAAAGTTGCCTCTCTGGGGAAACTGACTAAGCCAAGAGAAAAGACCTACTAACTAACATTGGTATCTCTCCAGTGAAATGTCTCCCCATTGAAATAGCTGGGTCCCCCAACACCTCCCCTCCATCAATCTCAGGGCACAGAGGCCCCATCCATGCACACAGAACTTTAGATCAGTGTTGTGGTATCTTTAAGTCTCAGTAGGTAGGGTAGCATCACCTGACATCAGAGGAGAGCAACTCACACAAAAGACAGAGATTTCAATCATCCACCCACCCAACCAGACAGAAGAGGGGGAATCATATTGCAGAAAGTAAAAGAAAATTTCAAGGAAAATCCTAAACCTCATATGTCTTGTGTTTATGAAAGCACAATAGTAACCTATAAAAAGGAATCTAACAATATAATTTAAGAAAATATATAAAGGGTATATATAAAGGAATTAGAGTTCTTGAATATTCAAAATATGATAACAAATAAAAAACTTAACTGATAATTATAGTATAGGTTCAGTAATTCTCTGACATAGTAGAAGAAAAATACAAAGATGCAAATCATAGGAGAGAAGAGGCAAGAAAAATTCAAGGGTTAGCCCAGAAGATCCAATAACTCACTCATATGAGTTCCAGAGAGAAGACAGAAAGTGAGGGAAAGAAATGATCACACTAAGACACATCGTAGAATAATAAAAAAGGAAATAATCCAATGCCTATAGTTGGGAGAATAGATAGGTTGTGGAATCTTCATACAATAGAAGGTCACACCACAATGAAAAAGTAATAAACTATAGCTGCATGGGTAGACAACTCTCAGGAACAACACTGAATGAACGGCAAGCTACAGAAGACTGCCATTTCTGAATGATGCCATTTCAAAAGCAAGCAAACACAGCTGGGTGTGATGACGCATCGCTGTCATTCCAGTGACTTGGAAGCCTGAGGCAGGAGGATCTCAAGTTTGCAGCTAGCCTCAACATCTTTTCAAGGCCCTGTCTGAAAAAAAAAAATGGAGAGGGGCTGGGCTGGGGACATAGCCTAGTGGTAGAGTGCTTCTGGGTTTGATTTCCCAGTATCACAAAACAAAACAAAAACAAAACCCAACAAACAAGGTATCAAAAAGCAAAAGCAAGCAAATATAAACAAGGCATAGTTTAGCAACACATACAGATTAAGTGAAATTGTTGAGAGCCACAGCCGAAGCGGCCCCAGCAAACTTCCAGCTGCCAGCTGATTGGCTCCTCTGCGGTGATGTTCATTGGGCTGTTTCCCCCCCCCCCCTTTCAGACCTCGGAGCTGCTCTTTGGGGGACTTTTTTTGGCTCCACCCAGGCGACCCAGCCAATGGGCCTCAAGAGCAGGAGGAGTGGGGGTGTTGAGAGGCTTGTGGGAAGCCAGTGGTGGCAGTTGGGCTCTGAGGGAATTCCTGAAGAGCTCCTGTGGTGTGGCGTGTGTATTCTAAAAATAAAGTTCGTTTCTGCTTGATAAGTGGCTCCTGAATTGTGCCCAGCCAGACTGCGGCATGAAATAAAGAAAAGCAAATGAATTAGGGAAAATGTCCTGAGACTAGTTGTGTGGTTGGTGGGGAGTGAGGCATGGCAGGCAGAGGCAAGGACAGGGAACAGGGAGAGGCGCAGTCAGAATGTTTGGGTTATTGGCAATATTCTACTTCCTGAGCTGGGTGGTAGGTCATAGACATTTGATATTATGTTTCATAACTTATCTTACTTATATGCTAAATCTTTCTCTCTCATACACACACACACAGAAATAATATAAGAAAGTCTCCCTGAGTTGAAGATGTGAGATTCCAAATTAAAAAGACCTAAGAGTACAATGCAGGAAGGACTGAACAATCTATACCAGTGCACATTTTTAAGACGTTTCAGAGCACTGGTTGTGGTGGTGCATATTTGCAGCCCCAGATACTGCAGGAACTGAGGAAGGATTACTTCTCCTGGAGTCTGAGGCCAACTGGAGCAATGCAGTGTGGTACCATCTTGAAAGAAAAAGTCAGAGCATCAGATGTAAATATCATAATCAGAGAAGAAATAACTCATGTACAAAAAAACAGAATTACAATTGTGTTGATATTCTCGATGGCAAGACTGGAAGTAGAAGACAACAGATAAGATTCTGAAGGAACTGGATTGCTATCTAGAATCTAGACCCATCCAGCAAATCTAGCAAATGAAAAAGCAGAATTAAGACACCTAGATAAGTTAGATCTCAAAGGTTTTACCTTCCCTGCACTATCTCTCAAAATGTGATAATAGAAGCTAGTAAGTCAAGAAAAGGAAATTATGGAAATTAGGACACAGAGATTTCCATACAGGAAAGAGACAAAAAGAATATAAAGAATGTCAGTTGGGGGAGTCCCTCCCAAACTGTTGGAAGCAGGCACAGAGCACAACAAATCCATCTGGAGCAAGAGAACAAGAGAACACAGGGTCGGGTGCAGTGGCAGCCTGCCTCTAATCCCAGGGGCTCAGGAGGCTGAGGCAGGAGGATTTCAAATTCAAAGTCAGCCTCAGCAAAATTGGGGAGCTAAGCAACTCAATGAGACCCTGTCTGTAAATAAAACTCAAAATAGGGCTTGGGATATGATTCAGTGGTCTAGTGCTCCTGAGTTTAATCCCTGGTACCCTCCCCCACAAAGAGAGAGAGAGAGAACACAAGAGATTTCTCTATGGCAAATGTGCATCTGATCAATTGTCTAATATAGAATTGTATTGAGAAGAGATTTGCAGTTCCATGTGACAGTTTCAGGAAGAATTATTATTATTTAAAAAATTTTTGTTTGTCCTTTTTAGTTATGCATGACAGTGCAATGTATTTTAGCATATCATATATACATGGAGTATAACTTCCTAATTTTTGTTTTTGTGCATGATGTGGAGTTACACTGGTCATGTATTCTTATATGAACATGGGAAAGTTATGTCTGATTCACTCTATAGATTTAGTGCTTTGTTTCTTAAGATGCATGATGGGTATTATTGTTTGTGCCTTGTCACTTGAGTAGAATTATATGCTTAATATTCAGAAACAGAAGGAAAGGAAAGAGGAATTGGGGATTAAAAGAAAAGTACAGGGGATACTTGTTTTTTTTTAAATCATGCACTCTAGGTTAACTTTTAAAATTATATGTAATTATTACTTCAATAAAAGTCAATATTATAAAAAAAGTTTGAGCCAGAGAGTAATGTGTAATATGCTTCTGGAAAATCTCCATGTGTAGGTGCTTTATCTCTGTAGTACTCAAAATATGGTCCTTGGACAAGTGTGGGTTGATATTCTGGTCTTCCATGGACTAAATATAGAATTGAGCCTAAGTGTTTGGGAACTTGTACCAAAATTTTAGAGTGATTTTTATGTAGGTTGAGTCTAGTAATTTAAAAATGTGTTTTATAATTCATTATAACTTAATTTTTCTAGAAATATTCTTAGTTTAGGAATTATTGGTATGCAATGAATTGACACCAACAAACAAATACCTCCAAATGGTCCTGCACAAATAATTTGAGATGCATTGCTCTTACTCAAAGCTGATGTCATTGTAATTTCTTTTTCTATAATGAACAGGTTTTCTTGTTCTTTGGGAAACTTTGTGTTCTGCTCCTAAATATTACTTTCATGTGGGATTCTAGAATTTTTTTTTTTTGCATGAAAACAAATTTAATAATTTTGACATGTGCAATTATATAAATATAAAATATTCAAAAACCACTACAAAATTGTAAGGGTTTTTTTTTTTTTTTTTTTTTTGTTCCGGATATTGGCCTTGCATATATAAAGATGTGGCTATTCTCTGCATGCATTTTCCCTAGGGACACACGTAAATGTAGTTGTAATTTCCTGTTGGTAAACAGAATGTCTTTGAATTTAGAATCAGGTGGTAAGGTTGATACATAGAAGTGGAATAAATTGGATTGCTTTCAAAGCAATACCTTTTCCAGTTAACTGTTAACTCACCAGTTTGCTGCCTTTCTTATTTTTTTTTAATCAACTATAACATGGTATGTGAAAACATTATTGAAGGGAAAGAAAGAAATGAGAGACGGGTAAGCGAGAAAAGAAAGATGGAGACCAGGCAGAGATATACACAAGAGTTTATTTGTCAGAGCTGACAATAAAGGCCATCTCTCTATAGCAAAACAGGCTTGGGTTCTGGGATTTTTATGGGGGAGGCTCAGGAATCAGAGCTGAGCGGGTCCTAATGTGGGTTGTTAAGGGTTGGGTTGGTATGAGAGAGTGGTGAGCCTTTGTCAGAAAGGCCCTTGGGGTGGGAAAGCAAAAATTTTTTCTTAAAATGGAGGCTGTCACTTAAGATGGCCGTCCAGATGCTAAGCAAGGACCTTATATTCCCCCCCCCCTTTTTGTTTTTTTACTGGGCCCCTTAGGGAACAGGGATGTAGGTCATTCTTCTATAACTGCTTCCTGCTGAGAAGGGGCAGCTTTTGAATCCCTCATTAGGGGTGCGAGATATCATTGGAATGATGGCAGAGGGTTGATTGGTGGTGGAATGCTGTACCAGGCAGCCCAACGTTTGATGAGGGATTTGTATTCCTGTAAGAAAAGCTGGTTTATATTTGGTTAGATTTTTTGAATCTGGTCTTGAACAAGTCTAATGACACAGGGGGCAAGCATTAACAGAAGGCCTATGACAAGGAGAGGGGTCAGGAAAGGAAGTGCCCACTGGAGAAGACTCCTTGAAATTGGAATGATAATTCCTGGTAATAGTACCCCCTGGGGGGTGAGTGAAGGATGAGGGAGGAGGGCAAAAATGAAAAATGGAAGGATGGTGCTGATGGTTCTGCAGTGTCCTTGTGGTCCTCAGAGACAGAAGGAAGACTGGGGGTTCTGGCCTTGGAGAAACACAGTTTGAGAGGGTCTGTGGGTGTCAACTGCCCGATGAACTCCCTTCTGAAGGAACTATGTGTATGTTGCCTGGAGCAAGGGGCCTTCCTGTGTGTGGGAGGGATGTGGAAGAAGCTCCTCCAGAGTTTCAGTGCATGAATGGGTAAGAGAAGAGGTGGAAGAGTCCTGAAGAGTGGGGAGGAGAGTAGCAGGGTTTAAAAGTGAGCACGTGTGGAAAGTAAGAGTGGGATCTTCCACCAGGGAAACCTGTAGAGATAAAAGGCAACAGGGGGATAGGGGAGGTAAGCCCTTGTAGGTGAGGAGTTCCTTTAGGTGATGGGGAGCCAGGATGGTGAGTGGGGCCCCAGAGATGAGTTTCTTTGACTCATTAATGAGTAGAGAGGCTACGGCCAATGTTGGTAGGCAAGGGGCCCATCCCTGAATAGTAGGGTCAAGACCCTTTGATAGATAAGCCACAGGGGCAAAATTTGGCCCCAGCATGTGTCCGAGGACTCATAGAGCAAATCCCTGCTTTTCAGCCATGTAAAGGTGAAATGCGCATGTGAGATGAGGGAGATGGAGAGAGAGGGGAAAGTTTTGAAGTCATTCTTTTGTGTTGTAGCCAATAGAAAAGTTAAATTGGCACTTTTTTTTTTTTTTTTTGGTCTTAGGCCTCTTATCAAGCCTGCTGAGTCTGTCCTTTGTATTTCAATGTTAGCTTCAGTGTGACCTTGGCCAGGAAGCTTGCTGCCTAGGGCTTTACAATGTACTATGCCAACAGAAGAAAGGAGGAGGGTTCTGGGTCCCTTGTTTGTCTAGAAGTAAGGTCTCTGGAGGAATCCAGAGCTTTTGTGGCAACTAGAAGCTGGGCAGGGGGAGCAAGAGGAACAAAGGGAAGGCTTAGAGTGGAGAAAGGAGAAAGCCTGCATATAAGGGATTTCCTTCCATTTTCCCGAGGGCTCGCAAAAGTCATGAAGATTTCATAAAATATTGGGATCAAAGGTGCCGTTAGGTGGCCATTGTCCAAGTCATAGAAGGGCCATGTAGTGGAAAGTTGAATTAGTCAGGAGCCAAACTGAGTGGGCCCAAGTGGGTGAGGGGGCAGCTGAGAAGTGAGTCAGATGGGATTCTGGATTGGGAGTTCCTCATGGCGAGTTGGAGTGGTGGAATGGCTAGAGGCAGGCGTCTTTGGCTCTAGGCCAAACCAGAGTGGGAGAGGCGACACGAGTGAAAAGGGGTCTGGCCCTGGAGCTGAAGCCTTTCTGGGACTGAGAGAAGGGAATTGGCACCCGCTCCCGGGCCTGTAGAGAGTCTTGGTTACCTGGCCAGGGTTTTCGTGAGCTCTGCTGAGGAGCTGAGAACCAAGACCTGAGAGTGAACTTGCCAAGGGGAAGGGATGGGAAGGTGGAGAATCTTGGTGCTGGGCCAAGATCTAAGTTAACTTTTGTCTTTAGAGAGGAGACTTGTCACTGCTGTCTCTAGGGAATAGACTTGTGAGGAGGAAGGGAGGGAAGGGCGAAGTCACTTATCCAAATGAGGCCGGTGTATGGATGAAGAAGAAGAGTTCTGGGTGAATGGAAGATTGGGCCCTGAGGCCAGCATCCCAAAGCAGCTCAAATCCCTGGAGGGGAGAGGAAAGCTGATGGGAGAATGTGATCAAGGCTGCTCTGCAAAAAGAGAAGGGGCAGCAGCAGCAAGGAGGGAGAGCAGGTATTGTGATTGGGCCAGAAATGGAGGGGGTTCTTGAGACGGATGTGAATGGGCTCGTGGTGTGAGGTGATAGAAGGACTTGAAACCAACCCTATAGACAGTAGGGTTCACCTCGGAAACGGGTAATGGGAGGCACTGGCAGACGGAATAGGGGATGGTCCTAAGGTAAGGGTGAGGATCAGGGGAGTGGCAGGTGAGTTTGGATGGAAACATATATGAGGGGAGAAGGAAAGCATAGCCCCAGATTTGTGAGGCTGTCCCTTTCCATAAGGGCAACAGGGCACTGTGGGATGACCAAAATGAAGTGGGTAAAAATTAGAGCCAAAAGCGCAAACAAGGCTAGATGTCTGTAGGGGTTGGTAAGGTTTGTCATCTACCCCGACAATAGAGGTCATAGAACGAGTAGTAGGCCTACAGAACTCCTTGAGGACTGAATCTGTAGCCCTGGTGTCTAGGAGGAAGGAGACAGGCCTACCTGAAATATGCAGAGTTACCCTGGGTTCCTGTGGAGTGATGATAATGGTCAGGTGATGTGGACCTGGGCCTCATCAGTCCTCTGCAGCCAGTCCTAAGAGTTGGAAAGGGGAAACAGAAGAGTGGGATGGCCAGGGGCCGCCATGGGCTCAGGGACAGTCAACAGCCCAGTGTCCCTCCTGATGGCATTTAGGACAAAGGGCCAGAAGCTTGCAAGGATTGGGACATGTACAAAGTGAAGTCTGACCACATTTAAAACAGGTGGTCCCCAGGGACCCTTCTGCGGGCCAGTGGAACCAGGGACCGATGCTGAGGCTGGACAGTCAGCTTGAGTGAGCATCTGATATTTCTGCTTTGGGGCCTTATCTCTCCTGTGATACACCTTAAAGGCCACTCCCAGAACCTCAGCTTGGGGAATTAGGGGTCTAAGATCCTTGCTTAGCATCCGGATGGCCATCTTAAGTGATAGCAGCCATTTTAAGGCAAAAGTTTTGCTTTTCTGCCCAAGGGCCTTTCTGAGAAAGGCTCAACACTCTCTCATGTCAACCCAATCCTTTACTGCAGACATTAGGACCCTCCTGGCTCTGATTTCTGAGCCTCCCCTATAAAATTCCCAGAACTCAAGCCTGTTTTGCCTCTCTCCTATAGAGAAGATGGCCTTTGTCAGCTCTGACAAATATTTCTGCCTGCTCTCCATCTTTCATTTCTTCCTTACCTGTCTCTCATTCCTCGCTTTCCCTTCAACGGGCCCCCTCTCGAGGAACCTTAGTTTGGCCAATATTGGGGAAACTCTGGGAGAAAAAGTAGGTCATTAGTAGTTGTCTCCCATCTGGAGTCTCAGGGTCCAGATTAGTATATTGTAATACAGCCTTGGTCAGGTGGTCTAAAAATGCTGAAGTGTTTTCATTCTTGGATGATTTCATAGAAGCTTTCATAATTAATAGCCTTCCTGCCATGAGGCAAGCAATGAATTGGTACTAGTTATTCCTCCAGGCAGATTATAATCCCAATTGGGGTCCTGATCAGGGACCGTTTCAGTGCCAATCTAATGGGCAGGGGAGGTCTGATGTACCTCATCAGCATAATTTCTAGCTTGCTCCCAAACTCGTCTGTGCTCCTTGGGCAAAAGGGTATTAGATAAGATTGTATGGACATCGTGGAAAGTCAAATCATATGATTGAGTCAGATACTGAAACTCTTTGACATATGTGGTGGGACTTGAAGTGTAGGACCCCAGACGCTTTTCTATCTGTGAATGATCTGACAAAGAGAAAGGCACATGAACTTGGATTACATCGTCTACCCCAGCCACCTTGCATAGAAGACACAGAGATGCGGGTTGGGCAGCGGCAGCCCATAAGCTTGCAGCAGGAGGAGAGAAGGGTAGAAGGGCTGAGGGGACAGTTGCTGCAGAGGCTTCATCAAAACGAGAATTGTGGGATGGCAGGGGCTCATCCACTGGGTAGGGGAGATGAGAGCTAAGAGGACGTATCTCTTTCCATTTTCCTGAAATGCTCACAATAGTTGAAAAATCCCTGATAATATTGGGATCTAGAGTACCGTTAAGCGGACATTTATAGTTGTGGTCCAAAGGATATTGAGGCCAGATCTGACTGCACAAGTGGATAAGTTTTTGGGGGTTTAGGTCTGGGGTGAGAGAGAGCTCACAACCCAGGACCCAAATAAAAGACCACCTAGAGCTTCAGTTGACAGTAGGGATCACAGCTGTAGCTGTGAAAGCTGAGGCTGGGGGTGCCCCATACCACATGGTAACCCTGGGAATGCCTCATTTCCCGGGACCTGTAGATCATTTAGGTTGACTGGAGACAGGGATCTTATCAGCAATGTCTGGTTTTGGGTGCAGAGAGGGTGTTCTGCAGAATGGTGGGCCTGGTCCCATGATGTAATTCGGATCAGGGGCCTGGGGGCACTCAGTGACCTTCAAAAAGTGGAGCGGGCACACTGGGGAACCCAATTCCGGGTTTCAGCACCAAAATGAAGGGAAAATGAGGAATGAGAGACTGGTAAAAGAGAAATGAAAATCGGAGACCCAACAGAAATACACATGAGAGTTTATTTGTCAGAGCTGACAAATAAAGGCCATCTCTATGTAGCAGATAGAGAGGCAAAACACGCTTGGGTTCTGGGATTTTTACTGGGGAGACTCAGGAATCAGATTCGAGCTGGTCCCAAGGGTTGGGTTGGTATGAGAGAGTGGTGAGCCTTTCTCAGAAAGGCCCTTGGGCAGGAAAGTGAAACTTTTGTCTTAAAATGGTGGCTGTCACTTAAGATGGCCATCCACATGCTAAGCAAGGACCTTATAATTATAGATACAGTTTAAAGCATTCCACAGACTTTTTGCATTATAAGCAAGTCTCATGTTATAGAGGAATGAAACATATAAATTAATAAACCATTATCTTTGTAAGAGAACAAAGCCAAACTACAGGGGCTGGGGTTGTGGCTCAGTGGTAGAGCACCTGCAGAGCATGTGTGAGACACTGGGTTCCATTTGCAGCACCATATAAAATAAATAAATAAGACACAGATATTAACAATAACAACAATAACAAAAGAAAACAAAACCAAACTACATCTCCTCTCCAGTGCTTGGCAGCAATTTGTGGAGAAGTTTCAGGCTGTGTGGCCTCTACCAGGGGCTCAAATCTTGCTTAATAGCCTTTGCAACAGCAGGAGCCCAGTCTGCATGGGATTCTGCTTCTGCAGATGCAGCACAGTAGGAGTTTCTGATGTGTCCAAACATATCTGTTTTGGATCTCCTTTTCCCCTCAAGAAAAGACTTCTTTTTAGAAATTATTTTTTTTGAAGTTGGATTACTTACTGATTTCCAGGGTATTCTTACACCAGCCACTTCTCAAGGGAATTTTTTGGGTATAATCTTTTAATCTTTCTGGAAAGCTAACAAAAGATTGCTTATACCTGGCTTTCCATCAGAAACCCTAATCTCTTTCCATCATAATGCTTTGGAAAATAATATAATTTCTTGTGGGAGAACTCATTTAATTCTTTTAACATACTAATTTAGTACCTGCTAAGTTTTCTGGCTATTTCCAATTCCTTCTTTATATGTTACATTTTGTTTGTCTTCACCAGTATCTTCTATCTTCTTACTAATTTGACAGTCTTCAATATTCCGCTAATATTTTGCTTTGTTTTGCATTTCATTCTCATACACTTAGGGAAGAACAAACGTGAGACGTGATACTTAATAGCGAGATGGAAGGTCACAAAGAGAGTCTTTCCAAAGACTTGCATTCCCACCAGGGCTCTCAGCAGCATCCTGGCATTTATTGTTTAGCCTCTTTCCTGTCAATGCTGTAATCAGTCCACTGAGCTTAGGGCTTAGCTGAAATCTGGGACCTTGATGATAGGGATACTGTTCCTGAACCTAGGTTCTCTGGACAGCAAAGAAAATCCAACTTCTGAAAGTTACCTGTTGAGGAGAAACAAAGGTTTTATTCAGTGGCCAAAAGAATGGAGGAGGAACTTTGCTTGCAAATCAACTTCCTTCCTCTAGGGGGTTAGAGACGTTACAGATACAGGATAGAAATAAGAGGAAAAGAGCTAGGTTAATAAAGGGGAGGAATATTCATGTCTTTTCTGGGAAAAGGTGGAGATCTTCCAGGAACTAGGATGCGACCTCTTTTTGCTTCTTTCATGGTCTGGTGTCTCCTGTCATGGCAGTTGGCTGGTGTATCTTTAACCTTGAAGGGAGAGGAGAGAGGCTAGGAAAGTCTAGGTCACACTGACCCAGCTATATACTTTTGGACAGAACATTTCTCAAATAATCCATATGTCTACACTCAAGAGTTTAGTAGAAATCTGAATCAAAGTAAGGCAGTAAAAAAATAAAGGCAGAGATGTCAAACCTTTTCATTGCATTATGTCACCCATCGGACATCCGTAGAGTCTGTTTTCAGCAAAAGCAGCCTTCAAGTCTCTGAAAAGTAACCTAGGCAACTGTTATAATAGTAGTCCATATTCAGGTGTTATCTACTGCAAAGTTATTGGGAGACTAATAATGTACTGGTCAGCTTCTGCGACCTTCAAAATTAGTGATATTTTAGTCAATGAGGCCAGAGGGGTTTATTTAGCTTTTTTTTCCACTAACTACCAACCTGTTAGAATTAGACAACGCTGTTTCTCTCCTTCCAGAAGCCCCTAGCTAACATAAAGCAGGCAGCTGTTTTAATGTTTGAATGACACAAGGAAAAGGAGACAGGTGAGGATCCTTGGAATCTAGGTTGGTTGGGGGAAGAAATGAAACTAGGGACCAATAAAGGGCATGTAGAGAGGTCTTAGGACTTTAGTTTCTGAAGTGACACAGCCATGGGTGAGGACAAGGTGGGGGAGTGAGAACAGATCGTGAAAAAGTGCCCAAAGATGAGGCGATCAGACTACTGATTAATGGCTTATTCACTAAATTTTACAAAGCAGCTCAGTGGTTCAGTCTGATTGTTTCAGACTTCATGGGTAGAAGAGCAGGGCGAGGTGCTACAGAGCCTGCATTGAAGAGCTGGGATAAACTCAAGTGTAGGTAAGTATGCTGCCAGTGCAGTGTTCGACAAGAATGGCGCAGGCACTGGGGACCCCAGTACAGAAGACGATGCCTGGAGGTGGCAGGCGATACTGCCCAGAACCCGAGACTCCACCTTTCAGCGTTCGAGCGAAGGCGCGTCACGTGACTCGCCCCAGCTCGCTTGTAATTGGCTGCGAAAGCTCACCGCCTCCCTCTGATTCCGTTTCCCAGAAGTCAGTCCTGAAACTACATTTCCCAGAGGGCTCTGCGGCGCCGTCTTCCTCCTTCTGACTAGATGGGGTTGGTGCTGGATTTCCAGGAGATCTGCAGGGATTTGAGAGGCAGGAGAGGAAAGGCGAAACCTGGATTAAAACAGTTCGCACTCTGAGACTGGGGAAGCGAGCAGCGGACCTGTGCTCAGAATCGAAGGCTGCCCTCGAGCCCTCTGGGAAATGTAGTAACCTGGAGGTCTCCGGGCCCCGCAGGCGCTCAGGTCTCCTGCAGCTGTGCGGCGGGAGCCCGCGGGAAAGCGGAACAGACGGGCGGGCCTTCCACACTGGCTCCTCCCTCTCGCCAGGTGGCGCTGCGCACTAAAGCCCGTGAGCCCGACCACCTGTTGGCTTCCCGCCATGGGATTTGCCATCTACCCTGTAATCTCGCGAGTCCTCCAAGTTTAGATGAGGTTATAAATTGTAGCGAGGTGTGCTGAGAAATGGCAAATTTATGCAAAAGCAGCAAATAATTACGGCCCTAAATCGCTCCCCGGCAGTAGCTGCTCACCGTACGCTTTATGAGGTGACAAAGAACCATGGCACTGCGCAGACGGGGGACTCATTTTACGTCAGGACTTGCACCCGGTAACTTCCGCCCTCCTGGAAGGAACGTCAGCTGGTCTTCCAGGTGTTCTACGGGCTACCTCGGCCCTCGGCCTCATCTCTGTAGCCTTATTGTTTCTGCCTTGGAGGACGTTCGTTCCTTCAAGCTGTAGGGATGTCGTTCTCATTTCACTGAGGGGGAAACTCAGGGCGATGGAGAAAGAGAAGATGACCTGCCCAGCTGCGTAGAGTAGTGCAGTTAGGACGCAGAGCCCCGACCTAATGAAGATTCTGTGTCATGTCGGCTTTATCCACTTGCTGAGGCGTTAGTCTCCTCCTCCCAGGGTTGCTGCTGCTGCTGCTGCTTTAGGTCAAGCCTCAATCACTCCTGCTGTTCCCAGGGTCTCACCCACCCACCCTGTGAGCACCGTGCGAGGCTGAGGACCAGGTGTTGAATGGGGCGGGCATCCCTCCGCCCTCGTGGAGTTACGCTGATCGCGTACACAAAGGAGAATTAGAGACTCAAGTTGTGATTAAAAAAAAAAAAATACAGGATGTGTTAAAAGAGAATATTGGACAGGACCCACACTAGATTGAGAAATGAGGGGAAAGGGAAAGTTTGAGTGAGACTTAAAGGCTGAGAAAACTGAAGCTCTGTAATGATTCAAGCAGCAAAGTCTCAAGAGCTCTATATTTGGGTACTCAAGGAACTCAGAGGAGGCCCCGGTGACTGGAGCACAGAAAGTAGAGGAAGAATGGAACAAATTGAGCCTGGCCTCCCTTTCTCCACCCTTACCTTTTCTAAACTGCCCCCACATTGGGAATACAGAAACATTTCCAGAACTTAAATATGATGACTTTACTTTCTTTTCGAGTCTTTGTGTCTCCTATAAGTCTTATTTCAAACTCCTTAGCCCAGTGCTCAAGAACCTTCGTAGCTTGATTTACCCTGCTTTGTAGTCTCACCGTTTTGCCTGGGCTTTTATCTCTGCTTAGTATTTTCTCTCCTCTGTTTGCTGAGCACCCTTTATATCTTGGCTGAAATATCACCTTCTCTGTACCGACTTCCTGTGCATTCTCCACCGGAAGACGGTTCATTAACTTATGGTTCTTTTGGTATATAATTACCAGTTTGCATACCAGTCTCTCAGAGACAGTGAACTCGTTCTCAGGGACTTGTTTTCTTTCTTTCTTAAGAATACTTTTTAGTTGTAGATGAATACAGTACATTTATTTATTTATTTATATTTTTATGTGGTGTTGAGGATCCAATCCAATGCCTCACACGTGCTAGGCGAGTGCTCTACTGCTGAGCCATAACCCTAGCCCCAGGAACTTGTTTTCTATCTCTGTATGATGCCAAATGCAAGGACAGACAGTTGATTTACATAATAAATATTCATTGAGAGACTGAATAGCACAGCCAGCCAAGACTAACTTCTATCAGGAAGATGGCTGGTGGCTTCCATCCATAACAGAGAAGATTAGCATCCAAAAAGGGAAGAGGAAATGAGTAAGAAAGTGACACTTACTGTGAGCCAGACACTGCCTCATCCATTGTCTCATTTAATTCTCTTAAGAACTGTAGGTCTTATCTTCTTTTGCTGCCAAGAAAACTGGTGCCCAAAGCCTTGCCCAAAGATTACTCAAGTAGAAATGGGGAATCTGGGATATAAATTAGGTCTTTCTGACTTCAAAGATTGGGCCTTCTAATGTTCCCTCTCTACCCCTTAATCATATTTTGGTACCCTCACAGAAGCCTGAAAGTTTAAAGAACTTAACTCTATATGCTTAGTCCTTGATGTGGTATATGTTCCTTTGAGGACATCATGCTTGAAACAGTCATTATACAGGGGCTCTGCCCCTTCCAGAAATAAGTGATTCTTATCAGACTCTTTTTATTTTTTAAAATTTATTTACTCTAATTTGTTATATATATGACGGAAGAATGAATTTCAATTCATAGTACACATATAGAGCACAGTTTTTTTTATGTCTCTGGTTGTACACAAAGTAGAGTCATACCATTTGTGTCTTCATACATGTATTTGGGGTAATGATGTTCATCTCATTCCATCATCTTTCCTACCCCCATGCCCCTCCCTTCTCCTCCCTCCCCTTTGCCTTATCTAAAGTTCCTCCATTCTTCCCATTCTCTCCCCTGCCCCCATCGCCATTATGGATCAGCATCCATATATCAAATAAAATATTAGGCCTTTGTTTTTTTTGGATTGGCTTACTTCACTTAGCATAATATTCTCCAACTCCATCCATTTACCTGCAAATGCCATGATTTTATTTTAATGCTGAGTAATATTTCATTGTGTATATGTACCACAGTTTCTTTATCCATTCATCTACTGAAGGGCATCAAGGTTGGTTCCACAATTTAGCTATTGTGAATTATGCTGCTTTAAACATTGATGTGGCTGCATCATTGTAGTATGCTGTTTTAAGTCCTTTGGCTATAAACTGAGGAGTGGGATAGCTGGGTCAAATGGTGGTTCCATTCCAAGTTTTCCAAGGAATCTCCATACTGCTTTCATAGTGGTTACACCAATTTGCAGTACCACCAGCAATGTATGAGTTTGCCTTTTCCCCCACATCCTTACCAACACTTATTGTTATTTGTATTCTTAATAGCTGCCATTCTGACTAGAGTGAGATGAAATCGTAGAGTAGTTTTGATTTGCATTTCTCTAATTGCTAGAGATGCTGAACATATTTTCATATATTTGTTGATTGATTGTATATCATCTTCTGAGAAGTGTCTGTTGAGTCCCTTGGCCCATTTATTGATTGAGTTATTTGTTTTTTTGGTGTTAATTTTTTTTTGAGTTCTTTATATATCCTAGAGATTAGTGCTCTATCTGATGTGCATGTGGTAAACCATTTGCTCCCATTCTGTAGGCTCTCTATTCACCTCACTGATTGTTTCTTTTGCTGAGAAGAAGCTTTTCAGTTTGAATCTATCCCATTTATTGATTCTTGATTTTAATTTTTGCACTATAGGAGTCTTACTAAGGAAGTTGGACCTAATCTGATATGATGAAGATTTGGGCCTACTTTTTCTTCTAATAGGTGCAGTGTTTCTGGTTTAATTCCTAGGTCCTTGATCCACTTTGAGTTGGGTTTTGTGCATGGTGAGATATAGGGGTTTAATTTCATTTTGTTGCATATGGATTTCCAGTTTTCCCAGCACCATTTGTTGAAGAGGCTATCTTTTCTCCAATGTATGTTTTGGCAACTTTGTGAAATATAAGATGACTGTAATTATGTGAGTTAGTCTCTGGGTCCTCTATTCTGTACCATTGGTCTACAGGTCTATTTTGGTGCCAATACCATGTTGTTTTTGTTACCGTTGCTCTGTAGTATATTTTAAAGTCTGGTATAGTGATGCTACCTACTTGCACTCTTCTTGCTAAGGATTGCTTTAGCTATTATGGGTCTCTTATTTTTCCAGATGAATTTCCTGACTGCTTTTTCTATTTCTATGAGGAATAGCATTGGGATTTTGATTGGAATTGCATTAAATCTCTGTAGTGCTTTTGGTAGTATGGTCATTTTGACATTATTAATTCTGCCTTTCCAAGAACAATGCAGATCTTTCCATTTTTGAAGGTCTTCTTTAATTTCTTTTATTAGTGTTCCGTAGTTTTTATTGTAGAGATATTTCACCTCTTTCATTAAGTTGATTTCCAAGTATTTTATTATTTTTTTGAGGCTATTGTAAATGGGGTAATTTTCCTAGTTTCTTTTCAGAAGATTTTTTTTTCATATTTATTTTTTTTAGTTCTCGGCAGACAATAACATCTTTGTTTGTATGTGGTGCTGAGGATCGAACCTGGGCCGAACGCATGCCAGGCGAGCGCGCTACTGCTTGAGCCACAACCCCAGCCCTCTTTTCAGAGGATTTGTCATTGATGTTCAGAAATGCCTTTGACTTTTGGGTGTTGATTTTATATTCTGCTACTTTGCTAAATTCATTTATTAGTTCTAGAAGTTTTCTGGTGCAATTTTTTGGATCATCTATGCATAGAATTTTATTGTTGGCAAGAAGTGATAACTTGAGTTCTTCTTTTCCTATCTGTATCCCTTTAATTTCTTTAATCTGAATAATTCCTCTGGCTAGAGTTTCAAGAACTATGTTAAATAGAAGTGGTGAAAGAGGGCATCCCTGTCTTGTTTCAGTTTTTTAGAATGAATGCTTTCAATTTTTTTCCATTTAGAATGATGTTGGCCTGGGGCTTAGAATAGATAGCTTCTACAATGTTGAGATATGTTCCTGTTATCTCTACTGTTTTTATTGTTTTAAACATGAAGGGTGCTGAATTTTTTTGAATGCTTTTTCTTCATCTATTGAGATGATCATATGATTCTTATCTGTAAGTCTGTTGATGTGATGAATTACATTTATTGATTTCCATATGTTGAATCAATCTTGCATCCCAGGGATGAACCCCACTTGATCATGGTGCACTATCTTTTTGATGTGTTTTTGTATTTGATTTGCCAGAATTATATTGAGGATATTTGCATCTGTGTTCATTAGAGATATTGGTCTGAAGTTTTCTTTCTTTGATGTGTCTTTGTCTGGTTTTGAATCAGGGTGATATTAGCCTCATAGAATGAGTTTGAAAGTGTTCCCTCTTTTTCTGTTTTATGAAATATTTTGAGGAGTATTGGTGTTAGTTCTTCTTTAAAGGTCTTGTAGAACTCAGCTGTGTATCCATCTGGTCCTGGGCTTTTCTTGGTTGGTTGACTTCTGATGGAATTTTCTATTTCATTGCTTGAAGTAGATCTGTTAACTTGTGTATATCATCCTGATTCAGTTTAGGCAAATCATGTGACTCTAGAAATTTATTGATGCCTTTCGATTTTTCTGTTTTATTGGAGTATAAATTTTCAAAATAATTTTAATTATCTTCTGTATTCCTGTAGTGTCCATTGAGATATTTCCTTTTTCATCATGGATTTTAGTAATTTGAGTTTTCTCTCTCTTTCTCTTTGTTAGCTGAGAGTTTATCAATTTTATTTATTTTTTCAAAGAATCAACTTTTTTAAAAATTGTTTATTTTGTTTCAATTTTATTGATTTCAGCTCTGATTTTAATTATTTTCTGTCTTCTACTGCTTTTGGTGTTGATTTGTTCTTCTTTTTCTAGGGCTTTGGGATGTAATGTTAGGTCATTTATTTATTGACTTTTCTTCTCTTAAGGAATGAACTCCATACAATGAACTTTCCTCTTAGTGTTTTCTTCATAGTGTCCCAGAGATTTTAATATGTTGCATCAGTGGTCTCATTTACCTCTAAGAACGTTTTAATTTCCTCTTTGATATCTTTTGCAATCCATTGTTCTTTCAATAGCATATTATTTACTCTCCAGATATTGGAGTAGCTTCTAATTTTTATTTTATCATTGATTTCTAATTTCATTCCATTATGATCTGATAGAATGCAAGGTAGCATCTCTACTTTTTTGTATTTGCTAAGAGTAGCTTTGTGACAGAATCTATGATCTGTTTTAGAGAAGGATCCATGAGCTGCTGAGAAGAAAGTGTATTTACTCGTTGCATGAAATATTCTATATATTGTATATTAAGTCTATGTTATTGATTGTATAATTGAGTTCTATAGTTTCTTGTTTAGCTTTGTTCAGAAGATCTATCCAGCAGTGAAAGAGGTGTGTTAAAATCACCCAGTATTATTGTGTTGTGGTCTATTTGACTCTTGAATTTGAGAAGAGTTTGTTTGATGAACCATAGATGCTCCATTGTTTGGGGTATGTATATTTATATTGTTATGTCTTGTTGATGTATGTTTCCCTTAAGCAGTATGATCCTTTTGATTAACTTTGGCTTGAAGTCTACTTTATTTGTTATGAGGATGGAAACCCCTGCTTGTTTCCACGGTCCATTTGAGTGGCATGTTTTTTCTCAGCCTTTCACTTCAGTCTGTGGATGTTGTTTCCTATGAGATGAGTCTCTTGAAGGCAGAATATTGTTGGATCTTTTTTTAAAAACCCAATCTGCCAGTCTGTGTCTTTTGATTGGTGAGTTTAGGCCATTAACATTCAGGGTTATTATTGAGACATGATTTGTATTCCCAGCTATTTTTGTTTATTTTTGGTATTTAACTTGGTTTTTCCTTTGATTAGTATTTCCTTTAGTGTAATACCTGCCTTTGATGATTTTCATTGTTGTTTTTTGTTTCCTCCTCATGGAATATTTTGCCGAGGATATTCTGCAGTGCAGGCTTTCTAGTTGTAAATTCTTTTACCTTTTGTTTCTCATGGAAGGTTTTTATTTCAACATCAAATCTAAAGCTTAATTTTCCTGGATATTAGATTCTTGGTTGGCATCCATTTTCTTTCAGAGCTTGGTATATGTTGTTCCAGCATCTTCTAGTTTTTGGGTCTGGTTTGAAAAATCTGCAGATATCCTAATTGTTTCCCCCCTATATGTAATCTGATTCCTTTCTCTTGTGGCTTTTAAAGTTTTTCCTTATTCTGTATGCTAAGCATTTTCATTATAATTATAATGTCCTTTTTTTGTGGATTTGTTGTGATTTTGTACATTTGGTGTTCTGTAAGCCTCTTATATTTTATTTTCCAATTCATTCTTCATGTTTAGAAATTTTTCTGATATTATTTCATTGAATAGATTGTTTATTCCTTTGGTTTGTAGCTCTATGCCTTCCTCTATTCCAATAGTTCTTAAATTTGGTCTTTTTCTGTTATCTCATGATTCTTGAGTGTTCTGCTTGTGGTTTTTTACAATCTTCACTGTGTGGTCAATATTCTTTTCAAGATTTTATATTTTGTCTTCATTGTCTGAGGTCCTGTCATCCAAGTGATCTAATCTGTTGGTGATGCTTTCAAATGAGCTTTTAATTTGGTTTATTGTTTCCTTCATCTCAAGAATTTCTGGTTTTTTTTTTTCAGAAACTCTATCTCCTTATTGAAGTAATCTTTGGCTTCCTGTATTTGCTTAAGTAACTCTTTATCAAAATGATCTTTTGCTGCCTGTATTTGCTCTCTTATATCATCCTTTATCACAGAACCTTTTAATTATGTGCATCCTGAACTCCTTCTCTGTAATTTCTTCTGTTGTGCTGGCCATGGATTCTAATAATGTAATATCTTGGTTTGTTGGGTCACTTTCTTCTCTTGTTTTTTCATGTTATTTGTGTGTTTTTCCTTCTAGCTCTGTGGATCCGAGGCATTACAGTTTTTACCCTATAGGCTTATAATGTCTCTGCAGGTTTCCAATACCTCTCCCTTAGGGGGAGAACAATGAATAGATCCCAATGGAAACAATATACAACCTTAAATCCGATAGCTCCTATTAAGATGTTTATAATTTTGTCATAATACACAGAAATTGTGAGTTCAATTATTATCTACAGTATAAACAGCATGTTTGCAAAAGGGTCTACAGTTTCTGATTGTGGACAATGAACTGGGTGTGAGGTGTAGGATGAGATGTTGAGGGGGTAAGAGGTGAGGATATAGTTATTAAATATTAGAAAGCATGAAAGAGGAATCTAAAAAAGTTGGTTAGTAGCAGGAGAAGAGAGAGAAAGTGCTTTTGGGGAGATGAGTAATTGGGAGGACAGAGTTCAACAAGGAAACAAAATAAATTTTAAGAAAAGTAAAAAAATAAAATAAAAATAGGAGATAAAAGAATATACAGACCACTGTAATATACCATTCAAACACCCCAGTCCTCAGTAGGCTAATTCATGAAAAGTACTTGGTTTCAGAAATGTTTGGGATGTTAGGGCTGGAGAAGAGAAAGAGAGAGAAAAAAAAAAGTCTCCAAGGAAAATACAAGGATTGTTTTTGTTGGAGATCAGTATCTTTCCAGCTTCCCTTCTCATTCAATAGGTGGGGTTGTCTGTTGTTTGCTGGTATCTCCCACTCTCCAGATGGTGAA
This sequence comes from Marmota marmota marmota, assembly GCF_001458135.2. Classification (NCBI taxonomy): domain Eukaryota; kingdom Metazoa; phylum Chordata; class Mammalia; order Rodentia; family Sciuridae; genus Marmota; species Marmota marmota. The sequence goes on along the minus strand of NW_026000026.1, from coordinate 17,279,916 downwards.
GATTATTAGGGTGGGAGGGTTGGTCTTGGGGGCGTAGCTCCTGGAGGTGAGTTATAGTACTTGCCTGGCCCGATGGGAGACTGTGCCCCAAGGATCTCCTTTGGGGCCCACTCATGTGATGTGGGTGCCTGGTCTTAGCTCCTTATATTCCTGGTATCTAATTTAATCTTTAAATGATCTCTCTCTCACCCTCTCCCTTTCTACTTCCCAATCAGGAACCTTTCTCTCCAGAGATCTTGTGGACTATTCTCTGGGGGCTGTGCACCTGTCTCAGAGAGCTGTTTTGTACTGGGAAGTTCAGGACCTGGTTTTGCAAGGAATGAACCAGCCAGGAACTGGCCATATAGTCGCAGGCACTGCAACTGGTTAGCGGCTGCCAAGGAGAGGGGGGAGTTGGGGACTATAGTTACCTTGATATTGTTTCTAAGACCCAGCTGGTGTTCCAAGCTGGGATTTGCTCCAACTAAAGATGGTGATGAAGGTGTCCCAAGATGGAGGTGGTTGATTTCAGTGATGGGGTGCTGGGCTGGGTGGGGCCAGGCAGTGGCACTGAGCCAAGTGTTCAGAGATGCAGCTCTATAGAGTGCAGAATTGTGCTGGTGGCTGTCACTGGACCTAGTGCAGTGAACCCAGGTGCAGGCTACTGTGTATAGGGAACTGTGGCCATTGTTGCAGTGCCTCAAGATAGAGGCGACCCAGGGGTGCCCCCATTGGTAGATGGGGGTCCATATGGGAGCAGCGGCCAGGATGCCTGAGCGGGTGGGTGGCTAGGAGTCCTGTGAGGGTGATAAAGCTGGTGGTACTACTCAGGCACCTGGAGGACCTGCATGGAGGTGTGGCTGGGAGTTCTGCATTGACACTGAGGCCTGGAGACCTATGCAGCACGTTGGCTGTGATTCCCGGTTGGGAGCGGCTGTTAAGGGTCCTCTAGTCACTCGCAGAGGAAATAGTATTCCCGCTACTTGAATCCCAGGTTCTAGAGCGACACAGAATGCAGCCTCCCTCTAGCCCATCATCTTGGATCCGATTAGCTCTTATCAGACCCTTAATATCAATCTTTGAAGGACCTAGAAGTTCTGATAGGACTCAGAGAACCAGAAAACCCAGAAAAAGACTCTTTTAAAAACTTTTTTATTAGTTCTTTTTAGTTATACATAACAGTAGTATTCATTTTGACATAATTATAAAAGCATGGACTATAACTTGTTCTAATTCAGTCCCCAGTACTTCCCCTTTTCCTCCTCTCTCCCCTCCTCTTATTCTCTTCCCTGTACTCACTGATCTTTCATCTATTTACTTATAGTTTTTTTAAAAATTAGTACCTTGTAGGTATACATAAAGGTGAGATTCACTGTGGTATATTCATATATGTACATAGGAAATTTAGGTCAGATTCATTTCACTGTTTTTCCCTTATCCCCTGCCAACCCCACTCCCCCTCAATCCCCTTCCTCTACTTCACTGATCTTCTATTTTGATAATTCTGCCCACTTCCTGGAAAAGGCACTGTTGCTGTCCAGTACAACTCTCTGAGATGATTAAAATGTTCTACCTCTATTCTGTTCACTATGTAAAATCTTGAGTTCATACTGAAGACAGTATTTCCAGCAGAGATCTGTGAATCTGGTCTTTTTTTTTTTTTTTTAAGACACTTAGCTTGAGACTACAGACCTGTAAGCTAGGTCTTCAGGGGCCCCCCAGATCCAAACTGTGCTCAAGAACATTTATCAGGACACAGTCAGATGGAATGTATATGACTCAGGAGATGACAATGCATTGTTGATATTGCCATCCAAGCATTCTGCCTGAAACCTGACCCTGATCCCAGGTACTGGGCTGACGTGATAAATGAATGATCTTGTCTTTTTTTTCCCAGGTTGGGGCTCTCTCACCTACGGTGACTGGCTTCTAGAATCCTTCCTTATCATTGAGAACTGAAGGCTTTTGCTGGGCAGTGAAGAGTGCCAGTGCTTCATAACCATCTCTTCCATATTGACTTCTTAGGGGAAGTGTCAAGGGGCAAAACCAAGGAGTAATAATTCTTTGGAAACATGTGGGATCCACAATTTTTTATTTTCTCTTTCTTCTTCTTCTTCTTCTTTTTTTTTTTTTTGCCACTGAGTCACATCCTCAGGCTTTTTTATTTTTTATTTTGAGACAGGGTCTCACTAAGTTGTTTAGGGTCTTACTAAGTTGCTGACGGTGGCTTTGAACTTGCGATCCTCCTGCCTCAGCTTCCCGAGCTGCTGGGATTACATGCATGTGCCACTGTGCCCAGCAGGGTCCAACATTTTATGTGAAGATCTGATTTTTATTTAAAACCCTGTATGCAAAATGAAAGCCCAAATGAACATCTACCATGTATGATTAGGGGCACTGTGGACTAGGAGAAGAGGACTGGCTCCAGTCATCCTGGACTATGACTAACAGGTTGTATGGCCCTGGACAAAGTGCCCAATACCTCTGGGCTCTAATTTTTTCATAAGTAAAATGATAACATTAGACTCTGAGCTTCTTCCTATAGTTAATATGAATATTTAAAAATATAACTGTTCAAATCTGCACTCAACCCACAGCAAGTAACTTTCAAATGATCATTTGCTTTTCTCATTGTTTAACACCTTCCATGTAACCCTTTTACTGTCAGTTAGCTTTCTCACTTGGGAAGTCTTCACCATTGTCTGCTTTTTCAGATTCTACTAAATCATCTTGGATTCTAGCCACTGAATCACCTGCTCTGTTTCCCTGCCTGGATTCCCTTTAATTCTGAGAGGTCTCAGTTTCCTGACAAAGGGCAGAGGGTTCCTGGTCTCCTTGCACTTCCCTCGCTCCCCGCTTACTCCCCTCTCTCCAGCAAAAACACTTCTGAAAAAGCAAGGTTTCTCATCTGGCAGTTGCTTCTCTCACCACTAGATGGCACATGTAGCGCAGATCATCAGTCTTTTGGGCAAAAATTGTGTTAAAACTCCATCTCGATCCACAAAAGCTTTGATAGGAATCACAAAATTTGCAAAATATAAGTTGAGGGTAGAGGGTTGTGGCTCAGTGGCAGAGTGTGTGCCTCGCTCATGTGAGGCACTGGGTTCAATCCTCAGCACCACATAAATAAAGATATTGTGCCCATGTATAACTAAAAAATATTTTAAAAACCTATTTGTATAAAAAGAACCCATGAGATGAAAAGTTGAGGGGACTGGAGAAAACAGAACAAGTAGAGGAAACAACTCTGAATGGCATTAGCTCAAGGAGATCAATGTCAGCAGAGGCTCACATATTTGTCTCCAAGCTTCTGCACAGCCAAAGAAGGAATCATGAGTGCTAACAAAGTTCCAGGTTTTATACTGGAAAAACAAAGGAATAATTCTAGAGAAGCTCAGCTTTCCTGATCCTGACACTGGAGAGATTCTTCTAGGGGGTTCCCTGAATGAGCCAGTGACATGAGTTCATCAATGACTTGTTTTTTACAATGTCCTTCTATGCAAGCCGATCGCCTGATGCTACAGTAAAGTTGAGGAAAATCAAGGCTTTTTGAGACATAATATTTGTGCATCTTTGTGGGGTACAATATATAGGGTATTTTGATGCATGTATACAACATGTAATGATCAAACCAGGGCAGTAAGCACTCCTGTCTCCTCAAATGTTCATTATTTCGCAGTTGGGAACTTTTCTATAGTCATTTTGAAATATATCATAGATTGTTGCAACCAATAATTACCCTGCTATACTATAGAAAACAAGATCTAATTCCTTTTCTCTGTATTTGGGTGTCCCTTGTTTAATTTCTTTCTGTCTCTGCCTCCCACTGCCCTTCTCAGTCTCTAGTGACCACTCTTCTGCTCTGTTCTTCCATAAGATTGACATTTTAGTTTCCACAAGTTAGTGAGAACAAGGAAAAGCAATTTTATAAGGCTCAAAACGTAGCTTTCCAGGTCAGAGTAGATCCATTATTGTATGCCTCTATATTTTCAAACAGTGAAATTAGCACCCCCATTCCCACCTAGGGTTTGGGCAGAGTTTGGGGAGAGGGATCTTCCCTTGAAGACCATGGTAACCAAAGTCCAAGATGCCCTCCAGGCATCCCCACCTCCTGTTTTAACACCCTGTCCAGTCACCTCCCACATGGTACCAGAGGTGGTCTGTGTGGCCAGCAGAACACAAGAGAAGTTATGGTATGTCACTTCCTGGATCAGGTTATAAAAGACACTGCAGCTTCTTCCTTGGTCTCTATTTTTCCACCTCTTTTCTGAATATCAGGAAATATGCTCTAGGGGAAGCCCGCTGCCATGGTCATGAGGAACCCTTACAGAGAGACCCATACAATAGAGAACAGAGCCTACTGTCAACTGCCAGTGCCAACTTGTGCCAACTTGCTGGTCCTGTGGGTGCACCAACCTGGGAGCAGATCCTCCAGCCCAGGTGGAGCCTTCAGAGACTGAATCCTCAGCCAACAACCTGACCTCACAAGAGACCATGAGCCAGACCATCAACTAAGTCACTCCTTAGCTCTGCGAGATAATAAATGCTTATTATTTTAAGCTGCCAAATGTTGCAGTAATGCTATAATTTCGATAAGTGTCCCCCAAAGATCTATGTGTTAAAAGCTTGGTTGCCAACATGTGGTGCCATTGGAAGGTGCTGGAAATTTAGGAGATGTGGCCTAGTAGAAGGAAATCAGGTCATTGGGGGTGTGACCTGGAAGGGGATATTGAGAGCCGGGCCCCTTCCTGTCTCTTTTTGTTTTGCTTCTGTCTGCCATGAGGTTAGCAGATTCTCTCACTATGTCATCACACTATGACGTATTGCCTCAAAAGCATTGGGACCTACTGACCATATACTGAAACCTCTAAAATCATGAGTCAAAATAAACCTTTCCTTCTCATAAGTTGATTATCTCATATGTCTTGTCACAGTAATGAAAAACTGACTAACACAGGTAATTTATTATTCAGCAATAGATGACTAACATAGAAGCCAATAGAAATCCAAGGTTGCATCAAGGATACTTATACATGGGTGAGTAAACTTGGTTTCAGAGACTAAGAAAGTATTTCTGAAGCTATGCTTGGGCTTTCAATTTGATAGATGTGGGGTCCCGTTCAGGCTGTGAACATTGAAAGAGGGGAAGGGGGCTGCATAAAATGTCTGCAAGGAAGACTTCTCTCCAGAAGGATGATGGGGCAAGGATGTCAATGGTCTTTCTCCTTGTAGCATCCTGTGCTCAGCACAGAGCCTGGCAGAAGTTGGCTTCCTACAAATTCTTCTTTAATGAGTGAGTGAATGGTAAGCTGTAATCTTGAGCGAGTCCTTCACTTATCTGGACAACCATCATTCATTAAGCTCCTACAAGGCAGATAACATTGGTTAAGTCCCACGGAACATCTATATTGTATAAAGTCACTTCCACCTGTTGACTTTACTGCATCTTCCCTCACTCTTTCTGCTTGGAATTCTCTATTATTTTTTATAGAGATTTGCATGGGTTTTAGTTTTCACGTCGAAAACTTTTCCATGGGAATAGTGTTCTTAGGACATCATGGCAAGTAGTTTCTGGTCACCATATTTCCAATATGAGAACAGGAATTGCTCAAGACATTGAGTTTATTTTGTGCAATTCTGTCTCGGGGCCTTTCTTTCTTTTTTTGAAAAATCACTTGAAGTGGGACTGGTGTTATGTAATAGCAGGTCAGCTGGCCTGTGATGACAACTTTCTAGAGTTTATGTTCTCTTTTTTATACTGACTTTGGTTCTGATTTTACTGTAATGGAAATACTCTGGAGGCAAAGGAGAATCAATGGAGTGGTTTGCCTCCAGATCCTAAGTCTCCCTCTCTTTCTCCTTTCTCCATGGCTGGCTTTGCTCTACTTCTTTTTGCTCCCCTACCATCACCATGATTATCCCACAGCTATTACTTATTGAGTGGGGACTGCATGCCCATCACTGAGTTACTCAAGTACAGTGGGCACTAATTCTATTGGTCCAGGTATTTTGAGAATTGGACACTAAGATGAGATTAATTGTGCAAATATTTTACTATGGAAAATGCCTGTGTGAAAGGAAATAGGGAGGGAGCTGGAGAAAGTCACGAGGCCCGTCAGTCCCAAGCAAAGGAGAGGAGAGAGAGAGTACACTTGAGTGGTTAGTGGAACATATTGCCTGGCTGTCTAAGGAGGATGCTGTCTAACAAAGGTTCTGCAAGGCCATTGGGGATCCTGAGCCACAATCAGCCAACAAGGAAGCTCCTTGTCTCTCAGGACTGGGTCTGACTGTACCTCCGCACACCCAGTCACTGGTAAGGTGCATCCCATGGGAGGTGTGGCCAGTGGATTTCAAAGCATTGCAGCTGGGATTCTCAGTTCCCTGCAGTAAGAAACATATCTGTGGCTGCCATATCAACTTTCTCCTTTCTTTGTAAATAATAGAAGCTTGGTTTATATCGGGTAACAAAGACCTGATGCTGAACTAAAAGATTTTAGTCCCTAGCCTTCCTTGCAATTATAATGGTCTAAGTTCTGGTGAATGAGATATAAGTAAGAAGGAATGACTTAAAGAGATCCTGTTCACCTGAGAGGTACATCTCTTCTCTTTGCTTTATTCAGAACTATGGAGAAAATGGCTGCAATCTCAGTAGCTACATTGTGCCAATGTTAATGATGAAAGGTCATTCAGATAGCAAGAACCTTCCTTTCTAATGGTTAGAGACCTCATACCGGCTCTGATTGCCTTCCTTGGACTTAAACCTGAGAAAGAAATAAAACCCTTTGGTTAAGCCATTGTTATCTTGTTTTTGTTAGAAGTAGGTACATCTCAGTGTAACTGGTACATATCTAATTCCCACAGCAGCCCTACCAGGCAGGCACATTGACGTCCATTTTATGTATCTTAGAATGATGAAGTGTTAGAACCCGAATTAGAGCCCAGCATAGCACTGTTAGCTGCAAATAGCAAAACACTGTTGCTCAGTCTTCTCAGAAGATAAGAATTACCTGGGGAACTTACTAAATATACAGACTGATAAACCTCTGTCCTGAAAATCCTTGTTCCTTAGGCCCAGGTTAAGGCCAGAGAGGCTTTTCTCTCAAACAAGCAGTCCAGGCATTCTTTATCTGCAGGGAAGAGTGTGGGTCCAGCATGGATGAAGACCGATGTCAGGCAGCTCAAATACTAAGGAGGTAAATAATTCATTTAAGAATACTTCTGTGAGCATAGGAATCATCAAAGGAGCTTGATTGAATCATTTGTAGGGCTTAGATTCTGGGCTCCAATTTTTATTAAAAAGGGGAAAAAAAAAGAGTCAGTACATCTTTTGTGGGATCTGGGGATTTGCATTTTTGAAAAGCTTCCCACATGACCCCAGTGGTTTTGATTTATAGAGCTCACTTTGAGGGACACTGGCCTAACAATTAGGAGCAAGGGTGTTAGGTGGGATGAACCTGGGTTTAGATCTTTATTCTGTCATTTATTTGCTGGATGACCTGTCGAAGGGTAATTAGCAGTTTGTGTCTCAGGTGTCAAAATTTTCAAACTGAAAGAATGAATAAGACCTACCTCTCAGGGTTGTTGTGAGGATTAAATGAGATAATTTATGTAAAGCTCTTAGCTTTGCATAAATATATTTTTGTTAAATGGTGGCTATTGTTATTATCATACCTTATGCACACATCTTGCAAACAGTATGGGCACAGAGTTCTATTACTGTGGATGGTTTATACAAATCCCCAGGGAACCATGATATAGCAGAGGCTGGTACAGGTAGATGGACTCCCCATTTTCTCTTCAGCTACTTCTGGCTCTGAGAGTGAGTGACATACCTGTGCATGCAGATGTTGAGTATAGATCTTCTAGGATGTGCTCTTGTGTCCTCCTGTTGCACCTCCTATCTACTCCTGCTCTTTCCTCCTTCCCAGTCAGTCTTCCTAAGAATCATCTACATTCAACAGTTCCATTTCCTTACTTCCCATTTTCTCCTCAATCCACTGCAATCTGGATTCTGCTGTCACTGCTTCCCTGAAGTGACCCTCTCTGAGTTTATATGGCTTATGATTCTGAAGGCTGGGAAGTCCAAGGGCATGCCAGCATCTGCTTAGCATCTGGGAAGAGAGCCTTGCTGTATCATAACATAATGAAGGGTATCACTAGGTGAGACACAGCCACCATTCTAGCTTGGGACTTTCCACCTCTTCCCACGAAGACATTAACACCATTATGGGGACCCCACCATTATTATGTCATTTAATCCTAATTATCTCCCAAGATCCCACTTCTATATATTATTAACATATAAATTTGAGAATTAAGTTTCCAATATATGAACTTTTAGGGGATATATTCAAACCACAGCAGATAAATTGCAAAAGGAAAAAGTATGCTAGTGTTATTAAAAAAAATCTGAACAAAAATGATATGTAAGCACACAGATATTCTGGTAGATGATGAAATGTTTCTGGAAGGAGTTCTAAGCAATTAACTGTGGTTAATCTCTGGGGAGGGGAACTGGGAGTTTGGATGAGAAACTTCTGTTTTTTTTTTTTTTTTTTTTTGGAACTGGGGATTGAACTCTATGCTATTTTGTATTTTATTTAGAGATAGGATCTCACTGAGTTGCTTAGCACTTTGCCATTGCTGAGGCTGGCTTTGAACTGGGAATCCTCTTGCCTCAGCCTCCCGAGCTGCTGGAATTACAGGCGTGTGCCACCATGCCTGGTGAGATGTCTGTTTTTATGGTCCTTCCAGGTTGTTACTCAGCAGGTACTTTTAGTATAGCAGAAGGTTGGATTCTCTTCTGATTGGTCTATGTGCTTTGCAACCATTGTTAAAGAGTTTAAATGTCAGTTTTTCATTCACTTATACTGTTTGAATGTTAAAATAAACAACATCAATGAAAAAAAACTCTCAAGAAACCAACTGTGTGCATATAATACTTTCATATTTAAAAACAAACTAGTGACAGACATAATACCAGCGCTTCTTGTGTTTGTCAGCTTTCCATTCCTGTAACAAAATATCTCAGGCAATCAACTTGAACAGAGGAAGATTTATTTGGCTCACAGTTTCAGAGATTTCAGTCCATGGTCACTTGGCCTTGTTGCTTTTGGGCTGTGGGAGGGCAGCACATCTGGTGGGAGCACATGGCAGAAGAAGCTGCTCATCTCGTGGTAGCCAGAAGCACCAGGAGAGAGGGAGGGGCTGAGGCCCCAAGATCTCCTTCAAGGATACTCCCCCAGTGAGGCCCCATCTCCTGAAGTTTCCATCACTTCTCAATTGTGCCACAGTCTGGGAACCAAACCTTCCACAGGTGAGCTTTTGGGAGACGTCTGAGAGCCACACCATAACAGTTGTTCTTTGCTGGATAACAAATCTCCTCTTCTGATTTTTCATGAAATGAAAAATTTCTTCCCTCCATCCTTCTGCCTGTGAACAAGGCAGCTCCTTCCTGTATTTGGATCTCTTCTCCTGCAGACACATTTGCAGGGAGTCATTTTGGTTCACAGCCTAGTGATGAAGAAGGCTCAGGGGCCAGAGGGCTGATTATAGTTCTAATTTGCAAGTATACAGTGATTTTTCACACTGCTCATGAAATCCTGACTTCCTCTCTGTTTGGGTTGGAGAGTTAGAAGGCTCTGATTTGATTGGAGTAGTATAGGGTGTGATTACCCTAAGATTTGGCATGTTAAATTGAATTGGGAAGTAGTACATATTGGGCAACAAATGTAAATTATTTTCTTCCATTTCTCATTCCTTCACAACAGCTTATTTACTGTTTGTAGCTTACCCTGGGTAGAAAAGTGAAATGAGTGATCCCAATGCCTTTGAAATGGGAATGGTTGAGATACCCCAGTGGCTTCTTTTCTCAACACAAGATGCAAACAGATTGTGACACTGTTGGAGGCAACAGGGGACTGAGATGAGATGAAGCTGAGACAGTATCCCCGGAGCCAGGTGACTTTTAATTCAAATGTTCTAGGCCTGCCTATGTGGTTCTTGTTTTTGTTTTTGCTTGCTGTGCTGAGGATCAAAAACAGGGCCTCATAGGCAAGCGCTCTACCTCTGAGCTATACTCCCAGCCCACTCCTGTGGTTCTTGAGGAAGATTAAGGATTTTTTTTTTTAATTTAAAAAATTTTTTTTTTTTAAAGACTAGGAATGGAACCATTATATGACCTAGCTATACTACTTCTTGGTATTATTCGAAAGAATTAAAGTTATCATATTATATTGATATCATACTATATTGATATATGCACACCCATGTTTATAGCATCACAATTCACAGCAGCCAAACTATGGAACCAGCCTAGGTGTCCAACAATGGATGAATGGATAAATAAAATGTGGCATACATACACAATGGAGTTTTATTCAGCCAAAAAGAAGAACAAAATTACATCACGTGCAGAAAAATATACAGAGCTTGAAAGAATTATGTTAAGCAAAATAAACCAAACTCGAAAAGTCAAGGGTGATATGTTTTCTTTTGGCAGTTAGAGATAAAAAAGGAAAATAAAGGTGGGGAGGAAAATTTTCATGAAAACAGGAGAGTAGTGGAGTAGAGGAAAGGGGAAATCCTGGGGAACAATATTGGACAAATTTTAGTGTTATGCTGTATACACATATGAATATATAGCCATCAATCCCACCATTATGTATAATTATAATGTACCAATACCATATGGAAAAATGTTTTTTTTTAATCATTTGTTTATGTAATAAGAAGTTGGGGGCAGGGGCTTGGTCTCTTGGTTTCTGAGAGGTAACATCTTGATCCTTGGAATTTCTTGAGTGATAAGAGTGTTTTTGTTACTGATTGTGGGCCCTGATAGTTTGTGCTAATGAGCCCGGACTCAAGATGGGGCTGACCGTGGTGTGGTTAGAGGGTTGGGCCACATGATTTTAACCTGACCTCTTTGGAGGGGAGAGGGCTAGCCAACGGTTCAGTTAGCAATGCCCACATAATGCAACACCATTAAAGACTCTGACACTGTAGCTCCAATGACCTTTCCTGGCTGGAAGTACTCCTTATTGTCACAAATCCATGGGAAGAAAGCACATCCTGACTCCAGGAGGAGAGAAGAATGGCAGTTTTGCATTTGAGACCTTCCCAGATCTCTCCCTCTGTCTAGTTCTATTGCTACAATAAGATTGTAATTGTAAGCTTAGCACTTTTTTGAGTTTTGTGAGTCATTCCAGTGAATTATTGGACCCACTGGGACAATGGGGCTAATTTTGTAACAAGTTATGGCCTAAGAATCCTCCAACACGTAGCTAGTATCTGATGGGAAGGCAGGCTTGTGGGGAACTGTTCCCTTGGCAGGTGAAGTTTGGCCTATCTTTGGATAGTTGAACTCATAAGTCATTAAAATTTTCCTGTTTTTATTTGAAAAATTTGAAACTTGAAAATCTACAAGTGTAGCACAATGAAAACTCAAATACTCTTCATCTTGAGTCTCAAATTGTTAAAATATTCCCATGCTTGCTTTGTCTTTTGCTCTTTGTATGTTTTTTTTTTTTTCCTGAACTAGTTGAAAGTCAGACATATCATCCCTGAGCATATAACTCCAGAGAACCAGGACATTCTCCTCTATCACCCCATATCATGATCACACTCAAGAAAATTAACATTGATACAATAACATTATCTAGTATATCACGTTGCATTTTCCCTCATTATTCACAAAATGTCCCTTATATGGTTTTCCTTTCATGTAGGACCCAGTCAGAGCTCAGGTATTGCATTTGGTTGTTGTGTTTCCCTGGTTTTGTTTAGATTCCAGAACTGTCCCCTCATTTTTAATTTTAATTTTATTTTTATGTTTTTCATGACAGTGGCACTTTCAAGAGGGTCAGGCTACTTGTCTTGTATATTACCTCATGATCTGAATGTGGCTGATTATTTCCTTATAATTATGTTCAGATGACATATCTTTGGCAAGAATACATAAGACACAGAGATGTTGCCGCAGTCTGGCTGGGCACAAAATCACGAGCCACCACACAGCTTGTAGATTCAAACAGCAACTCTTTATTCCCGAACTCACACCAGCCGTCTACAATCACGTTCTGGGGAAATACACGTTCTCTGCCCAAATCCACGTTCTCTGCCCAAATCCACCTCCTCTGGGCTTCTGTCTACTGTCTGAATCCCGTGAGAACTCAAGGGGAACTCAGGCAGCAGGATACGCCCTATTCCCAGCAGGAATAATCTTAAACCTGGAACGCCCTAAACCCGATTATCCTAAACCGGGAACACCCTAATCCCGGATCGGCCCTGGTCCTTGAGCAAGGTCACCTACATGCAATGTCACTGCAAAATGTCCTATTTCCACGAGTCCTTCCACTAAGCAATATGGGGTACGCTGGCAAGGAAATTGTCATACCTACTTGGCTAATGGCTCCCAGCAAGATGTGTTGGTGAAAGATTTGGATTGGAAAGGGGAGAAAGCGCATGAGCAGGGAGGTGCAGATATTCCACCCAGGGCACATGGAAGAATTGCTTGGGCTCAGGGCAGAGCTTGTGGTGAGAAAAGTTCACAGAACAAGAACACTTCAGTTGTTCAAGGTTGCTCTGGTCTTTCTCACTTTCCTGATACCATGTAGCCCCAGCTCAACCCAAGGCTTAGAGGACTCTTAGATATCCTTCTCTAGCCCAACTTGCTTTCCTAAAGGGAGTCCTGCTACCCAACTCTTTCTTTTCATTTCAAAGATATCTCAAGGATCTCTCTTCCTCAACATGCTCAACACTGAGCTTTTGCGTCTCCACATCAACCCCCACTCCAGTGTGGTCCTCCTCCAGGGTCCCTGTGTCCATGAAAGGCCCCACCATCCATTCAGTTATGTGAGCCAGAAACCTGGGCATCAGCTGGGCATGTGGATCAATGGTAGAGTGTGTGTCTCAAATGTGAGAGGCACTGGGTTCCAACCTGGCTACTAAAAAAAAAAAATCCAGCACCTCAGGAGGCTGAGTCAAGATTATGAGTTCAAGGCTAGCCTGCTGGGCAACATAACAAGACTGCATTTTCATTTTTTTAAATTAGAGAAACCTGGACATCATCCATGACACTTGATTCTTTTTCCTCCTCCTAGCCACTCTTGCTGTTTTGACCACTTACAGAGCGATTAAATCCATCCATTCATTTCTTCTCTACTACCACCTTTACCCAAGCCACCACTGTACTCTGGTTGTCTAATTTTGCTCCTGACTTCCATGCAAGTTTCCTTCTGAATCTGCTTTCTGTATAGCAGCCAAAGTATCTTTTGAAAATGTAAATCTGATCATACCATCTCCCTACTTAGAATTCCTTAATGGATTTCTATTGCTCTTTCAAAGAAGACCAAAATCTTTTCCAAGGCTTTTGGCTTCTATCTGTAGCATCCTTGTGCATCATTATTCCTCATGCTCTCTGCATTGCTGCCTTACGGTCGGTCCCACTTTTGGTTTCATAAGCCCCAAAGAACTCCCTCCTCTCTTCCCGAAGATATGTGTGTGCGCATGTGCGGGTACGCACACGCGTTCTCTTACTCTGTGTTCTTCCTTCATACCTTTCCTCATTAGTTGCTTCCCTCAGGGAAGCCTGCCACTTGTACATTGGGTACCCCATTTTTTCACTTTAAGCATTTATTACAGATTATATTTTGCAGTTGTTCAGTGTTTTAAGATCTACCTCCTAAAGTTCAAGCTGTGAAGGACAGTGATTGTATATTTCTTCCCTCCCCAGCATGGAGCACAGTGTGTGGCACTAGGTAAGCCATTGCTAAATATTTGAGGATGCATGAATTGGTCTCTAGGCGGTTTAATGAGAATTCCAGAGGGTATGTGTGCCCATGCAAATGTGAAGGACTTCATCCCATACTCCCTTACCATCTTGGTAAGTTTGATAAAATATTATCTATTTTATCTACTCAGTCTGACTTCAAAAGTCCATGGGTAATTTTTATTTCAAAGCAGTTCTTATATTTAAACTTTTTGAAAAGGAAGAACGACCAGCATTTCTTCCATCTTTCCATTTTGTCCTGAGCAATCTAAGCTCTGAGGGTGGCCAAGGCAGCAAATGAAGTGAGAGGCCATTGATATGCAAATGTGGTCATTAAGATTGGAGGCCACACCCCAGAACTCAGTCTCAGTTCTTTCTAAGTCAAAGCCAATTTACATTAAAAAAATGAATCTCCCAAACTTGAGATTATTCTCCAAAGCTAAAATGCATAGAAATTAAACTATTAAAAATTGAGTTTTCAATAGCACACTGCTGCTTTTTGGGGAGAGAGCTAGCAGTCTTCAACAATTAGGCTCTGTTCAGCTTGTGAAAGAGCTTCTTGGTCTTTAAGGATGGACAGTCTTGACCTTGAGTTGACCTCTGTAGTTTCCCTAGAAAATGGACACACCGAGCAGTCAAAGTAGATGCTGTTGGAGATAATGCTACCATTTTCAGGTGATGAAAACGGAGGTCTAGAGAGATCTTATTCAAGACTTGAAACCAAATCTCCGGGTTCCAAATACTGGGATCCTTTTCCAATATTATCTTTTAAATAGCCGAATCATTCAAAGGGCTGTGATTCTCTTTAATTCAGAAACGATACCAGCCAGTGCTGCTCATGCTCACACTTTGCCCTCTGGATTTCATAGGAGCTTTGGAGTGTATTTCTAATCTCCCAGAAAAGAGGCAAGGCGAATTCCTTCCAGGTAATAGCAAGAGGGTGGGGCATTCTTCATCTGTTCTGCTGCCTAAATCTAGTATCACACAAAATCTCCAAAATGCTGTGAAATCACTCTGTTGGCAGGGTGTCAGGGTCAGAATAGATGATTTGAGAGGAAAAGGAGCAGAGATTCTAGGATGATCTTAGGAAATGGGATATGGCTGTTGAAGCCCAGAGCTTGACTCCCTGAGACCTGGGCCCTGTTGCCAACACCATCTCCTACTGCTGATGGATGATGACCCAATGCCTCCTATACCTGTGGACAGCTCTGATTTTGGCTTTGAGCTTGCAGCCTGTAGCCTTTGGATTAGAATGTTGTCCTCTGATTCAGGAAATTCCTTTTTCCTCTTTACCAGGGCCAATGTAGGAGTAGGTAGTAGTTAGGACTGTGGGTAACACGGCTCACCAAACAACTTCAGCAAATGACTTCTCTGACCCAGTTTCCCCATCTGTAACAACAGAACATGTCAAGTAAGTTCACTGTGCACTGGTTGACAACTTGGTTGAGTTTGGTGAGACAGAATACCCATGCACACAAGTTACAAGAAGCAAGTTTTCTTCCTATAGGTAGGCAGCAAGGGACAAGAGAAGCCTCATTGCCAGCACACCTCCTGATGTTCAGGAAAGCTGTCCTGGATAGATGGAACCTCTACTGCCTGTATGCCACTTACATTGTAGCTGAGGACCACAGAAAGCAGCCCATTTTGGGTTTTATGCCCCAGGGCAATAAAACTTGCTGAGCTGAAGCATTGAAAGACATTATTATTTTTTTTTTAGGGGTGGGGTAGGTTGGGGAGATACAACAGAGCCTAAAATGTCTTGGTCATTTCCCCTCTTATATCACGATGTTTCATCTCCAGCACATTCTACAGTTATCTTGTGAATTACAAGAGAGAAGGGGAAGAACTGACTTGGTCCAAGGTGATTCAGAGAATTGTCCTGCAAACTCTATTTCATAGGGTTCTTGTGATGATCAAATGAGTTAATGTAACAGCAAATGTTTAACTCAGTGCCTGGTGTATAGTAATGGAGACAAAGGTAGTTACTAATAATTTTTAAACATTTTATTTTATTTTAGTGGTACTGGGAATTAAACCCAGGGATGCTTTACTACTAAGTCACATCCCTTGTATAATTTTTATTTTGAGACAGGGTCTCACTAAGTTTCCCAGGCTGACCTTGAACTTCTGGTTCTTCTACCTCAGCTTCCTGAGTCTCTGGGATTACAGGTGTGTGCCATCATGCCTGACTGTTAATTAAGTACATTGGAAAAGGAACTATCTTCAAGATCATTGCATGATGATACTACATGAAAGTACTTAGTAGGATGCTTTGTGACAAATAGCATCATGGGAGATGGTAGCTCGAGAAGGTGGGTGTGGTATGCCACCCATGACGCTACTTGAGTGGTCTTTTACTCAGTGCTGAGCCATGGGGCCTTAGGTCTCCCCTTGGGAACAATTCCTGCATTCCTGTGTGTAGACTGCCCAAGGCGTGAGATCTCTGCCCTCCTTCTACCAATGAGACAGCTCTTGTAGCTCTGGACCTGGACATTATCCATTAGGCTTGGACAGCCTACTTCCTACCTTATTTGGAAATCCTTTTGAAGCCCCCTTGCGGGTTCTTGCTCTCTCTCTCTCTCTCTCCTTCCAGTGTGAAAGAAGGACCCCTAAAGTCACAGAGCTGTCCCACCCCACTTTTTGAAAATTATTTTTCTGCATTGTGTGATTTTTTTTTTAACTGTATTTCTTAGCCAGCATGTCTCATGCAAGGGAAACCCAAATTTTATAACCTGTGTGGGATGCAGGAGACAATTATAAGAATTGAGAGGTGGGCACACTGTGAAACTTTGTGAATGATGTAAAGGAAAAGACTTTACAGGACAACTTTGTATGTTTTACTGACATCCTGACCCAGATGATTCTCCACTCCAAGTCTGGCTAACTCCAGAGCTGGTGAGCAATCATCCTTTTGCCATAGGATACATCAGGAAAAACCACACTGTGGCCCAGCAGTCATCCAATCATGTTGGGAAGTGGCCCAGGTATGCTATTCTTGATGTAGCAAAGGACTGGGAAGGGGAGAAGGTAAGATGAAGAAGCTTAGGGCCAAGTTATAACCAGGAGCCAGACCCCCTTTAATTTGGAGGACCACTCTTGACCTTGACTGGGGAATTTATAAACAACCTAAATTCACTGCTCACATTTATGGAGACTGGAAGTTCATTCAAGGTCCAGGGGCCATGAGGTTTGGTGTCTTGGAGGGCTTCCTCTCTGTTTCAAAGATGGCACTGTAAAGGGACACATAGATGAGGATGATGTGAACATTAAGTTAAGAGAATAATTCTATAAAATGAGCCCATTATGCTCACATCCACCCCCATGCTTTCTTTGCCAAAAAGCAATCTGCCTGCAGCCCCACCTGTCCTAGGCAGGGGAGAAGGTCAGGCAGTATGTGTAGGTAATGAATGATGGGGGTTGAGAGAGGATGATGACTGGTTATCAAACAGAGAACAATGAGTTGTAACCTCTGCAATGTACTCCTGGGCACTCTGGGTTGCTAACAATTAACTCTGCATTCCTGCTCTTAGGCAATGGGTGGAGAAGAAAGAGAAGGCAATAATTAAAAGAGGGGTCCTGGGGGTCTATAAAAGAGTAAGATATACCCTCTCCCATGGACACCCAACTCTGGGGCCTCTTCTCTTTGGAGAAGTCTGTTGGTGTCTCTTTCTTAAATAAAACTTGCTTTCTATGCTTGCCTCGGTGTTTCTCAGGTGGTTGCCTCGTTCAACACCTGGGAATGAGGACCCACTCCTGATCTCTAAGACCGGGATCAGCACCTTCTAGCTGTGTCCTCCCAGATTGGAAGGAGTGAATAGCTCTCTTGAGCCTCTTTTGTAAGGGTACTAATCCCATGATGAGGTAGGCACCTTCATGATCTAATCATCTCCAAAGGCCCCACCTCCCAATAGTCTTAGATGTTAGTTTCAACATACGACTTGGGTGGAGGGGCGAACATTTGGATCATGGCAACAGGGTTCTCTTTCTTCTGGATCCTCTAGGGAAGAATGCATTTTCTTGCCTTCTTCCCTGTCTAGATTTCTGTCTCTTGGCTCATGGCATCTTCAAATCTCGATTGCTTCCATTGGCACATCATCTTCTCTTCTG
This sequence comes from Marmota marmota marmota, assembly GCF_001458135.2. NCBI lineage: Eukaryota > Metazoa > Chordata > Mammalia > Rodentia > Sciuridae > Marmota > Marmota marmota. Next base: position 17,262,062 of record NW_026000026.1, on the reverse strand, counting down.
ACTCTTAACTCCTCCTGGATCTCTCTTATAAGGATCATTCTGATTACACTGGGCTCACCCAGATAAATCCAGAATAATCTCCCCACCTGTGATCCCTCACTTAATCACATCTGCAAAGTCTCTTTTGCCCTCTAAGGTAACGTTTTCAGATTCCAGGAATTAAGATGTGGATATATTGGGGGCTGTTAATTCAGCCTACCACATCAACACCTTCCCTCCTTGGCTGTGCCAGGCTGGCAGAGGGCCATATTGAGGAAGAAGTGTTCTATTCTGCCTTTCCTGCTTGCACTACCCAGGAGGCTGAACATACATCAGCAACAGTGGCAGTCACCTTTAGCTACAAATTCTGGTGTCGTGGCTACTCTTCAGGGATTAATGTTTCTCTGGGAGCTATCTCCTGGAGTACAGTAGCAGGATTCCATCTGCTGGCATGATCTTGCCACATTCCCAGCACCTCTAGCTGAGCCTCACGCCTTTTCTCAGATGCAGCCTGGGCTATGTGGGCTCATGAATGTGTCCAGGAGGAATTACTCCTTCCAGAGAAGATCAAAAATAGGATTGTGGTCTCCACAGTTTCCTGTTTCTCAATTCTTCTTGGGGAAAAGGAGAGAAGGCAAGGAGGTTGGAATTGGGTTTCCAAAGGAGGCCTTGAAATGTCAGGTTGGCCAAAAGACATAAATATCGATCCATTACAATAATATCATCAATAACAATAATATTCAATAAGTTTTTAATACATATTTTAATTTAATACACATATATTAGAATTTGAAATTTATTGGCACTGAGTGCTGTGTACTTTATTTATACTACTTATTGTTTTATTAAAATAATGAGTATAATATTGAAATAGAACAAGAAGATTTTCTGCAAGATATAAGCTCCCATCTAAGACACCTAAGTTTCTGATTCCCTTCTCAGGAACAATTTTTCTTTCTTTCTTCTTCCCTCCTTCCTTCATTCCTTTCTTTCTTGTTACTGCGGATTGTACTCAGGGGTGCTTTACCACTGAGCTATACCCCAGGTCTTTTTAATTTTTGATTTTGGAACAGGATCTTGCTAAGTTGCCGAGGCTGACCTCAAACTTGGGATCCTCCTGCCTTTACCTTCTGAGTTGCTGGGATTACAGACATGGACCACTATTTCAGCACAAATATTGTTTCTTATGTATTCTTTTTCCTGGTGCAGGGGATTGAACCCTGGATTTCATTCTGGGCAAGTGCTCTACCACTGAGCTACACCCCAGCCCTATCCTATCATTCTTAATCCCCCCCAGACTTTCAGGCAAGATGCCAGGAACTGAGAAGCTTTCTCTCTGTGAAGGCAGAGGCTCACTTTTCAGAGAAGCATCCAGATAACACTGGGGCTACAAAGTAACACATTATTTTAGGCCATTTCTGGGCCATAATTTTATCCTCCCCTTAGCTATTTACTGCATGCAAATTTCCCACTCTATGCAAATTTCACTCACTTTATGCAAATCATCTACTATATGCTCCCAAGCCCCAGCACCTGCACCAGACAAAATTGGATGATTCAGGCCTTGGAGCATTAAAGTGCAAACACTTAACTAGAAAATCTCTGGAGGGATAGTTGAGCATTGGATGATGGACAGCTGCCTCTGCAAATAGCCAGCTTCCCTTACTGGGCGTGCTGAACCCTATTGCTCCCATCCATCTTCCCTAGCTACCTGCAAGCCCCTTCCAGGTGGTAATGACTATTTAGAGTAAATATTTTGATGTGAGTGGAATGATTAAGTCTCAGCTGGCTCTGCACAGAACCTTAAGGCAATTAGGTTTCCCAATCAGCCCAGGTGAGCATGTCATTGTGCCTTGCTGGGCTCAGCTAGGTGGTATAAGAAGCCTATTTATCTGAGGTCTGCTTCCTGGAGGTGAGAGTAAAGGAGCAGTCACTTAACCTTGGGTACACACTGGAATCTCCTGGGGAGCTTTAAAAAGTACTCAGGCTTTAAAAAGTCTCACCTTCAACAATAACTTAATAGTGACATATGACAAACTGCATTATTTAAATTGTATAATGTGATGAGTTTTGACATATATTTACTGTCTTGAAACTATCACCACAATCCAGATCATGTTAGCTAGGGCTGCCATGACAAAGTCCCACAGGCTGGGTAGTTTAAACTATAGAAACAGATTCTCTCACAGTTCTAGAAGCTGGAAGTCCCAGGTCCTTCTGAGGCCTTTATGCTTGGCTGGCAGATGGCTGTTTTTACCCTTTGTCCTCACATTGTCATCCTCTGTGCATGTCTGAGTCCTCATAAGTCCTCTTCTTATGAGGATGCAGGTCATATTGGATTTGAGCCCACCCTAATGCTCTCATTTTACCTTGATTGTCTCTTGAAAGGTCAGATCTCCAAATACAGTCACATGCTGAGGTACTGGGGGTTAAGACTTCAACTTCAGCATTTTTGGGGGACACAATGTAGCTCATAACAATCTATCATGTCCGGAAGATTCCTAGTGACTCTTTCTGATCTTTCTTTCCCTTCCTACTCCATCCCCATTCCTGGGAAAACACTGATGTTCTCTATCACGATAGATTAGTATTTTCCCTATGATTTTCTATACATAGAACTACATATTATATTCTCTCTTTTTAAAAAATCTGACTCCCTGCCCCCATCAGCATTATTATTTTCAGGTTCATCTATGCCATGGGTACCAGTAATTTGCTTCTTTTTATTGCCGAACAGTATTCCATTGTATGGATGTACAACCATTATTATTTATCTGTTAATGGACAATTGGGTTGTTTCCCATTTTTGGCTGTTGTGAATAAACCTACCAGAGACATTTATGGATATTTTTTTTGGCATGTCCCCACATTTTCAATTCTTTCCATAATCCTACAAAACAAATAATCTGATTCTCATGTTGTAGATGAGGGAATGAAAACAAGATGTGGCGCTCAGGCCATGTGGAAAGGAACTGGGTCTACCTGTTTCTTGCATGCAGGACCTGTTCCTTGTGGCAGGACTCTCAGTGGTCTCAGTGAATGTTTTTCATCTGGATGGATGACTGAATACACAGAGGTGAGAGAGTTGTCTGAAGTTACCCAGTTGGTTTAGCAACATGATTACCTCTCTCCTGGCATAGAACCTACATGTAGCTCTTAGAAAAAGAGCAGTATATTTCCAACTTTTTCCAGGATGGGAGCCATAGTGCCTGTAGTTGACTTCAGTGTGATGAGAGGTGGGCTGGGACCTGCCACTCAAGGCAGCCTTGAGGCTGAATCCACAGGTTGACACTGGTGAGTGGTTCACCTGAAAACAAGGGGACAGAAGTTTGGCACTGACCAGGTGGATTAAAACCTGGAAAGAGTGCCTTATGATTTTGAGCCCCAGAATAAGGCAAATGGTCCAGCCAGACCTTGCACCCAAGCTCCTGACAACCAGCTCAGGCCTGTCTCCTCAACTATTTTTCTTCCTGAAGCTACTGTATGCCTCTAAAAGTAGTACAGTGCAAGTAGGTTGTGGTATGTGTGCCTGTGTGTGTCTGAGTTTGTGTGTGTGACACCTTGCAAATCATAACCTGCTCAGCAGGTAGGGGAGTTGTTACTATGCCTTGGTCTGGGTGTCTGCAGTCACACAGTTGAGCCATAATTCAAGAAGGAAAAGCACATCTTCACACAGGAAAACCTTACCCAAAACACAGACCACCATGTCCCTCTGCTTCTCTCTCTATGCCAGCTGGTGGCCCCATTATAGAGCATTACATCATTGACTCCTCCTACAGCTGCCTTGCAGGAAAGATTCCAGAAAATCTCTGGTACAACCTCTAATTTAATCACCCCTATGGGAGATAGCATTGGTCTCGTTTGATTCACAAGGAAATCCTGGCTAAAATAAAAGTGGTTCACCCAGGGTCTCCTAGCTAAAGAGTAGCAAAGATGTATCTGGGAGCCGGGGTTCTTGCCTCCATGTTGGACAGCTGGGCTGTCAGTTGTAGGGTATCACTTATTTTTGCTAGGTTTTAAACCTTGTCACAGCTGCCTCACTCCTGATCCCAAATTAGAGATCCTGCACATCAAAATCCTGCTTCTAAGGCTATTTCTCAGATCCTCTGCAGGCAGAAAAGCTGAGGTTCCTCTTATCTGCAGGGTATACAGGAGGCACAGCAGCACCTGCGTGCCCTGGCTTAGGTGGACAGAAAGAGTGTTCACTAACCATGCCTGTAAACAGGAGAGCTGCCTGCCAGAGGAAGGGTCCTCGGCGGCCAAGTGGTCCTGTTTTGGGCGGGAGTTCTGCGTGGTAATGAACCACAAGAGAGATGGGTTTGGAATCCAGCAGTCTAGAGAGTTCCAACGCAGGCTCTGCTCATTTGTGCGAAACTAGAGAAGTCTCTTCATCAACCCAACCTTAAGATTCCTCATTTATAAAAGGAGGATTAGAGGTACATTTTTCCTTTTGGGGTGGTGTGAGGTGGACATCAGATAATGGATATAGCGCCCCCAGCTGGGTACCCAGTGCATAGCCCGCACGTCTGTACCTTATGTTAATTGCTTTCTCTACTTTTCCCCTTCCTTGATTTCCTTTGGCACAGATGACACAGGCTGTAATTTTTAGAATGCTTGTTACTAAATAGTAAACAGGACACAAAGGACATAATCATAGAGAAGCCAAAATGGGGATATTATTGATTTAATTCTTTAATGTTGAAAAAATTAAGCTTCTAAAGGAGCCTTTCAATCAATCATATTGTTTGGCTCCAAAGGCCTCAGCAGGGCAAGCACAGCGCCCGTTGCTCCATTCCACAGCATGAATCTGCCTATGCTGGTTTATTCCTAGGACAAGGTTGAACCAGGAGCTCAGGAAATCCCCTGCTAGGTGTCACCACACTCCCAATGGGCCCCACAGGTCTTTTTTCCTTGCCCTCCTTGGGTGTGGCATCTGAGTTCTCTGCAACCATTTTAGTGTCCCAGGGTCCAACAAAACCTCCGTACTGCTGATCAAGAATAGATTGGATCAAAAAATGAATAGTTGGGGGTAGAGCTCAGTTGGCAGAGTTTTTGCATCACATGTACAAGGCCCTGGGTTCAATCCCCAGCACCACTTAAAAAAACAAAAACAAAAACAAAAAAACAACAAAAAACAAAAAAACAAAGGAAGAAGGTCTTGGAGCCAGAGGAGTTTTCTTGCCTTTCAGAATGACTAGGGTCTCATGGTTTCCTGAGCACAGGACAGGGACCGGCAGGGTTTGCTGTGTTGGCATGCTCTGTTGCAGAGTGGCAAGGGCAGCTCTACTGAGCCCACTGTGCTGTAACAGCAGCTGCTCCCAATCCACACCTCCCCCCAGGATTCCTCCAGGTTGATCCCTCAGTGTAGGTCCCTCCTTCCCCCAGGTTCTCATGTTGGCTCCATGCCTTGTTCTCACCCCACTCCTCAGCTACTTACTTGATGCTTGGCTTGATTTCATCCAGCTTCTCTCCAGGGCATGTCTTCTCAGCTCTGTGCTGACTGCATAATTACTTCTAACAGGGCCTCCTCCAGCCCTTGCCTCCTCCCAGACCACAGGAAACAGGGGTCAGGTCTTCTCCAGCTAGGAGAGCTGGCTGGTCTTGACTGAGGTCCTGATTCTAGCATTTACTCTTTCATTCGTTTTGACATGTTACTTCTTTCTGAGCTTCAGTGGTCACATACTGGACACTGTAAAGTAAGAACCGGAATCCCAGGTCCTAGATTACAAAGCCAAAAAAGTCTCCGGTCTCTTGATGAGAATGTTTCTTTCCTTTTCTAATTGGACTCTCTTCCCCTTTATCAGTTTAGGCCAACTTGAGTTGGTTTTTCTGTTTCATGCAGGTGAAAACTTTCTAAATAATAAAAGTGAAGGGGCGTGCTAGGGTTTGGATATGGTTTGAACGTCCCTCATGAGTTCCTTGTGATTGAAGGCATGGTCCCGAGAGTGGTTTTATTGGAAGGTGGTGGAAGCTTTCAGGGGAAGGCTAGTGGGAGGCCCTTGGGTCACTGGGGGCATGTTCTCAGAAGGAATTTTCATGGCACCCCTTGAGTTCCATTGAGAATTTTTTAAAATAAAATGATCAGGTGTAGCCCCTCTCATCTTCTCTTCCTGGTTTGAGATATAATCCCTTGCTTTCTCCCATAAGTGCCCCTGCCATTGCTATCCACAACTTGAGCTGATATAGCCAAGGGGCAGCCCTTGATACAAAGCTTGCACTGTGCCATTTGGATTTGGAAACTTCAGAATTGTAAGCTAAACAAACCTTTTTTTCTTATAAAGTTAGCTTTTTTTTTTTTATAGCAATGAAAAGCTGAAGAATACAGGGAGAAAGATCATTAGCAGATATAATGTTTTGAATCTAGAATGTCCTGTAAAGGCTCATGTGTTGAGAGCTTGGTCTTCAGTGAAATAATATTCAGAGGTGGGGCTTTTGGGAAGGGATTGGACTATGAGAGCTCTGACCTCATCAGTGAATTAATCCCTGAGAGCTGAAGGGTCTATTGGCAGGAGGCTGTGAGAGCTGGGACCTAGTTGGAGAAGTAGATCCCGGGGATGGGTGTGGGGATGTCCTGGAAGGATATTTCTTGTTCTTAGCTCCTTTCTTTCTCTCTGCTTCCTGGCTGTCTTGAAGTGAATATCTCTATTGTGCCCTTCCACCTTGATGCTCTACCTCACTTGAGGCCCAAAGCAGTGGGGTCAGCTGACTTCTGATATCTTCAGCAAAAGAAAATTTTCGTCCCTTAAGTTGTATATATGTCAGGTATTCTGGTCTCAGTGATGAAAAGCTGACTAACATAGCAGGTGAGAGCTTTTAAAAATTCTGGAAGATGGAAGGAGGTGGCAGATGGTACTTGAAGAAGCCATTGCTTATGTGCATGAATTCAGAAGATACCAGCTACAACAGGGGGTGAGGTGGAGCTGTGGGGCTGAAAAGGAGAATTAAACAAACTCTTATATACATAAAGGTCAACTCCTTCCCCCATGACTTGGAATGGCCAAGCAACAAATCAGGGAGTTCTTTCATTGGAAAACTGAATGGTCTCAAGGAGATGCCCCACAAGTCTGACATCTGAGGAGGTCTGACGTGCTTTGGACCAGTGTCTACAGCCCATAATTCTTTTAGGGACAATACCATGTTTCAATTTTAATTTATTTTAAAATCAGAAAAAATGAATACAATGATAATGAATATGTAATAATGAAACCAACCTGGATTACTTTATACCAACTTAATGATAAAATGTAATTTAAAATAATATTTTATGGAGGAAGGGGTCTAGGAAGGGAAAGTATCTAAAGCCTGTGAAAGTCACGTGGCCCCGATCTGGGGCTGTCCAGCATAAGGATCAGCTTCCAACCCATTATCCTGAAAGGTGACCACTGGTGACAAGCCCATCTGAATTCAGAGAGCCCCATCAGATTTTTAACTTTTTTTTAAAAATTTTTTAATATTTATTTTTCAAGTATCGGCGGACACAACATCTTTGTATGTGGTGCATGAGGATCGAACCCGGGCCGCACGCATGCCAGGCAAGTGCTCTACCACTTGAGCCACATCCCCAGACCCCCCCCCCCCCCCCCCGCCATCAGATTTTTAGTTCCTCACAATTAAAAATAAAGTGAGAGCCAAGCCCAATTGGTAATGGAATCAATCCCAGCAGCTTTCTAGGTGGGCAGGCTGTGTTCCAAAGCTCTGGGAGCTAGTCAGTCACTGCAGGATGTGTGGAGCAGACCAGAAAACAGTGGTTCCTTTAACCGCTTGAGTGACTGTCAGGAAAGTGCAGGTAACTGAGTCAGAAATAATTCATAAATGTCCATTGCATGGGCATTTATTAGATCCAGGGCTGAGTAAGAGATGGCTCTTGTTTCAGGTGTTCCCAGTGTTCCTAGGAGATCAGAGATATGCCTGATAATTATAATACTGTGTTACAAGTGCCCTAAGAGTGGTGTATGCCAAGTGTTGAAACTCAGACGGGGGATTCAGGATGGCTTCACATAGAAGAAAGTATCTGAGTTGAGTCTTAAAAGTAGAGTGAGAGAGCTGGGGACATAGCTCAGTTGGTAGAGTGCTTGCCTTGACTGCACAAGGCCCTGAGTTCAATCCCCAGCACACCACACCACACACACACACACACACACACACAAGTAGAGTGACAATTGTTGACAGATGACAGAGGGGAATTTCAGGCAAAGGGAACAATATGGATGAAAGCTCAGAGGTGTGGGAGAATAGTATGTGTTTAGAGAAAATATAACACCTAACAGGGCTGATGGAACTATAAAGCCTGCTGGCTAAAATGCTTCGCTACCTGGGTTCTAATTCCAGTTTTGTTATTTCTTATCTGTGTGAATTTTGGTGCACTACTTAATCTATTTTTTTTAGCTTCTTGTATGAAAAGTGGGAGAATAATAATGGTACTCACCTCAAGGTACCATTTTTGTGATTACATCCTAGAATAAGGTAAGTACAATATACATATTTCTCCTCCTCCTCCTCCTCCTCCTCCTCCTCTTCTTCTTCTTCCTTATTCTTATTCTTATTCTCCATCCATTTGGATTATGGAAATGTCTTCTGTTTCCATGGATGTTTCCTGATCTCCTTGGAAAGGGATCAGGTCAGGAGGGTGCAGCCCTCCTTATCGTATCAGTGCATTCATAAAAAGATACAAGAGAGCTTGCTTTGGCTCCCTCTGCTTTTTCTGCCATGTGAAGACACAATGGAACATTGGGAGCCTGCAACCTGGAAGAGGGCTCTCACCAGAGTTCAACCATTCTGGTGCACCTGATCTTGGATTTCCAGTTTCCAAAATTGTGAGAAACACATTCCTCTTGTTTATAAGCTACCCAGTTCATGGTACTTTGTTACATCATATCCTTAAACACACTCCTTTCTTGGAAATTTTATCAAGTGTTTGGGCATGGAGGTGTAACAGAAAGGGTGCTGCCACCGGTATGGGAGGGAATAATTTTTTTTTATTGGTTGTTCAAAACATTACAAAGCTCTTGACATATCGTATTTCATACATTAGATTCAAGTTGGTTATGAACTCCCAATTTTACCCCAAATACAGATTGCAGAATCACATCGGTTACACATCCACATTTTTACATAATGCCCTATTAGTAACTGTTGTATTCTGCTACCTTTCCTATCCTCTACTATCCCCCCTCCCCTCCCCTCCCATCTTCTCTCTCTCTCTCTCTCTCTCTCTCTCTACCCCATCTACTGTAATTCATTTCTCTCCTTGTTTATTTTCCCATTCCCCTCACAACCTCTAATTGTTAACAGATGGAAGAAGCCATCCCCTGGAAGGGCTGTCCTGTGGAGAGAGATGCAATTTCTAATAGTGGCCACAAGATGGCACTGTGGAGAGCAATCCTAGTTTGTCAGCTGTGAGCTGAAAGCAGGAGCCATATCCTGGGCTTCCAGGAAGGCCCCAGTGAGGAAGCCCCAAACTGGCCTGGCCTGGGCTGGCAGAGAGTGGGTTGCTCAAGGGAAGAGATGAAGTCAGTTAGTCCTATGAGGTGGGGACCTCAGGGACTGGTCTCAGGATTCACTGTGTGGGTTACTAGGGGACCAGCCTGCTTGGGGATTTCACCATTACTGGACTCAATCTATCCACTGGGGATGCCTATTAGCTGAGAAAGGAGGAGTCACTTATTTTTTGGTTATATGTCCACATTGCCTGGAAGCAAAGGTGTGACTTCCTGTCCTGGAACATACACTGAAGCAGGCACTTCCTCCTCAGCCCTCCGTACTAGCTCTTCCCTTGCTGGGGTCCCCAGTAGCTGCCCCCTGAACACCCAGAAAGAGGTTTGGCAGTTCTATGAAGACCTGAGCAACAGGAATGTTTGCTCTTATAATTTCATCATATAAAAGGGCAGGAAACACATTGCAACAAAGTTCACTCTCTGCTTCATTCCCAGAATAATGTGTGTGTGAAAGAATTAGAAGCTGATTTGACATGTATTTTAAATGAAAAGGTCAACGGCATAGAAACTCAAAACATTCCCTCTATTTAGTCAGGCCTGCCTGCCTGTCACAGACCCTCTCTGGGAGAGAGGGAAAGACACTGAAGCTCATGGGCCATGCAGGTGGCAGGTGCTTCATCTGCTTCCTCTCTGTGATATGGACATTCTTTTTCTTTTTATCATTCCTATCTTATAGATGAAGAAATTGAGGCTCAGAGAATATATTTTGGCTCTCTCAATTGCTGTGTAACAAATTACCCCCAAACTTAGTATCTTAAAATGATGAACATTTATTATTTCATGAAGTTTTGAGTGTCAGGAATCTGAGGGTGGCTTAGCTGGGAGGTTCTGATTTGGGATCTCTCCTGAAGATTCAGTTACGATGTTGGCTAGAGCTACAGCCGTCTGAGGGCTTGATGGGGGCTGGGTAATTTCCTTTCAAGATGGCGTCCACACATGGCTGTTGGCAGGAGGCCTCAGTTTGTTGTACAGAACTGACAAGGCTTCCAAGAGGGCCTGAGTATCAGCTTAACGTGGTTGGCTTCCACTAGTGCTAGAGATCCAATGGAGGATGCCTTCTTTATGAACTTGACCCAGAAGCCATATGCTATCACTTCGGCCATATTCTGTTGGTCCCACAGACTAGTCATGATATAATGTGGGAGAAATTTCCACAAGGTCAAGTATATTGGTGGATTGGGATCTTTGGGGACCATCCTGGAGACTTGCAGTTACCTGAGAGCTTGGCCATCAAGTGGGGAGGCTGAAATTCACTCAAGGTACCCAGAGTTCATTTGTAGAGGCCCTGGAGTGACATTCAGATAGGCCAAAAAATCAATAATTCATGTTTTTCCCATTCTCCTGAAAAAAAAATTAAAAATGCTGACAGTGTTTATTATTTTTTGGAATATGGGGAAATGGTTTCATTTACGGTTGATGGAAGCATAATCAAAATTTAAATTTCTCTTTATCTTGACTCAACCAGCTCTTCTTTTAAGACTCTATCCTACATAAAAACGTATATTCAAACACATAAAAATAATACATATGTATAGTTTTAAAAAATAAAAGTGTGATTTATAGTAGAGAATAATTAGAGGCAAATCTTGGATTGGCTAAATCATAATTGTATATCATTACACTGAACTATAATACATCCATGAAAAAGAACAAGGTTAGATATATGTAGAAAACTGTCCAAGATACATGGGTACATGTATCAGAAGTGATTCTCTGTCCATCAAATTATAGAACTACGTATATCTACATAGTCATATATATAAAGTTATAAATATATTACTGTATAGAAACATAAGACATAAACTCTTTTAGTTACTTTTATTATTTTTTATAAACATAAAACCCACCAAACTATTAATAGTGGTTACCTTCAATTTTACACCCTTCTGTATTGTTTACCCATAGTTCTTTTCATAACTAAATAGTTCAATAAAATGAACATTAATCTAATGGTATTAATTAATCTATAGATGTTATTTGAATATCACCAGTTCTTCCACTAATTGTCCTTATTTTCTGGTCCAGGATCCAGTCTAGTTTTCCACATTGCTTCTAGTTGGAATGTCTTCCTGGTCTTATCTGGTTTATGAGAACTTCTTAGATTTTTATTTTATAGAACAACCCTCAACATGGGCTTTTCAGGCATTTTCTCAAGGACATTCTTTTTCTTCTCATCATTCCTATCTTATAGATGAAGAAATTGAGGCTCAGAGAATGTATTTTGGTTAGCCATTGCTGTGTAACAAATTACCCCCAAACTTAGTATCTTAAATGACTGAGATTACAAATTTTTGGCAAGAATACCTCAGAAGTGATTCTCTACCCTTCTCAGGGTGTCCTATCACTCATGCTGATTTATTCTGGTGACGTTAATGTCAATCTCTTGGTGAATGTACCGTCTATCGACTTTCTTCACTATTCAGTTACTGTTCTCCTGTTTGTATTCAGCAAATCTCTTGCTTACAACAATCACACAATGTTGTTTGCCTAATGGTTATTTTCTATTTCCATCATTTGTTGTCTATTTATTAGTTGGTATTCTCTAATGATGAGCTGTCTTTTTCACTAATTCATTTATTCCATGATTTATATATATTTGTGTCAGTGTGACAAATAAACATGTTAGAGTTTATTCCTTAGGACATTAATCTAAGTTTAAAATCCTGAGTTTTGAGTTAATTATTTTTCAGAAAGAGTGAGCTGGCAAAAGAACCCCCTACCATGCAGGGCAGAGAGGCATGTCTATCAGAGGTAAGAGCCTGGTTTTGGGGAACAGAATAGAGCTGAGGTTCCCTGCACCATAGAGCTCTTAATTTCATTGTATAGACAATGAAATGGCCCAGAGAAGTGACTTGGGCAAATGGTGTAGTCACTGGGGTTAGAACCCACATCTGTCTGGTTCCAAGACCAAGGTGCATTTCATCCTCTTCCTTGAGCCGTCAGGAGGAGGTGAGCTTTAAGGCCCCTTTCAAGTCTGACTTTCTGCATCTGTGAATTCTCCCAACTGTGCTGAGCTGTAGCCTCACCTTGCCTTCTGCGGGGCGCTCAGGCTGGAGATGTGCTGCCCGGGGCAGTCTCGGTTGCTTTTGTACAGAACCAGCTTGTCTGAACCTCGGAGATAAGGTTTTCTTTTAAAGAGCTTTCAGCTCTTCCCCCTCTGAGCATGAATCCATCCGACTGCAGTTCTCATCTGTGGGTAATTTAATTCCTCTTCAGCACAAAGAGATGAGAAATCAATTGTACGTGTGTATGTGTGGATGCAGATGTGTGCACACTTGTGTGCTCACGCGCGTGTTGCATGGCTGGGGAGGGGGTGTTGTGAAAAGGAATCAGATAAAATCCTTCATTGGGATCAGTTCAAACTCCACTGTTCCCAGCAATCAGCCCCCATCAGGCTTGTCAGTGCAATGTCTTGAAAGCCCAAGATGAGTTTCCTGGAAGAAAATTCAGGCTTAGTTTTCAGCTTACACATCATGGAAGCAGCCTTATTTGACGATTTGGAATACATCATCACATTCCCTGAACCATCAACAGGGGCTTCCAATCCCCATTTCCTCTTTCTTAACACTTTTTCCAGGGCACTGATATTTCAGTAATTATCTGAAATATTACCTTCATGTCACTTTCCCCACTGGACATGGCAGACAGCGACTGTGTTTTGTTTTCCTCATTGTTAGACACCCAACAGCTTGTACAGGAACTGGAACATAATGAGCACTCAAAAATATTTGTTTGATGAATGAACACACCATTTAATTTAAAAAATCAGCATTTCCTTTTAAGAGCAAGGACAACATGCCTGCATGGATAGAGACTGAAAGATTTGCAAAGCCTAGTCTTTCTCTCATCTGCACCTGTGCATGACGTAACTGTGAGCTCAACCAAGTGCATTTTGTCTTGGAAACTCTGACTTTTCTGAAAACCCAAAGGTTATATGTCATTGAATCCACCCTGAATTTGGGAACTGAAGTTTTTTTTTTTTTTTTTTTTTTTTTTTTTTGATCTTTATAAAGGTTGAGCAGTGGATCAGATTGTTAAATAGGCCAGTGGATATCCTTATTAAGATATCCAAACCAGGACCAGATGGATTCTCAGCCGAGTTCCACAAGACTTTCAAAGAAGAATTAACACCAATACTCCTAAAAGTATTCCATGAAATAGAAAAGGAGGGAACCCTTCCAAACTAATTCTATGAGGCTAGTATCACCCTGATAACAAAATCAGACAAAGACACATCAAGGAAAGGAAACTTCAGACCAATATCCCTGATGAACATAGATGCAAAAATTCTCAATAAAATTCTGGCAAATCACATACAAAAACATATTAAAAAGATAGTGTATCACGATCAAGTGGAGTTCATCCCTGGAATTCAGGGTTGGTTCAAAATAAGGAAATAAACATAATTCATCATATTAATAGATTTAAAACCAAGAATCATATGATCATCTCAATAGATGCAGAAAAAGCATCCAAAAGAATACAGCACTCCTTCATGTTCAAAACACTAGAAACACTAGGGATAGTAGGAATATACCTCTAGATTGTAAAAGCTATATATGCTAAACCCAAGGCCAGTTTCAATCTAAATGGAGAAAAATTGAAAGCATTCCCTCTAAACACTGGAACAAGACAAGGCTGTCCTCTTTCACCACTTCTCTTCAACATCATCCTTGAAACTCTAGCCAGAGCAATTATACAGAAGAAAGAAATTAAAGGGATACAATAGGTACAGAAGAATTCAAGCTATAACTATTTGCTGACAACATGATTCTATATCTAGAAGATCCAAAGAATTCCATCAGAAAACTTCTAGAACTAATACATAAATTTAGCAACGTAACAGAATATAAAATCAACATCCATAAACCAAACGCATTCCTATGTGATGAATCCACTGAAAGAGAAATTAGGAAAACTACTCTATTCAAAATAGCTTAAAAAAAAAAAGCTTGGGAATCAACTTAACGAAAGAGGTGAAAGACCTCTACAATGAAAATTACAGAACACTAAATAAAGAAATTGAAGAAAACCTCAGAAGATGGAAAGATCTCTCATGCTCCTCGATAGGCAGAATTAATATTGTCAAAATGGCTATACTACCAAAAGCGTTATACAGATTTAATTGCTATTAAATTACCAATGACATTCTTCATAGACATAGAAAAAGCAATCATGAAATTTATTTGGAAAAATAAGAGACCCAGAATAGCTAAAGCAAGTCTTAGCAAGAAAAGTGAAGCAGGCGGCATCACAATACCAGACCTTAAATTATACTATAGAGCTATAGTAACAAAAATGGCCTGGTATTGGCACCAAAATAGACTTGTAGGCCAGTGGTACAGAATAGTGGATGCGAAGACAAACCCACATAAATATGGTACAGAATAGTGGATGCGAAGACAAACCCTCATACTAGGCAAGGGTGCCTAAAACATTCACAGGAGAAAAGATAGCCTATTCAACAAATGGTGCTGGCAAAACTGAAAATACATATTTAGCAAAATAAAACTAAGCCTCTATCTCTCACTCTGAACAAAAGTCAACCAAAAGTAGATTAAATATTTAGGCACTAGAACAGAGACCCTGCGCCTAATAGAAGAAAAAAATAATCCCAAATCTTCACCATGTTGACCTAGAACCTGACTTCCTTAACAACACTCCTAAAGCACAAGAAGTAAAATCAAGAATCAATAAATGGGATGGATTCAAATTAAAAAGCTTCTTCTCAGCAAAGGAAACAATAATGTGAGGAGAGAGCCTACAGATTGGGGAAAAATCTTTACCACATGCACCTCTGATAAAGCATTAATCTCTAGGATATATAAAAAACTAAAAAACTTTACACCAAAAAACCCCCCAAAACAAAAAATCAATAAATCAGCTAAGGAACTGAAGAGACACTTCACAGAAGAAGAAATACAATTGATCAACAAATATATGAAAAAGTGTTCATCATCTCTAGCAATGCAAATCAAAACTACTCTAAGATTTCATCTCATCCTGTCGAACGGCAATCATTGAGAATACAGGCAACAATAAATGTTAGCGAGGATGTGGAGAAAAAAGGCACACTCATACATTGCTGGTGGGACTGAAAATTGGTGTAACCACTATGGAAAGCAGTGTTGAAGATTCCTCAGAAAACTTGGAATGGAACCACCATTTGATCCAGCTATCCCACTCCTTGGTTTATACCCAAAGGACTTAAAATCAGCATACTACAGTATTGCAGCCACATCAATGTTTATAGCAGCTCAATTCACAATAGCTCTACTATGGAACCAACCTAGGTATCCCTCAATAGATGAATAGATAAAGAAAATGGGATATATATACTCAATGGAATATTACTCAACTTTAAAGAAGACTAAAATTATGGCATTTGCCAGTAAATGGTTGGAGTTGGAGAATATCATGCTAAGTGAAATAAGCCAATCCCACAAAACCAAAGGCTGAATATTTTCTCTAATATAAGGATGCTAATTCACAATAAGGTGGGGGCACTATTGAAGAATAGCGTTACCTTAGATTAGGTAGAGGGAAGTGATGGGAGGGAAAGTGAGGGGATGTGGGGATGGGAAAGATAGTAGAATGAAACAGACATTTTTCCTGTATGTGTATATGTGACCACATGACCAATATTATTCTGCAACATGTACACTCAGAAAAATGAAATTATATCTGATCTATGTAAGATATGTCAAAGTGCAAAATGCATTCTACTGTCATGTATAACTAATTAAAACAAAACAAAACAACAGCAACAACAACAAAAAGATATCCAAAGTTGTGAATTCTCAGCAGCTGTGGATTGTGAAGGGGCTGACACAACTCTGTGCTGTTCTCCAAAAAGCCACGAGATGGCACTGCTGCTGCTTCCCAAGTCTGACCACAGAGACCCCACCTGTAGCTGCTGGAATAATTACAGTCAAAAGCTTTTTACAAGTTAGAAGTGATTGCCCAGTGGAAATTCTTGACTAGTCTTGAATTTTGCCAAATCATGGAGACTTTCTTGCGTGAGGGCTTTTGGAGAAACCTCATGGAAAGCTTTCCCTTCTTGACTATATGTGCCAAAGGATGGGTCTCCCCTAAGAGAAGAAAAATAGCTGGGTCCTGAAAGGGCAGCTTCTTCCGGTAGAAACACCAGCCCAGCCAGCCCTCTAGCAGCAAGCCTCTGTCGGCTGTTCTGTCCAGCACAAACCTGGCTCAAATAGCTTTTCTCATCCTGACCCCTTTCGTCTTCTCCCAGGGACCCAATTTGACCCTGAATGGTTGTACTATCGAGCTGGGTCCCTCTTGGTCTGCTGCTTTGCTCCAGGTGTTTGAAGGCTGATATTTAACTGCAGGGGCCCAGGTGTTCATGCATGCATTCATTCCGTATGCATTGAACACTCGCTCTGCTCCAGGCACTGTGCTAGGAATTGGAAATACAGTGGCAAATAAGACAGCCAGAGATTTGGGCTTGTCTCCCCTCCAGGCCCTGCTCAACCAGCTTGCTTTTGGTCGTTCCATACTCATGGTGGGGACTCCTTTCCTCCTCATTTTTGGGATCTTGTATCTGGAGGTCTTACACAGTTTAATTCTTTGAACTATCGCTTTAATGCCACATCTGAGTGGATCCCTAGGAGCCCTGCCTGTCTTTGGCCACCTCATTTGATAGACAAAGAAGCTGATTTGAGTTAGGGTGACTAATTTCTTGGGGCTGAGATGAGAGATATTTCTGGGATGCAGAACTTTCAGTTTTAAAAGAAGGAATGATGGGTTTCCTGCGACGTAGAACTTTCAGGGCTAAAATCTAGGAAGTCCTGGGCCAACTGGAATGAGCTGGCTGCCCTGGGTCAGCCTCCCCAGTCACATCCCCAACAGGGCTGGCCTCCTATCTTCCCACCGGCCAGTGTTTCTGAGATACCAGACTGTGAGGGGCTGGCAACAGTCCCTGCTTGTCCTGTGCTCACTGGCCATCCCCCTGTGGTGAACGGGATCCTGGTATGGGGGAGCATGGCTAGCATGGGTACTCACCTTGGACAAGGCACCTGACCCCTTAGCCTCAGCTTCTTTGATTATAAAATAGGTATAATTATCGCCATCTCACAGATGTGTTGAGAGCCTGAGTGAGACCATGTGTGTAAGTGTCAGGTGGGAACCTCCATACATGGGGCACAGCCATGAGGGAAAAAGACAATGGCAGAATGATATGTAAAAGGAAGTCTAAAGCTGTGGACTGGAATGCAGAGTGCAGGGTAGGTGGGGGTGGGGTGGTGGGGCTGGGGTTGGGCCTGGTAAGAGGTGAGACCAGAAAGCTAGGCTGGGCTGGGCTGGGCTGGGTGAGGTCTTAAGACATTTAGATCCTTCCTCGATCGTAGTAGGGAGTCACTGAAAAACCTCGAGCAGAAGAATACACTAGTGGTTTAGGTTTTAGAAAGATGCTACCCTCTGCTTCCAGCTGCTGTGCGGACAGGGTGCCAGTCACACAGAAGCTACTCAAAAATATTCCTTCCTTTCTCATGATTGTTCCATTCCCTCCCTTACAGCCTCTCCAGCCCCTTCACCTTATTCATTCATTTGGCAAGACTATAAATACCTTATCACTTAAGACCAGGGGTTGAAGTCCCTGCAGGGCTGCCAGGTTACCAGGGCCCCAGTTCCTACAGAACCAACTCAAGGCCGGTCTGTAAGATTCTGGCTGAGCTCTGGTCTCATGGGTCTCCAAGGCCGCCTGCAGCCTGGGTCATGGTGATGGGACCAGTGGAGGCTGTGTAATTGGCCTGGACCAATGCCAGCCTCCTTGCCTCCCGCAATTGTGGTTTCCTTATGCAGGGCAAGCTCAGAGCATGTGCCTTGTTGAGCATTGCTCTGAGACTTTAACCCTCCCTGTTCCAAGCCCTTTGCTCTTGCAGGTTCATGATGCTGATTCCTGCTCTGGGACTGGCTACTGATTCATGCCTGGGGACTAAGACAAGAGGAGTGGCAGCACCTGCCCTTGTGAAGGTCATGGCACCCTGGGAACTCTTGTCTGGCCAATGTCATCCTGCTCCTGGCACAGCCTGACTGTTGGCATCAACACCTCCCTCTGCCCTGTAAGCTGGCAGAGCTCTCCCACAGACCCTCCACTTGCTGGTCCATGAAGGACAGTTGTAAGCGTCAGTGAGATTTGTGGCCTGGCCTAGACTCTTCCTACCTCCACCTCTGCTCCACCCTGGCTCTGTTCCTCTGCTTGCTCTGTATTTCCACGACCCTGACATCAGGTAGAGTTCAGCGTTGACCCTTGTTGCCGCTAGTGTTTGGACTCACAGATTCTAAATTCTTCTATTCTTCCGGTGTCTTGGGTAGAACTTGCTTTCTGTCATCTGCCCTTACAAATATTCCTGGAGGCTGGGGCTTCCCAGGATAGCCCATGTCTTAGAGAAGTGTGTGCATGTGTGTGTTTGGTGGGGAGGAGGGATTTGGGGTGGGCACCACAGGACTTGGTAGAATCAAAATCAAGGCTGGGCCAGGTCAGTACGAGGGGCCCTACCATAGAGCTGGATTGTGCCCGGCCCCAGAGAGTCGGCCCACCAAGTGAGGGCCATGGGGACCCTAACAGGATTTCCCCACAGGGCCACTCCCGGGGCAGCCAGAAACCTCATGTTTAGGTTAAGCCAAGTTGGGAGAAGAGAGGTGGCTGGGTGTCAAAGGTGAGAGCAGGTGATTTATTCAAGGTGACAGCAGTGAATTTTGTTGGCTGTTTTATTGATTCAACAGCATCTTTCCCCCTCCTTTCCCTTGGAGATGATGCCTGAGGGGCCGTAGATGATGCTAACCCCACATTTATCCAACTCACCTTCAAGGAGCTAAACATTCAATACCTTTGTTTTGTGAGCCTAATGAGATGGTTGTAGACTCCATGGAGAGAGGTGTTGGAGCTCAAGACATGGCAGCTGAGCAGGACCCCTGGGAGGGACAGCAGGGATCAGCATCACCTGGAGACAGGATGACCACCAAAGGGAGCAAGAGAGCAGTCATCAGGGTCCTGCCAGGGGAAGGGAGGGACCTGGGATACCTGTGGCTTAAGGGAAGAGAATGCATGACCACATAGAGAGGACCTGGGGCTTGTTCTCCCACAGAAGCCCCACCTGATAGCTGTGCCCACTTCCCTCCAGGCAGCTGGTGGCCCCTGTGTGGGCTGAAGCCAGGAAGGGCAGCTGTGTACATACTTCTGGAACCACAGCTCTGCCCTTTGGCATAGATGGGTTACGCACCACTGGGAAAGCACTGAGAGTCAGTGTGGGCCCGTCTGATTCCCACTGATGAGGCTAATTAACCTCTGAAAGCCTCAAAGTTTCTCATCTGCAAAGTCTTTTTTCCCTTTAAATAATAATATCCTTGCAAGTATGCCTGAGGATTACAAGGAACAAGCACCATGTGTCTGGGGCAGAGTCTGGCTCACAGTGGGTGCTCCCAATTCCAGATCTACCGAGCTCACCACTCCTGGATTTTTTTGGTAACCCTTGGCCTTTCTTCAGGCCTCAGGGTCACACCTGGAGTCACCTTCTGGGCCCTACGCCACATAATACTGCAAATTCAGTCTCTGAACTCGCGAGTGTTCATGGATGTGTCAATGCTAGTAATAAATGGCAGTAGATCCCATCTGTGGTGTATTCTACAGTGTTTTTACATCTTGTATGGTCTGAGTGTGTCCCTCAAATTCATGTCCTGGAAACTTAATCCTCAATGCCACTTTGTTGAGAGATGGGGCCTGACGGGAGGTGCTGAGGTCATTAGGTGCTGTTCTCATGAATGGATTAATGATGCCATGGAAAGGGCTTGTGGAAGAGGGTTCACTCCCTGCAGCACTTTTGCAAGGTGAGGACACAGCCTTGTACCTTTCTCCCCTTGCTCCTTGTACTGTGTGAAGACACAGCAAGAAGACTTTCACCAGACTCCAGATACTGACACCTCGATCTTGTGCATCCCAGCCTCAAGAACTGTGAAAGAGAAATTTCTCTTCTTTATAAATTGCCCAGTCTCAGGCATTCTGTTATAACAGCACAAACACACTAAGACAACATCCATTACTCTGAGTCTAATTAACTTATACCTTGTCTTTGTTCCCGTAAAGATTTAATGTAGCTTAAATTAGAGTAATCACGCTGCTCCCCTGCTTACAAAGATACAAACCAGTCCCAACTGCTCCCTGGCTAGAATTGACATGCTTTAGTGTGACACACATGAGCCCCATGGTCTGGCACCTGTCTATCCTTCCCACCATTACCTCTCATCCCACTTGCCTTGTACCCTACTGCTATTTCTTCATGCATGCCAGGGTAGATTTGCTCAGCTTTAGAGTGCCCTGGTCTATTTTATGTTTGGTTTTATTTTAATTTAAACTCTTGGAGCTTTTGAGAAATAATGAATTCATCTCTATTTTCAAACTAATTATTTTGTGTTGTTTCAGATATTCTTCTGTCCCCTCTAGTTGGCCTGCTCCCCACTCCAGGTGGGCTTAGCCCCTGTGGGTAGCAGTGGGACTAGGGAGAATACTTGAATTTTCTTGCTTGTTTTGATCCAGCATCTGCCTAGCTGGTTATTTCTATTCAGCCACACTGACCAACAGAACAGTTAAAATGATGTATATGTGAGTTTTTAACCTGTACTGACAGATGAGAGGAGCATCGTGAGGGTAGAAGCCAGTATATAGTGTCCCTCAAAGTTTTGAAACCTATGATTTTGCTTCAAACATTTATAAAACCTTAAATCCTTCTTCTTTTGATTTATTATTTAAAAAAAAAACTCATTCAAGTTTCTTTCCATATCTTTCTAGGAGGCTTTCGGTTACCACCTAGCTGGTCATATTAAGAAGATATTTTTTGTTGTTTCTTCTATCATCCTATTTTAAAATGGTGTTTGAGGTCCTGGACAATCTTGAGGCCCTAGGCAACCTTGTTTGGTACCTGTGAAATAATAATGAGAAAATCACAGATCCTATTATAATACTTGTGCTAGTGTTACAAAGATGCTTTGGTAAGATTGTTCACTGCAGCAGTATTTGTGATATCCAAGATTAAAAACAGCTGAAATCCAAAATTAGAAACAAGTCCTCAATGGTGGAATTGTTAAATACATGTGATTACACCTTTCTAGCTGAACACCACTGAGAGAGGCCTGTATGTGCTGCTATGGAAAGTTACAACTAATATGCTTACATGGAAAGAACCAATTTTATGTAAAGTGTGAAAGTATGATTCCATTTCTTTTAAAAAGGGAATGTTATACACACACACACACACACACACACACACACATACCCTAGCTTAGGAAAAAATGTGAAGGCATATCTACCAAACTGTTGGACTAGTTAAGGGATTGGAGGATGCAATAGGGAAGGGAATTACAGAAAACAGAGGACTTTTTTTTTTTATCTAAGACATATTACTGAATATTTACATTTACAAAAATAATGTGTTGTTTTATAATTAGAAAGAGTTTAAAAATGTTTGTCTTTTGGGATGCAACCAAAGCTATTATTACTAGGAAATTCATTGCCATAGTACTACAATTTCTAAATAGAAAAAAATAAATTTTAATAAATAAAAAGTAAGAGTTAGGTGTCACTGTGGTTTAGAAATAATTGGGCATAAATAAAAGGTAATAAAAAACAATTGTGCAAGAACAAATAAAAGGACACAGGTTAGCTCCAACTCTAACTGGAGCCAGCACACACAATGGGAAGGAGAAGGGGCATCTATCTAGTCACATTTCCATGAAAAGCATGCTTTGCCAAACACTCTGAAAGGAGAAGCTAGATTTTTGGATTTGTAGAGTATGTACGTAGTTTAGTGGAACCTTAGTTTTTTTTTTTTTTTTTAATATCTTTGTTTTATTTATTTATTTTTATGTGGTGCTGAGGGTCGAACCCGGGCCGCGCACATGCTAGGCGAGTGCTCTACCGCTGAGCCACAACCTCAGCCCGGAACCTTAGTTTTGATTCCTGTTTGAAACACACATTCAAGAATTAGCTTGATTCTTAGTGATTTGACTTTTTAAAATGTGTCCATTTCATGTTAGTTTTTTATCCTTAGGTTTCATTATATTGTGTTTGAGGAATGTGTTATGTGTTAGTTCTACTTTTTAATGTTTTGTTTTGGAGCAGATGTCTGGAAATGCTTCGTGGGTGCTCGTTATGGTTTGGATCTGGAATGTCTCCCAAGAGGTCACGTGTTGAAGGCTTGGTCCTCACTGGAGCAGAGTTGAGAGGTGTGATCTTTGGGAGGTGATGGGATAATCCATTTATGGATTCATAGCTTAAGGGGGCCTAGTTGGAGGAAGTAGGTCATTGGGGTTACGTCCTTGAAGGGTATGTTTGGTCCCCTGCCCCTTCCTCCCTCTCTCTACTGGATTCCTGGTTGCCAGGAGGTGAGAAGCTTTGCTTTACCATGTGCTCCCCGCCATGATGTTCTGTCTCCCCAGAGGCCTTAAGGCAGTGGAGCCAGTGAACACGGACTGAAATCCAGGAAGCTGAAACTTTTAGACAAAACAAGTCTCTTCCAGTTGATCTGTCTCAGGTATTCTTGTCACAGTGACAAAAATCTGGTTCAGAGATTTTATTTTCATGGTGGAATAAAAGTTTCATTATAAATGTTTCCATTCTTCCAGTTTAGTAGCATTTTATTTTGAATTAAAATTTGATATTTCTATATAATCATTGATTTCTTTTTATATAACATCTTTATTGAGATGTAGTTCACATATTATGAGATCCACCTATTTACAGTGTATAACTGGGTGGAATTTAGTTATACTCAGAGTTGTGCAACCATCAAGCAATCAATTTTAGGACATTTTCCCTACCCCCAAAGATACTCTGTACCATTAGCAGTTACTTCCCATTTACCACCCCCTCCCCTCTGCTGAGCCCTAGGCAATCAGTGATCTGCTTTCTGTCTCTATAGAATTGTCCGTTCTGGACACTCATATAAATGAAATCATACAATATGTAGTCTCTTATGTCTGGCTTCTTTTACTTATTTTCAAGTACTTGATAGACATTTGGGTTGTTTCTGCTTTTTGGCTATTATATGTAACTCTACTGTGACCATGCATGTACCATTTTTGTGTGGACACATTTTTCGTTTCTCTTGAGTACATTCCTAGGAGTGGAGTTATGGGTTATATGGTAACTCTATATTTGACCTCTTGAAGAACCAACACATTTTTCCAAAGTGGGTGCACCATTTGACACTGTGGGTGTATGAGAACTCCACATACACTAACTCTTATGAGTACGGCCTCAAGGACAATTATTCTTTTCCCCTGATACTTATTTTTACCTGTCTTTTTGATTATAGATCATATTGTGTGTGTGGAGGAGCATCTCATTGTGTTATTGATTGCATTTTATGGTGGCTAATGATGTTGTTTTCAGAATACAAGTTTTGTGGTTTAGATATGAGGTATCTCCCAAAAGCTCATATGTAAGACAATGTAGCAATGTTAGGAGGTGAAATGATTAGATTATGAGAGCCATAAACTCATCAAGAGATTAATCCATTTGATGAACTAATAATTTTAATGTATTACTGGGTAGTAATTATAGGCACATGGGGTATGGTTAGAGGAAGTAGGTCACTGAGGGAGTACCTTGGGAGCTTTATATATCGTGTCCCCAAATTCTTCCACTTTCTTTTTCTCTGCTTCCCCGTTGCTACAATATAAACAGCTTTCCTCCACCACTCCCGTCTGCCATGATATTCTGCCTCACCTCCGGCTCAGAGCAATGGAACTGACCAACCATGGACGGAACCTCTGAAACTATGAGCCAGAATCATAATGACCTGACAGGGATAAAGTTTTCCTTCTCTACGTTGTTATTGTCAGGTATTTGGGTCACAGTGATGAAAAGCTAACAAGTTTTGCCCCTCTTTTGTTAAATTTTTTTCTATTTGATGATATTGTAAATGGAACTCATTGCTTAATTTCACCTTATAGATTATTCATTGCTAGTGTATAAAAGCAGTTGACTTTTGTATATTAATTTTTTACTCTAAGATTTTGCTAAAGTGGCGTATTCTAATTTTTAATGGGTTCCTTAGGATTTATTGCATTTACAATATCATCTCATCTGCAAATAGAGATAGTTTATTTCTTTCCAATTAGATTTTCTTTTATTCCCTTTTCTTGTCTTTTTGGCCTTTTGATGATATTCAGTACAATGTCAAATGAAGGTGGCTATCCTTGTCTTCTTCCTGATGTCGGCGGGAGAAAGTATTCCATTTTTCACTATGTATGACATTGGCTATATTAGGTTTTGCAGATGTCCTTTATCAAATTAATTCATACTCCTGATTTGTTGAGTAATTTTAGTGTGAAAGATGTTTGATTTTTCTACACCTACTAAGATGATCATTTGTTTTTAGCCTCCTGTTTATATGGTATATTATGCCAATTGATTTTTAGAACTAAGCCAACTTTGAATTTCTGGGATAAATCCAACTTGATCATGACATGTGATCCTTTTTATATGTCGATGGAATCAATTTTCTAGTATTTGGCTGGGCATTTTTTGTGTCTAATTTCATTAGAGATATTGGTATGTTGCTTTCTTTTCTTGTGCTTTCTTTCTCTTGTTTTGGTATCAGGGTAATAACAGAGTGAGTTAGGAAATGTTTCCCCTCTTTTAATTTTGGAAGAGTTTGTGAAGAAATGATTTTATTTATTTTTTAAATGTTTGGTAGAATTCACTGGTAAAGTCATCTGGGCAGGGACTCTGCTTGTGGGATGCTGTAAAGTTACTAATTTAATCTTTTTATTTTTCATATATATTTTACAAAAATATTTAGTTAACATCTGATCTCCTGTATATAATAAGAAAGTTATTAAGTATTTAATGAAGCAGCAGAAGAAAATTCAACCACATTGTTGCCTCCTTTTCCATTTCTTTTTGAATGAATTTTGGTAGGCTATTTCATATATTATCCAATAGGTTGGCATATATTTGTTTATGGAACTCTTATATAATCCTCTTTGTCCCTGTCAGGTCTTTAGTAATGTACCATTTTTCATTCCCAATTTTAATAATTCGAGTCTTTTTTTCTTTCTCTCTTTAAACGTCTATTTTTAACTAATGGTTTGTCAATTTTTTTTAGAGAGAGTGAGAGATAGAGAGAGAGACAGAGAGAGAGAATTTTAATATTTATTTTTTAGTTTTCAGCGGACACAACATCTTTGTTTGTATGTGGTGCTGAGGATCGAACCCGGGCCACACGCATGCCAGGCGAGCGCGCTACCGCTTGAGCCACATCCCCAGCCCGGTTTGTCAATTTTGTAGATTGTTTTCAAGACTTGATTTTTGCTTTGGTTGATCTTATTTTTTTTCTATTCTTTCTGCCTTTGTCTTTATTACTTACTTCTGCTTGCTGGAGATCAGTTTATCCTAAAGTTTCTTGCTTACAATTTTACTCATGAGCTCTCTGTTCATGAGAACTCTGCACTGGAATGCCCATCTCAGGCTCTGCCCAAGGGAATCTCCTGGCTAGGGAGTTTCCTTATTCCAGCATTGAGCCACTCTTTCTCCAGCTCCCATCTTTGGTCTTGCGTTCTTTCTTCTTTCTTTCCCAAGTAGAGTTTGATGGGATAGAATTCTAGGGCCCAGACCAAAGGCCCTACTCACCTT
Organism: Marmota marmota marmota; assembly: GCF_001458135.2. NCBI lineage: Eukaryota > Metazoa > Chordata > Mammalia > Rodentia > Sciuridae > Marmota > Marmota marmota. The sequence goes on along the minus strand of NW_026000026.1, from coordinate 17,235,938 downwards.
TCCTGGGCTGAAGAAAGCCCTACCTCTTCTAAATGGTAGAGGCAACCATGTGGTTGAATTTTCTTCTTCTGCTTCATTAAATACTTAATAACTTTCCTATTATATACAGGAGATCAGGTGTTAACTAGATATTTTTGCATCTTTTGCAAAATATCTCTTTCTGTTTTTTTTACCATTTTTTTCTTTTGGTGGTGTTCATTTTTCATTTATTTTTTTGTAAGTTTTCTGTCTCTATGAGTAATGGCAACCTTTTGTCTATAACATATGCTGAAAATATTTTTCAAAGTTTATTTATTGGTCAAACAGAAGGTTTACATTTTTATGTAGTACAATCTGTCAGTCTTTCCTATTTGGTTTCTGTTCCTGACATGGTATTTGAAAAATGCCTTCATCATCTTGGGATTATAAAATTATTTACCTGAATTCCCTTATGGACTTCTTCTGCATACCCTTTTTATGTTTACATCTTTGATTCAGCTGGATTTATTTATTTATTTTTGGTATAAGGAGTGATAGGCATCCAGCTTTTTTTTTTCCCCCTAAAGGACTGGTAAATTGGGACATGTTTAGCAGGATGTTTCCCTGCATTCTGATCCTATGATGGTAGCTCTGTAAACTTTAGTAAGTGCTTCTCTTCTCAGAACCCCATTTCCTTATCTGTAAAATGAGGATTCAATGGTAGTTATCTCAGTGTTGTTATGAGGATTATAGGATAAACTGTATGAGAGCCACTTAGAACGTGGCCCGTACACTAAATATAAGCCATTTTTATTATGTGATTCTGGATACAAGGCATACAACAGTGTGATATCTCTTCTTCCTTATACCCATTTTTATGAGAGTTTTGATGGTTTGAAGAGTTCCTAGAAATTATTTGTTTCCTAATTAAAAACAGAAGTTTGTACAACCTCAAATGCTCTCATAACCAATAATAACAATAACAATAACAATGATAGTAGTAATAGACACTAGCTATTTCATGTGACCATCTGGAAATACTGGGAACAAGAGAAAGAGGTCTATGCTCTGCTTGACTACAAATTGCCAGTCAAGAGAACACATGAATAGATCCAATAAACACCACTCCTTGCTCACTCCCAAATGCAAATTGCAAGAGAAACTGGGTTGGAAAATGCCCATGCATTTGCTCAGATAATTGCCAAAGTTTGCTTTCAGTGTATACTGGTAAGAAAGCTAATAGCTTCTTTTTTCCCAGTGTCTTCAGGATCTGGAGGCTTCTCTATTTCCTGTTCTCCATACACTTGACCTATCAACTGGCTAATAACCATTCCCCAACATATTTTCTATTGGCATGTTTTCATTTTGAAGTGTCCCTAAGTTGGTACATGAACACACAATTCATGCCTAAAAGAGCTGAATCTGTCATTAGCCTTAGTGAACATCATGTTGATGTTAAGACAGAGTTTATGCTTTTTATCATGATGTAAGGCCAACTCAGGGAGAAGGATCAAGGTCTTCACAGGGTAATTCCAAGGCAATAATTGGTTCTCAATCAAGATAGGGATGAATATTGTGGAGGAGAGGCTGTCCCATCAGGGATTGTTATTTAGGTGTTTATTGTAAATGGTGGGGGCTGGCACGCTCTTGTCAGTGTGTTTGTTTAAAGTGTGACATTCACTGTGAATCTCCAGATAAAGTTACTGTGAAGAGGTAATGTCAGGTGGAGGCTGAAAGAAATATGGCCTGAGCTTTATGTATAGTTAAAGAAAAAATTTAGTGAAAAGGAAAATGATAAGAAATGAAAAGGAAATGAAGGAAAGAGATGAAAGCTAATGCCAGGTACAAAGTCATGGCTCTAGGAAAACAGCCAAGGGTGGAAACTGGGATGATGAGATTTGAGGCCCCTGAGTGGAGATTGGGTCAAGATGCTGACTTAGAAATCTCTTTCTTGGGCTGGGGCTGTGGCTCAGTGGTAGAGTGCTCGCCTAGCACACACAAGGCACTGGGTTCAATCCTCAGCACCACATAAGTGTAAAATAAAGATATTGTGTCCACCTAAAATTTAAGAATAAATATTGAAAAAAAGTTCTTTCTTCCTCCTCCAAGACTGGAAGGGGATGGGCACTAACTCAACATGGAGTTAGATCAGGGTTTCTTAAATTGGGGGCCTACTGAAGGATCTTCGATAGACTTCTGGGGGTCTGTGAACTTAGATAGGAAATATTTTATTGAAATCTACCATTTCCTTCAATCATTGAATGTAGGCAACAAACTATGATAGTATCAACAATATGTGTTCCTTTATTGAAAATAAAAATCAAAGGTATTTTTATTTCACATTGTAGCTATTTTAGATATCTCATTGTTCACGTTTGTCACTACTTTGAAATTATGGAAGTTATTAGACCCCTCTCGTAGATCTTATTGTTTAATGCACTAATAGAGAAATATGTTCCTTTAACTCACATTAAGAAGACTTTGATAACCGCTTCTTTGTCTTTGATTTCCTTTGTCATCCATGGTGTTTTGTTTTGTGCATTTAAAAGTAGTATTCTGAGAAGTGACTCATAGGCTTTAGTAGATTGCTGAAGTAGCATATGGACAAAAAAGAAAAAAGAAAGAACCTCTGGATTGGATGGTGCAGAAGGGGGAAGATACCTGGAGACACTCTTGCCTTTAGAGCTTGCAGGAAGGAGTCGTGGGAAGAGGAAGAACTGAGAGGATGTTTTGGGAGGGGTTAGCCCCCTAGTGCCTGAATTTTGACCCCCTTACCCATTGCTGCTCTAGTTTGTTCCTGGGTAGTCCTTAGTCCTGCCCTGAACCCTAGGGCAAAAAGTAGAGCTGGAAGAACCTGAGTCCTAGGGCTTTTTGAATCTGGAGGACCTAGGTCTGGGAGAGTGAGCTGGGGTAGGGATGCTGGCTGCCTGATTAGTCTCAGATTCTCCATCTGATACTGAGTTTTCAGGTCTGACATTAAGAACCAGGCTTTCCCTTGGACTGCCTGGGTCAGTGTGGACCCGTGTGTAACTTCTGAGTCCCAGTTTCCTCAACTATGAATTGCCATTCATTCCACTGATATTGATTAAGTTTCAGGCACTGTGTAGGAGGATACTTCCATAGCTATTGCATGGATTAGAAAGAATCTGTGTCTGAGATACGTTGAAAATGGCTGTTCTCATGAAGAAGTTTTTGAAAAAAAATCATCCATATTTTTCTGCTTCTGAGTCTGGTTGCTCTTTGATGAGATTTGGGTCTTTCCTAAAAGAGTCCAGCCTTGGGGGGTGACAGCTCCCCTGGGCTGACCCTTTCAATCATCCTGACAATGCAGTATAGAGTGTCAGGACCAGAGTCCAGGGATTTTTACCAGATGAGACCAGACTGTAGGATTCCATTAGAGCTGTCAGCCTGGCTAACAGAGTGTGCATAGTTATTTATGCACTGAAGTACCCTGATAATTAAACTCATTCAAAGTCACAATGATTGGTTACTTAAGAGACCCGAATCATCATAAGTGAGGACTGTAATTTGAATGTATGTCACACTGTTTGGTTTAGAAGTACAGCACAGTTCATTGCAACAAGGGCAAAGAAAAATATGCTCATGTGTGGAGGCACAACAGAAATATCAAGTTTGACAAACCCTGCTGTGATCCACAAGGCACTTCAAGGCTTACAGACACCATGCTTGCTTGGTAGAACCCGAGAGGGTGCACCAACTTCTACACGCAACAGAGTTCTGCCTTGCCAGGTGTGGGCCTTCTGGAAGCACAATTCCAGGCCATCCCTGAAGATGAGAACCTTTGCTCAGTCCACCTCATATACGGTCTACCTGGGAGCCTTGGCTACTAGCCCTGCTTTTGGGATTTTGACAGCCGAGATCCTGCAGAACCTGTGCAGACCCTTCTCTGTGTGGCGAAGGGCACAGAAGAACCCATTTTAATTGCAGGGCAAAGTGTTGAAGGTGGTACAGGAAAAGTCTGGGTTCTGGCTTTGGAATCCTCAAATTCTACCTCTTCAATTGACTGGTTGGCTTACCCTTGGCTAGTTGCTTAGCATCTCTCTGAGATTTAGTTTCTTTATCTGAAGAAACTGGGATGGCAGCTCTCATCTTAGATTTTCTGAAGATTGAGTGAGAGACTGATTATAAAGTACTTGGCTTGCTGCCTGGCCCACAGGAAGTGCTAAATCAGTGCTACCTGTTGCTGTTGTCATTATTGGAAGGCTTCTGTGGTGAGGAGCAACTTGTCAGACCCTCTCTAGGTTAGTTTCCTCCCTCCCCACATGCTTCTCTTCTAGCTTCCTGCCTCCTGTTCCTGTTGGCTCCCTGTCTCTGTTCCTGGGAACATTCTAGCACATTCCTCTCTTGGTTCTCCCAGAAACAGAATAACTGAACTCTTGCTAATAGGGCTGTAGGATTCTGAGAGGAAAATTCTTCGGGAGAATGTCTCCTTCTGACCTCAGTGCTTGGAAAGTGGGGCAAAGTGGTAGTACAGGAAAAGTCTGGGAGAAATATGTTACTCCTGAGCTGGGCTGGGGTTTCCTATGCTCTCCTCTATTGCTAGAAATAAAGAACTCTGAAGCTCCCAAGAGATGGTAGAGCCACAAGATGAAAGGACCCTGGGGTCTTATATCAGCACGTGGAGGAAAGCAAACTGTCAGCTATGAATACTTGCATTGAACATCAAAGTGAGTGAGAAGTAAATTTCTATTGTGTAAAGATATTGAAATGTTGGGTTTATTTGTTACAGCAGCTAGCATTAGTCTGACTGTCACATAAAATAGATGTACTGGTTTGAAGTTCTTCTCCAACCCACATTGCAAAGACCCCATTTATTGATTTATCCATCTGTTCCTTTTTAAAAAATAAATATTTATTAAGTACTATTCTGGCGGCTCTGCTCTAAGTGGTGGAGAGACAGCAAAGAACAAGACAGACAGGGGGCCTACTTGTATAAGGAATTTATATTCTGGATGAGGAAGATACCAACAAATACACCAACAATGAAGTTAACTTAGATAAGGTCAAGTGCTACAGAAAAAGCAAAACAGGGTGACGTGAAAGAAGACGATAATATTTTGGTAGGATGGTCAGTGAAGGTGTCTTTAGGGAGATAGAGACGTTTGATCTGGGGCTGGGCTGATGATAAAATCATTTCCTTCCCTTCTTTTTTTTTTTTTAAATATTTATTTATTTATTTATTTTAGTTCTCGGCGGACACAACATCTTTGTTTGTATGTGGTGCTGAGGATCGAACCTGGGCCGCACGTATGCCAGGCGAGCGCGCTACAGCTTGAGCCACATCCCCAGCCCCATTTCCTTCCCTTCTTCCCACATTGATGATATGATGCTTCATCCAGACGATGTACTCTCCTACCTCTACACTATTGCAGTACCTTTCTCCTCGGGGGAACCCCTTCTTGTAGAGCAGCCCTCAGGGAAAGGGGAACACAGCTCCCTTCTACCTGTGCTCTGCCCTGACGACAGCATGAGCCATGTCACTCTCTTTGCTGTAGTATGCATCAGTTTCCCAGCAGTCTGACCTCTTCTTCATTCCTCTTGTATTGTGAGCTACTGCACAGTGCTGGGCACACTGAGGGGGATCGCTAAATATTTGTGGAGTTGATTTGAATATACAACCACTAGAAATGGTTATTTGGTTTTGTCAGCAGCCTGCATAATGTGTTGTTTTGAGAGCAGCTTTGTTTAGTGTCAGTGTCTAGAGCGCCAGCCCCTTTAACTGTGCGCATATGGCGACTGAGCCAGTTTTAATTAGTATGTGCATAAATACTCAGATGTCTCAGATGCAAGGCTGGATCTCTTTGTTTCCTTTTCTCTTTCTTTGTTTTTACCTCCTGATTGCAAGACATATCATCTCTAGCTCCTGGTGAGCCTGACAGCACTTTCTAGGTTGATGAAACAAGTGTCTCCTGACCCTCCATTAGGGGGACACAAGGGTGTAGGGTAAGGGAAGGGCAAGATAAGTTTCCAACTGTGAATGTTCAGACTTTGCTCTTCCTTCTTCAAGTTCTACCAGACTGACAACCAGTGATACGAGGGGGATGCATGCATAAGACCATAGTCGAGAAGTCTTCTGTTTTGACAAGGTCATCTTGCTGTCATTCCCTGGGGAATCCTGTGGCAGGAAGAGGGGGAGGAAGAGAGGCCAGCTCCCATTTGGTGAGCCAGTCTTTAAATCCAAAGCTCTGGGTATGAATTTTAACTGTGTAACTCAGCTCAAGCCTTTGCTCTTCCCTTAGGCTTGACTTATTTATCTGTAGACTGGAGATGAGACAGTTGGACTTGTGACTTAGTGGTTGAGCGCTTGCCTAGCATGTGCAAGACCCTGTACTCAATCCCCAGCAACACACACACACACACACACACACACACACGAAGATAAGAGCAGCCATAGTATAGTTTTGCTTGAGGATCATGTCAAAATAACAATAATTTAATGATTTAAATTAAAAGTTATTGAGTGGTTACTGGGTGCCAATTCCTTTACATATATCTTTTAATCCTTCCAAGTGTCAGACATATTCAATAAAAGGTAGTTGAATGAATGAATGAGGTAGGTAGTTACCCCTATTTCTCAATGAGGAAACAGACTCATAGGAGTGAAGTCATTTACCCTGGGCTTGGCTGGCTGTGACAGTGTGGTTCAGGATAGGCATGCAAGAGGTAGAATTATTAAGGGCAGTAATCAGCTAGGTTGGGGAGGGATGGTTGGGGGCTCTTCTCCTCCTGAGTAAACCTGTGGCCTTTGAGGCTGGGTTCCATTGAAGGTAGTGGAGACTGCTTCCTCTTAGCTTCTGCTCCTGGCTGGATATTCCACAATTTAATCAGATTCTCTTCAATCCTCTTCAATTTTCCCTGCATTATCTAGCAGCTACATTTGTCAGCAAACCCATCATCTTCTTGTTGTTGATGTGCGTCAGTAAAACAAAGATTATCTGCCTCAGGAAAGTGAACACTTGGGAGTCATAATTATGGGAATTGCTCGTCCTTTGGGTCCATCTGAGTGAGCCTGTGCTGTGTCTGAGTCAGAGGGTCTGCAGTAACACATTTCTAGTTTATTTATTCTACTGAATTTAAGGGGGAACAGTCCAGCATAGGCAAGGTTATTGGGGGAAATAATAAGAAACAATGACCCAAGTTTTTGTCCCAAAGCTCTGTGATACGGGATGAAATAATGAATAAGTAAGGCCCTTGGGGGCAATCCTTGTAGAAAGTGGCATGTTTTGGGAATGGCAGACAGGAACTAGCCATGGAAGAAAGGGCATTGGAGTCTGACTATATTCAGTTCAAATGTTTTCTTTCCCCTGCTTAGAGTGTAGAGATCTATAACCCTCTGTTGACCAGAGCATGGGGTCTCATGGTAGAACTTCACCTCCGTAACCTCCTGAGTTGTGCAGAGCTACCATAGTTATTATGACAGAATAAGCAGCAGTGATTGAAATATAGAACACAAGAATTTTGAAGACATGAAGTTGAACTTTCAAAGATAACAATTTGTTACCAGTAGACACCACGGCATATATGGTGTGGTTCGGACTGTATGAATATATAGACTCTCTAAGTGTCTCCCCAATCCTAGCTTGTTGGTAGGACAATTCTCAGTGCAGTAGATGATGCCCGTGAAGCTAGAATCAAAAGCTCTTAGAGCCACGGGCAGAACTGGCAGTCATAGCAAACTGACCAGGCTATTATAGCATGATGTTCAAGATGATGGGAACCAGCTGGGATGCGGGTCATCACCATGAAAACAACAGGTAACATTTATTGAGAATTTTTTATGTGCTGAGTCACGTGCACAACATTAAGATGATGCTATTTTCCAGTCCCAATAATGCAAGGGATGTCCCTGCCATGCCTGCATACTCTCCTAGAGTGAATGCATAAATAATCTCTCTTTGTAACCAATGGTTTTTCCAGCAATATATATATATATATATATATATATATATATATATATATATATTTTTTAATTGGAACATGGTCCTTCCTAACAAGACCCCAGGTGCATTCTGTTGCTGGGCACAATGTGGCAGGGTTTCTCTTCACCCGGTTTTGGGTCCTGCTCTCATTCCCAAAGAGCAAATGTGCTGCACTAGGGGGAAGCCACAGGCCTCATTGTCACTGGCAAAGCGGAGGCAGGGGGAGGACCATTTTGTCTCTGGGTTCAGCCACCCTCCTAGTGGTTAGCAGACAGCAGCATAATGGCCAGCCAGTGTGAAACCGTGCAAATTGCCTCATAAATAACTCGTAATGCACAGGCAACAGAGAGAGGCCATAGCTCATGGATAAATGACTCCCTGCCATTTCAGGGTATTAAACCAGGGCTAATCCGGACCTCTCTATGGGGATTCATTAACTGCTATGGGTTTCCCGCATGCAGGCCTGCTGGGACGTGGGCACCTTGCTTGGCACTTCGTGTGGCCTGTTGGTGGGGGCCAAACACTTCTGAGCAGGGCCATTAGGAGTGGAAAGTAAGTTCCTTTAACAAACAAAGTGGGGGTGAGCCTCGAAAGAGTTGCAGACTTTCTCTGGGGATCTCACTTTTAGAAGAAATCTCTTTGTGGGGCAGAGAAAAACATTATAATTGTAACAGCTAACATTTATTGAGCATTTACTCCATGACAGGCATTGTGCTAAGCCTCCTTTTTAATTTACACAGAAGTCTCATCAAAAAGATAATATTATTATCTGCTTAATACCAATAGGAGAAAAATAAGATATAATATTCCTATTTTTAGAGGAAGAAACCAAGGCTTACAGAAGTTTAGTTACTTGATTTAGGCAATATATTGGTAAGTTTTTGTTGTATTGTATTAACAAATGGGTTCTCAAATCTCTGTGGCTTAAAAGAGTTTTTTTTTTTTAAAGAATTTCATATTTTTTGCTGTTCATGGATCAGCTGCTCTGCTCTGCCTGTCTTTATTCCAGGATCTAGGCTGAAAGATCAGCCCCTATCTGGGACATACTATTCTCAGGGCAGAAAGACAGCACACCAACAAACAAGAGCCCGGCGGAACCAGCCACAGCCATTCAGGCTCAGAACTGGCATTAACCACTTCTGTTCACATTTCATTGGTCAAAGGAGGTCATGTGACCAAGCCTTCTTTCTACAGGGGAAAGTAGGTTGACTCCTCAGAGGGATGTACTGCCATTTATTTTAATAGGGGAAAGATTTAATTTTTCTACAGGTTGGGCAGAGAACAGAGAATAAGAATGTAACCTGTGCAGGTGAGTTAGCCCAGATATGTGTGACTATATATTTTATGCTTTTAGTCTTTGTTCTTTGCTAAATGTGAATTTGGGAGACTTGAGTTTGGGTTAAGATTGCACAGGGACCCTTTGTGTCAAAGGGCAAATTTCTCTTCTCCTTGAGTCCCAGTGTTCCTGCCTCAGTTAAATTGACCTTGAAGCAGACTCAGACATCAGGATTAAGTGCAAGTAGTTTATTTAGGAGGTGACAAGAGGAAGCCCTGGGAAGGGATAGAAAGTAAGACAGGAAAAGGAAGGAAGTCAATACAGTGTGTGTTATCATCAGATGTGTGTTCTCAAGCAGGCTGCCTTCAGAGCAACTGGGGCACGATTCTGCTGAGGAAGTTTGGGGATACACACCTCAGAGTTGTCCTACTTGAGGGCTGAAGAGGCTGCGTGTTTATTTGCCAACAACCAGGTCATCATTTGTGAAGGGTTATTTCTGAGGGCCTTGGTTCTCTTATAGTCAGAAAAAAAAATCCTTTGGACGGAGTGATGAGTGTTTGCAGTAAGCTTCCTTTGGTGTGCTGTGGTGAGCGAGAGCCCTCATCTTTGCAAAGAGCAGTATTGACTAGAAAAATAAGGGCCCTGCTCCTTTTTGCCACCTGCACCTACAGCCCTGCATGCTGGTAATCTGGTCGAGTGTGGGATGATGGGTATTTGCATTTCTCTATTATTGGGTATTTGCATTTCACACTAACAAACAAGAGCCCCCGCCCCAGCCCATGAAGCACCATGACCTGCTACTGGTTCTTCCTCTCGCTTCCCCACTGCATACAAACCTTTGCTTTGCAGGCTGCTCCCCTTGGCTTCTGCCCCTCACAAATGCAGCCCTTCCCCAGGGTGCTGTAGCTTTTCTGCTTGCTCCGGTAGAGGTTGATTTCTCTCACGTACTATAATTTCCCTGGTCCCAAGGAAACAGCATCAATGGTGTCCTTGTTTCCCACTGCCACTTGCAAGTCAGGCCTCTTCCACTCTATACAAAATGTCTTTTTGCTGTGAAGCCCTTGGCATGACCTTGCCACCCTCTTTGGTACCATCTTTCCTCTACCATTAACCACCCTCCCTTGCCCTACCAAGCTCCATTCACCTAGGGCTGGTTCCCAGCCTGTGCTCCTGAGTGAGCACCCTGGGCCTCTCCCTTGTCTGAGAGGTGCTGCATTCCACACCTGTGGTTCTTACACTGATGTCCCCACCTAGTTCGGGCCACCTACATCTCCCTCTAGAACAGCCTCTTTCCCAGTCTCCACCTACGTTCCCTGCATCCCTGCCCTGAATTTCTGCCTTCCCATTCATCTATAGTTTGGCTAAAGCAACTCTCCAAAAGTACAAGTGAGAGAGAAGCCGCAAAGTTTAATGGTTAACAATGGGGACTCCAGAGACAGACTGTCTGGGTTTTAATCCTGCATCTGCCACTTATTAACTGGGGGAACTTGGAAAAGCTATTTATGCTCTCTGTGGCTTGGTTTCCTCCCCTGCTAGATGGACCTACATCATAGGGTTGTGGCCATAGACCCTCTGGCACAGAACAATTACTGAATCATTATTTGTTAAATAAGTTAAGGCCATTGATGATGTCTTTCCCTGTTCCAAAGCTTGCAAATTCCCAGTCCCCACAGAGCAGAGCTGAGTGGGCCATCTGTCACCCCAGGCCCTGGGTAATTGGCCTCCACCCCACTTTCTGAAAGCAACTCCTCAGTTCCTACTTACCCCACACGTTGGGACTCAACTGCTTCTTATCTTGAAGTCTTTGCACACACTGTGTCTTGCTCCCGGCGTGAGGAGCCCTGCCTTGTCCACATGCCCATTTCTTTCCCTAGAGTTCCTGGGTCAACTCAGATACAGATTGCTTTTTGCCTGTAGAAATGAGACTCCTGTTTCTTTTCCAGGCCTGGGGCTAGGATGAGGCAGGTGAGGCACTTGCTTCAGGTGTAAAGTTTGAAGAGGCATCAAAAAACTCAATAATCAAGCAGAGTATTGGAATATTTGAAAAAAATCACAGTTAACACAACAAATCTATGTTGAACAGAATATCAAAATTTTAAATAAACAGGGATCCAACCCTGTCCTTGTAAGTCTCACCTCACTTGCCTCACTCTGATCCTTGTTGGATCCTGGGCCAGCCTGCTGGAGAACGGAAGACCATGCTTCAGTTACCCTCAGACTGATCCATAGCCAGATGACCTCATGCTCATTGAAAACCCCAGAGAGGTCAGCCGAGTCACCTACATGACTCATGGCTGATAGTAGACACTGAAGTGAGTCCAACTGACCTCTAGGCCTGTGACATTGGTGCCTATGCTTTTCAACTATTGTGTTTGGATGGCTTGTTACACAGCAGTAGCTAACTGATGCACTTCATCTGGCCATGGAGCATTTGAGCAAGCTTTACTGAAGGCTCCTGGGCTCTCTGTTCCTTGGCCTCCTTTATTCCTTAGATCTTGCTTAAGTGTTGCTGATTAGAGAGGCCATCCCTGAACTTCCTGACAATGTTAAAGCTCCCTATAGTCTCATTCTACTATGTAACTTACCATCTTTGCCATTTAGTTACAGTTACATTCTGTATTTATCTGAGTGATTGTCTAATGCCAGTCTCACTTGCTCCTTGAGGTCAAGATATAATGCTCTTTTATATCTATTATATATTGACACATAGTAGATACTCAGTAAATGTGTTGAGTGAATGAAGACATGAATGAAGACATGAATTTGAGAGTGTTGCTTAAACCCCATAATGTCTCTGCTTTTCTCCCAGAGGCATAACAAGCAAAATGAACTCTGGATGCAAAGGTAATGGGCTTCTCCTGGAGTCCCCTGAATCTGGTGGATCATAAAGAACTCCCTTTTGAGCAGTGTTGACGGGCATGACATAAACTACAATGTGAAAGCATTCCTGGAGTTGAGCAGTGCACAGGCCACAGGGCTGTAAAGATGGCCCTGCCCTGAGAGTAGAGGAAGGAAGCCTGGCTAAGACAGGGCTAGGGCAGAGCAGAAGGCGGGGTGTGGCTCGAAAGGAGAAGCAGCCATGGATGGGCAAAGGGGAGGACTGGGAGGCCCTCCACTCTGATTTATTCAGTATCATTCCCTCCAACTCTCCCTGGGCTCCGCTCTCCAGCAGCTGCCACCTGCTGAAGTTTGAAGTCCTACCCCAGACCCTTCATTATGGCTCTGGTGGCTTTGTGGTCTTGAGATCTGATCTTTCCTTCCTTCCTTCCTTCCTTCCTTCCTTCCTTCCTTCCTTCCTTCCTTCCTTCCATTCTTTCTTTCTTTCACATTAAAGGAGATGATTAAGTTTTTTTCTGTTAATACATCTTTTTTTTTTAAAATTTGTGATACTTGGCTTCTTGATCTCCATAAACCTTGATTCTCAACTCATTCTTGTTTCTCAGTCTGGTAAACTCAGTGTAAGCTAAGATTGAACCTTCGAACCATGCTGGCTGGGTTCAAATCCCATCATGGCTTCTTACTAGCTGTATAGCTTTGGGGAAGTAACTTAACTTCTCTGTGCTTCAATTTTCTACCTGTGAAATGGACTAATACCTCTGTGCTGATGAGGAGCAGACAGAGCTGGAGTGTGTTAAAGAGCAATGGTGCCTGCTGCAGGGTAAGTACTTTGTCAGTGATTTCCTCCTTCTCCTTCAGTTGGCCTGGCCTGGGCCCTGATGCACGCTGACAGCCACAGCACATCCAGCCAGCCTGAGCATCCTGTCTCTTGTCAGGGAATGTCCTGTGGCTCGGGCTGTGTCTCTGCTGAGCCCCTGTCTCCGTCCTTTGAACAGCTGGCTCTTCAGGAGAAATGTCCTTGGGCAAGAAGTAAGACTGTTAGGACTTTCTCTCCCTCCCCGCCCCCGTCTCTCTTACACACTCCCCGGCCCACTCTGAGGCTCTCTCGAAGCCCTTCACACCTTCATCAGCCTCATCAACACCTTATTATAAAATCCTTTTCCAGCTCTCTGTCCAAAGGTCATCACAATTATAATCACTGCTGTAATTATGTCCAACTTCTTAGCTCCCCACTGAGGAGTGTGGGAGCATCATCACCGGCCTGAGAGGCCCCTTTCTGCGGGGCTGCCCGCCCACCCCTCTCCCTGGGTCCAGCTTGGGTATTCTCCTCCCACCCACAGGGATGGCCAAGGTCGTGGGTCCTGCCCTGCCCTTCAGAGACACCTCCTTTATTCAGGCCACCAGGGGCCCATGTGTGCTGCTCCTTGGAGAGCCCCTGTCCCTCCTGGTGGGGCTGCAGGGAGGAATGTGGGCTGGTGTCAGGCCAGGCAGGGGATGACAGTTTTCCTCACATCCTTCTGTGGTGCTCTTGAGGCATCTCTCCTGCTGTTCCTGACGTGAGCGCAGCCTGTGTCAGTGAGAGATGAGACAGGGATTTTGTCAGGAAGGGCCTAGCTAGGTGGCAGGATGGAGGTGAGATCACTGTGGCAGGATGAAGGTTTTGTGTATTCATGTGACAAATCGGGTAAGCCAGCCTCTCACAAGTTCTGCAGAAAGCATTGCCTTCTCCGGGATTCCTCACCTTGAGGTGCTTTGCTCACTGCTATGGCTAAATTATGCTCTCCCCCCCCATTCATATATCAAAGTCCTAAACCCAGTCCTTATAATACAACTATATATTTGGAAGTAGAGTCCTTAAAGAGGTTATTAAGGTTAGATGAGGTCTTCAAGATGGACCTGAATTAATAGGACTGGTGTCCCAATAAGAAGAGGAGATTAGGGCACAGACATTCGGAGGGAAGAATATGTGACAACACAGGGAGAAGATGGCTGTATTGGTTAGGGTTCTCCTGAGGAACAGAACCAGTGGGAAGTATGAATAAATATATAGAAAGCCTTTAGGAATTGGCTCATGTGATTATGGAGGTTGTGAAGTCCCCACAGTCTGGTGTCTGCAAGATAAAGGCTCAGGAGGCCAGTGGTGTAACATGATCTTAGCCTGAAGACCAGAGAACCTGAAGTTTCAGTGCCCAAGGGCAGAAGAAGATGGATGTCCAAGCTCAAGGAGAGAGACTGGGGGAGTAAATTCACCCTTATTCTACCTTTTCTAATCAGGCACTCACCAGGTTGGATGATGCCCATTCACACTGGTGAGGGTGGTTTTCTGTACTCATTCTACCCATTCAAATGCTAATGTCTTCCAAAAACATCCTCACAGACACACCCAGAGATAATGTTTTACCAGTGATCTGGGCATCCGTTAGTCCAGTCAAGCTGACACATACATTTTATTGTATTGCATTATATGTGCAAGCCAAAGAGGGAAGACTCCGAAGAAATCAACCCTGCTGACACTTTGATCTCTGAATTCTAGCATGAAGAACTATGATAATACATTCTCTTGTTTTAACTACCCATCCTGTGGTGATTTCTTATGGCACTCTTAACAGATCAATACACTGGTCTTTTGTTTATTTCCTTGTGGGCAGGTGAGGAACCCATAGGAGCCAATCTCCCAAGATATTCATTTAGGAGCCAGGGGCCACTGGATTAATTTTTGGTTTTGCAGAGATATTTTTAGTGGTAAGAACATCCAGAACCTTCATTCAAAATGCTCTCTCACTGTGGAGGGTCCCTGGGAGGCAAAATTAGCAATTTCTTTATTAGACAGCTAGTTAATGATCATTGTTCATTAAATACTTTCTCTGTTCAGGGCACTGTGCCCACTTCTTCATAAGCACCATTTATTTTATCTTATTAGAAATCCAGTGAGCTGAGCTCAATTTTTTTTATACCTTTATTTTATTTATTTATTTTTATGTGGTGCTGAGGATCGAACCCAGGGCCTCGCACGTGCTAGGCAAGTGCTCTGCCACTGAGCCACAACCCCAACCCTCAATTTTAAACCTCATTTTTTAGTGGAGGAAATTAAAGCTTAGGGAGGTTCAATAACATGCCCAGGAGCACACAGCTAGGGAATGACAGGGTAAGTATTTGAACCCAGTTTTGTCTGAAGCCATAGTCCTGGCTGATCAGGGAGTTGAATCAAGGATTGGTGTGTATTCTAAGAGGACAATGTCCCTGGGACTTTGAGAAGTCTGAGAGGTAACTCCTTCTCCCTATAGAAAACCCCTTTTGGATGGCCTGTATGTATGTTATTTTGCTTTTCTTTCACTAGGGCTACCTAGAAAAATTGGCTATTGGCTCTAATTTCCTGGCCTCTTTGTAGAAAAGCCTCCTGCTTTTCACGGCCTGTATAATCAATTTCCTCCCCTTGAGGGTGGACCAGACCTACTGACTGACTTCTAATAGAATATAGTAAAAATGTTGAGATGTTACTTCTGAGATTAGGTTATAAAAAGACTATGCCACACACAAATCCTTTCGGGTTGATTGTATTTAGCTATTTTTTTTTTCCTTGAGGTTGGACTTAGTAGCCTGTCCCTTGTGTCCAGGTAAGTGGGCAGTGAGCTGTTACTGAGTACCCATGACATACTTAGCTCTTCACTTAAATTACCTTGTTTATTTCTCATGCATAACTCTGAGAAGTTGGTATTATTACCACCCATTATGCATGTGAAGGATAAAAGAAAAAGCACATTGAATGATTAAATTATACACATTAAATGATAAAATGATACACACACACAGACACACACACACACGTACAGTATATGATTGTTTTGGTCTTGGTTGCTTGTTTTCTTGTGTTCTCTTGCTTGCTTGCTCTGAGGGAAGCCAGTTACCATGCTGTGCTCTACAGAGAGGCTCGCATGCAGAGAACTAAGGGAAGCCACTGAAAATAGCTAGTGAAACCAGAGGGGTGAGCTCGAAGGTGGCTCCTCCTCTTGCTGAGCATTCACATGAGACAACAGCCCAGGCTGACAGGTGGATTGAAGTTTTTTCAGGGGACCCAGCTAATCCATGGCTGAATTCTTGACCCTCAGAAACCCTGAGATGGTGAGTTTCTGGTGTTTTTGAGTTGCTGAGTGTTAGGGTAACATGTTGTACAGCTACAGAGAACCAGTAAAGGCTCTATCCTTCAAATCTCCTAGTGGGACTGAGGAAGATGCAGGTTCTTTTCTTCTAAACACCTTCTAGTTTTGTGCAACCTTAGCGTAAGAGTGGTCCGTGATATTTCCAGGACATACTCTGCCTAATCCCCCAAGATTGGCCAGAATCAGGAGTTGGGGGGCATCTGGGAAAAGGGCTGACATTTGACTTTCTTTGGGTAATTGGCACCATTCCTGGTCTCCAGTCCTCCTTCTGCCCTGGATGGCCTCACTGTCTGTGTGTGTGCTGTTTCTGTGAGTCAGGGAATCAGCCAAGTGCAGGAGGGGCAGAGGTACAAGGGAGAACCCAGGCATGGGCAGGCTGCACTGAGGGGATGCTTCACCTGTATCCTTAGAGATGCTTGGAGTAAAAGCATGTGTCTCTCAGGATCCATGTATGGGTATGTGGTCCAGTGGGGAAGGCTTGGGACTTCCCCATGGTTGGGAAGTGCCCTGCTGGTGGTTTATCCCTGAAGAGCATCTTTCATACCCTGTGGCTATAATGCAAGGTATCTAAGGCAGAACTCTATGTCAGGGGTAAAAATTACACCCCTCCTGTGGGATTTGCCCAGGCTTGGATGTTCCTAGGCTCACCTAAAGCTGAGGGCTAGGTTAGGAAGTAGCTGAGACACCTCAGTGTAATTCCCACAGCACATGAAAAATAGGGGAGACTTTGAGGACTAAATGTCCTTCAGTAGTGCATATAGTCAAAGAAGGGGAAAGATCCAAGTTGGTAAGACTGTGGCCCATTTTTACTTGTAGACAGGTGTGGAATTTTGGCTAATATTATGAATGTTTGTGAAAACACCTCATTGAGCATTTGCTGTATACTTAGCAGATGGAGACACTAAGACTTAAAGAGGTTAAATCAGCTGGACATGGTGGAGCACAACTCTAATCCCAGGAGAATCACAAGTTTGAGGCCAGTCTGGGCAACTTAGTGAGACCCTGTCTCCAAATCAAGAGTATTCAAAGGGTTGGGGATGTAGCTCCTTGCCTAACATGCACAAGGCCTTGGGTTCAGTCACCTACTGGTGAATAGCACAGCTGGCTTTCTGATACAAGGTTTCCCTCTCTTTGCAGCCATATTCTAGTGGAGACAGTGGAGAGTCTGGGGAGACTTATCTGCCATGAGCCCCAGATAGCCTGATGGATTTCAGGCACTTTCCAAAAGAACTTGGGCATGCACAATAGGATTCAAAGCAGGATCCGGGCATCTTGCCTGTGTTGTATGCAGAGGGCTTCCCAGAGCAGCCCTGTGAGCGCACACCCAGCCCACACATGGGAGGGCTGAGCTGGTTCTCTCTCCACTTTATTGATGTGGAGTGAGTTGAAGGTTATTGCAATGAATAATAAATGAGCTATCATAGCGGAGCTGATTATTCCAAAGTGTTACCGATGTTTGTGTTGATAAAAATGAATAAATGGCTAAGTGTTTGCAGGGAATGGAAGAGAAAAGGCATAAAGAGGAAATTCATATGTGCCGCTGATAGTTAGAAACAATGAGTCTTGAAACAGAGGCAATCAAGGAATGGGATAAAACAGCTTTGTGATTTGTTATGTAGGGAAAATCATGACAGAATCTTTCATCTCTGGCCATGTTGGCTGCAAAGTGGTAATAGACATTGGCTTTGAATAGAGGAGATAAGAGACCCAGGGAAAAATAAAGTTGAGAACAGTGAATACAAGGACCAAATTGTTGCTTGGTTTTTCTTATACAGAGATAGACACAGAGGAAGAACATGACTGCAACAATTTTAGGCTTCTCTGTAGATACAGGAGGGAAGCTTACTGGCCCCAAACATATGGAGGGGGTGACTTCCAGTGTTGGGAGCCCAGATCAGATGCAGGAAGATCCTGAGAAATCTAATCCAAGAGATGGGGTCAGTCTGCTTTGGGGTAGTTCTTTTATACAGATGATCCTAATTTAGGTATTCATCAAAATTGTCCTCAGATTGAGACCCACAGGTACAATTTCTGTCAAATTGGCTGTAATTGCTACTCTTTCTTTCCTATTGAAAAAAGGCATACCAGAAGGCAAGATTGTGAGAATGATCTGCCTGCAGTTCCCAAACGGTGTGCCAATGTGTTGCAAAGCACCATGGCAAACTTGGACTGGTGCTGTGGGCTATTTTAAGTGTTTTGACCTCTGGACATCATGATAACCATCATATCAGGTTAGTCCACAGTTCCAACATTAGATCAAGCTACATTCCTTTTAATGACATCAGGTCTTTGCAAAGCTGGGTTTTCAAGTTGTTGCTGTGATAAAATCAAGTGTGGAGCACCAATAAGTGTGGAGCAGACAATGAAGGTGATGGTGTTTAATCTGATTCCAGGATTTGAGAAGTTGTACAGTGACCAACAGGTACACACCTCCCATTTCTAAGTAATTTTGGCTATTTGAGAATGACATAAAATATTTTTCTTTCAATTATGTGTATCATTTTAAAAATCATGTATTAGCTTAGTTATGTTAGGTCATAACTACTTATAAAATAATTTGGGCTTATTGACTTAAAACACATAATCATAATCACAGAGACGCTAAAGATGTGTCAACAGAGAAAGTTTGGGAACTTCTGTGTTATTCATTAGCTTCTATTGGGAAACCAGTGGTGCTCTTGGACTGGATAATTTGAAGAGAGTTTTTTATTTTCATACTGGAGATTGAACCCAGGGCCAGTCTATCACCCCAATACATCCCCAGTCCTTTCTTTAAAATTATAAGACAGGGTCTCATTAAGTTGCCCAGTCTGGGCTTGAACTCACAATTCTCCTGTCTCAGCCTCCCAAGTATCTGAGATTGCAGGCGTGTGCTGCCATACCTGGCTGAAGAGAGCTTAAGAAAGTAGTTCTTTCCTACCACCATTTGACCCAGCTATTCCTCTTCTCAGACTATACTCAAAAGACCTAAAAACGGCGTACTACAAGGACACAGCCACATCAATGTTTATAGCAGCACAGTTCACAATAGCTAGACTGTGGAGCCAACCTAGATGCCCTTCAATGGATGGATGGATTAAAAAAATGTGCATTTATACACAATGGAATATTACTCAGCACTAAAAAAATAACAAGATCATGGCATTTGCAGGGAAATGGATGGCATTAGAGCAGATTATGCTAAGTGAAGTTAGCCAATCCCAAAAAAACAAATGCCAAATGTTTTCTCTGATAGAAGGGAGGTGACTCAAAATGGGGTAGGGAGGACGAGCATGAGAAGACAATTACCTCTAGATAGGGAAGAGAGGTGGGAGGGAAAGGGAGGGAGAATGGGAATTGCATATAAGAGGCAAGGAGACCCCCTTCGTCATACAGAATACAGGTATGACGATGTGAGGGAAAAAAAAAGAAGTGTGTCACATTAGATTGGGTAGAGAGAAGCGATGGGAGGGGAGGGGAGGGGAGGGGAAGTGGGGAATGGAAAGACAGCAGAATAAAATAAACATTATTATTGCTGTGGGTATATACGTGACTGCATGACCAATGTAATTCTGCAACCTGTACACTCAGAAAAATGAGACATTATATCCCATCTGATTCAAATGTATGATATGTCAAGATCATTGTACTGTCATATGTAACTAATTAAAACAAATTTAAAAAATGGAAAAAAAAGAAAGTAGTTCTTTCCAAAGGCATGGGAAAGCACTGTGGTTCAAATATGATTTTATCCCCTAAGGGTTCATGAGCTGAAGACTGGATCTCCAATATAATAATATTAAAGTGGTGGGGCCTTATTGAGAGAAGTGAGTAGATCTTAAAGAGGGGATTAATTAATGCCTTTCTTGTAGGATTGGATTGCTTACTGCAAAAGTGGGTTTTCACAGTGTGAGTTTGACTTCTTTGGCTTGCTGTCTTGCTTCCTGTCTTGCAATGTGATCTTTTACACATGCTGCCTCCTTGTGATACCACCTGTTATGTTATGACACAGAAGGCACTCACCAGTGGCCAACCTGTTGGGTCTGCAGCCTCCAAAGATGTGAGTGAGATAAACCTCTTTTCCTTTTTTTTTAAAGAGAGAGAGAGAGAGAGAGAGAGAGAGAGAGAGAGAATTAAAAAAATATTTATTTATTTTTAGTTTTCGGTGGACACAACATCTTTATTTTATTTTTATATGGTGCTGAGGATCGAACCCAGAGCCCCGCGCATGCCAGGCGAGCATGCCACCACTTGAGCCACATCCCCAGGCCCTCTTTTCCTTTTTAAGTATCCAGTTTCAGGTGTTCTGTTATAGCAACACAAAACAGACTAAGACAGAGGGGTATAGAGAAATCACACGGAATAGGCAGTATCCTGGTGGTTGCATTTCCCACTAGAAATCGTTAAGATGGCATCTGGCCCCTGTGAACTTACATGTGTGTTCCATCTTACAGAATTCAATCTCTTTTGTGTTTTTCATCCTGCAGTGTGGGGGATCAAACAAATGTCATGATGGTTTTGCCAAGATGCCATGCCTCATAGAGCTCAGCTTACACTGACTTAATTCTGCAACACAGTATTTCTCAAATCTTGCCCTCAGGGAACACTAAAATGGCCTTTACTTAACTCATCAATAATATCAAATTCTCAGGGTAGAATCTTCTTAATTTTAATTTTTTATTTCATAAGTTTCTTTAAACTGAGCCCAAAATAAATATTAATGGGAACAATAAATATTAATGGGAAATTTAAAAATGTGATTTTATAAAGGAGTGTTTTATGTATTGTTATTTTTTTGAGACATAAAAATCTGCACACCTTTAATATAATCATATTTTGTGCTAGTAAAATTGTTCCTGACTTGTGTGACAGAATTAAGTACATCAATTTTTCCATGTGATTATGCAGAAAGCATCACATCTTCTCAATATCTGAATGGATCTGAAATAACTTCCATAGAAAAACTTACATGGGGCATAAAACTTAAGCTCTAAAAACATTGCATCACCACATCATCATCTTCTTTATCACTACCACCACCACCACTACCACCACCACCACCATCATCATCATTGTTATTATTATTCCTTTACCAGGAAATCTTAGATTGTTCTTTACTACATTATCACAAGCAGCAAATGCAAATTCCCAGATCTTCACTTAGAAAACTGAATTGGAATCTCTGGGTGTAGAGCCAAGTGATCTGGGTTTTGACTAATCCTCCAGGCTGAGGATCCACTGCCTCCATTTCAGAGCTACAGGAGCAGGAGGAGAGAATGTTGTTCATTTATTAGGCAGTGAGAATAGAGCACAGATTGAATTTTTCCATCCCTAGAATGGGACATTATTCCAGACATAATTCTTGCTCATGCACCCGACTAATAAATCAAGAAATTGCACCTGGTATTTTTGAAAGATAAAACTCACTCTGTCTTTTTTCCCCATGTTTTTTTTTTTATTGGTGTATTATATTATACAGAATGGTGGTATTCATTGTTACGTCTCCATACATGCATGAGATATAACAATGTAATTTGACCAATGTCATTCCCTAGTACTTCCTCTTTTCCTCCTGTTATGATGTAGATATCAGGTACTCTCCAAAAGTTTATGTGTGAGACAGCATAAGAATTTTCAGAGGTGAAATGATTAGATTAGGAGAGGTAGAACCTAATCAGTGCATTAATTTACTGATATGTATTAACTGGGTAGTAGTAACTGAGCAGATGCAGTGTGGCTAGAGGAGGTGGGTCACTGGGGTGTGACTTTAGAATTTCCATTTTGTCCCTGTGGAGTGGAGCTCTCTCTTTCTCTGTCTCTGCTTTCTGATTGCCCTCTCATGAACTGCTTCCTCCACCATGCCCTCTGCCATGATATTCTGTCTTCTTTTAGGTCTAGAGATACGTAGTTGGCTGACTATGGACTGAACCTCTCAAGCCATGAGCCCCAGGTGAACTTTTCCTCCTCTATGCTGTACTTGTCAGGACTTTTGGTCACAGTAGTGAAAAAGCTGACTAAAATACCTCCCCTCCTCCTTCCCCCGTCCCTTTCCTCTACTTTCCTGATCTCCCTTTGACTTTCATGAGACCCACTCCCACCTTTATTTTCCTTTTTCCTCTTTAGCTTCCACATATGAGTGAAAACATATGCCCCTTGACTTTCTGAGTTTGACTTATTTTGCTTAACATAACGTTCTCAAGTTCCATCCATTTTCCTGCAAACTACATAATTTCATACTTCTTTATGGCCGAATAAAACTCCATTGTGTATATAGACCACATCTTCTTTATCCATTTACCCACTGATGGACACCTAAGCTGGAAGAACCCACTCTCTTAAGAAAGAGAGGAAAAGGCAGGAAACACTTAGCAATTAAGTGCTAAATGGCATCATTACCAATGACATAGGACTTCAGAGATGAAAGAGGACACTGTGGGCTTGTTGTCCTGTGAAATGGTTCAACATGCCTCAGGTTACTAACATCCTCATCAAATATGTCATGAAATAGGTGGCCTTCATTAGGTCAGGATGGTCAAAGGAATCTGGAATGAATGGAGGAGGAAGTGGAAGTCAATAGCTGATTAGCAAATGGGCAAGAAGGGAGTGATTTCAAATGATAAAGTCAGGTTAAAACTGTGAAGCAGCAATTAACAATAGTCCCAGTTGAAAATGGGTGCAGTGTTGACCTCACTGCCTGTTTTGTGGGGGGTGGATTTCACTCCAAGTGAGGAGGCCACCATGCTCTTTTCACCTATTTACTACCATATCATGGGTTGGCCAACCTTTTTTTTAAGGTGTTGGGCAGTCAACATTTTAGTCATTGCCATTTGTATGGTCTTTGTTGCAACGATTCAACTGTGCCATGTGCAAGCAGTCAAGGGCAATATGTAACTGAATGGGTATGGTTGAGTTCCAATAAAACTTTATTTATGGACACCAAAATGTAAGTTCATATAATTTTCATGTGTCACAAAATATTCTTTTTCTTTTTATTTTTTAACAGTTTAAAAGTGTATAAATCATTGTTAGCTTGTTGGTTGTAAAAAACAGGTGGCAGGCCAGATTTGGCCTATGACAATGGTTTGATGATTCTTATACTAGACCATTTATGTCATGAAGATAGAGAGAATCTTTTTGGCTCACTATAGTACACTCAGTACCCATCACAGTGCCTTAAATACAATGGCCACTCAACAACTATCTGTTGAATGAATAACGATGGATATATGGTTCATTCTCTTTTGTTTCCTCTTTGAATTTGTCCAAAGAAAATATCAGGCAAGGGAGCTGAGAGAGAGTAATCATAAGGTATCTGATGCCTTCCCTTGTCTACATTTTAAGTAGAAATTTACAAAGCTCCTGATTTTAGCAAAAGGAATAATTAAACAGAAGTATCTGTAAGGAGTTTAGTTGTCAATCTGTTCTGAAGCTTTGAGATGATAGACCCAGAGCTCAAATATCCAAGAATGTTTTTTTATTAAACCCAAGAATGAATTCAGAATTATAAAGTTGTTTTCTATGTGAGCCCAGAGGGAATTCTAAGATTAAGTATGATTGTTCCTAGTTGAAAGCTAGTAAAGATGTGTTCATGATACTAAGAATTGTGTGGCTTTAACTGTTCTGAGTTTTGAATTATGTTTATATAGTAATCATACATGAGTGACTGGTGTTGGGGTGGGATTAGGGGGTTCTTGTAACATATATTTTAGGCTATGCATTTGAGCTGTAAAGGCATACTATTGGCAACTTCTGTGAAAGGCCCATGCTAGATGCCATAACTAAGCCAAACAGTGTTGAACATAGGGGAACAGGTAATGTCAATTGTCTTTAACCAACAAAGCATCTTAGAAATATCTGAGAAAAGAATGATCATGCACAGGGGAAATAATTGCAAAAGAGTCTCAAAGCCTATACCTTCCTCCTGGGAGACAAGGGAGGTCCTAACCCATCTCTATGAAAAAAGTAAATGTGGTATTTCAGATCAGGGCTGTGGGTGCCGATAACAAGTTTGTGCTGTTTGGAACTTCCCACTGTCCAAGACTTTCCCTTTCTTACTCATTATTAAAAATTATTATCACACTTTAATATTTCAATGCAATATTGCATGATAAAGTATGACTATGTGTGTGTGTGTATATATATATATATATATATATATATATATATATATATGACTTTCTAAACTAAAAGAGCTTAAGCAGGTGGAAAATAGATAGCTGGGCAAGAGTGGACTTGTCAAGTGTGAAAGTGACCATCTGAGAAGGAAGGCGACACTGATTATGGTTGTTGCCAGTGTACTTTCTCTCATATGGAACTCATGCTTCTTCATCTTTAAAGTGGTGGAGAATAGTACCTACTAGACAGTGTTGTTTTGTGGATTACATGTACAATACTTAGCAGGTATTTGAAGAGCATTACCACCTTCTTTCCTTTCCTCCCTCCCTCCTTCCTTCTCTCTGACCTTGCCTTTATTTAAAGAAAATTTATAGAAAAGGAGATTACCTTGGCATAGGCTTGAGAACTTTCATGAGTGACTGCCATCCATGGGACTAGGGCAGCCATGGAGCAATCATCTTGAGGTCCCAGTGGGGGTGAAGTGTGAGGGGCTGATGTGACCACGTAGAAGGTGCAGGGCAGAGATAAGTGGAGGATGGAGGTTAAGGCAGCAGACCTTTGTTGACCACGAAGGAGAACTTCCTAGCTTAAGAGCTTTACAATAAAGGTATGTTAGAAGGATAGTGTGTTTCTGGTCCCAGGAGGATGGAGCCAAGGATGGATGACCATCTCTCAGAGTAGGAGTCAGGGTTCTCTGGAAGAGGGAGCGGAGCAGTGACAACAAGATCTCTCTCTCTCTCTCTCTCTCTCTCTCTCTCTCTGTATTTTTAAGCTTAACTTATTTTAAAAACAGGATTATGTGATTGTGGGGGCTGGCAAGTCCAAAGTCCATAGTATAGGCCAGCCGTTAGAGATCTAGGGAAGAGTTGATATTGCAGCTGGAATCCAAAGACAGACTGGAGGCAGAATTCTCTCTTCCTCAGGGATGTCAGTCTGTTTTCTCTTAAGGCCTTCAGTTGATTGGGTGAGGCTCACCCATATTATGGAAAGGTAATCTCTCTTTTATTTTTGAAAAATTTTTTTATTAGTTGTTGATGAACTTTTATTTTATTTATTTATTCGTATGCAGTGCTGAGAATCAAACCTGGTGCCTTACACATACTAGGCAAATGCTCTATCACTGAGCCAAAACTCCAGCCCAAAGGTAATCTCTTTTATTCAAAGTATCCTGATTTAAATGTAAATATCACCTGAAAAATGCCCTTATGGTAGCCTAAAGACTGGTATTTGGCCAAATATCCAGGTACTGTGACCTAGCCAGGTTGACACATAAAATTAATCATCAGAAATCCAGCTTTTGCTAACTTGGCATCCATACACATCTCCTTAAGACGTAGTTACTTTTCAAATAGAGACATTAACAAGGTTATGCTCTGCCTACTATGGAAAACTATCCTGTGTAAACCCAAACACATCACCCTTTCTGAAATACTTAGGTGATGTTTGCTCTTTTCTTTGCTACCATGTAGCTTAAATATTATGATATAAAGTTAGTAATACTTAAATACTGTGATATAAAGTCAACACATGTTGCTTGATAAGAGGATCAAAGGGGAAAGAAAACAAAGATATTTTTGTAATACACAAACACAAACATTCATAAGAAAATAAGGAGAAATACTCATGATAATTACAGTCCTCATTTCTATAACTAGTTATATGGCCATAGCAGCTATTTATGACACCTTCATCTATTACCCATTCTGTATTCTCTTTGCCCTTTTCAAACACTTTAATAGGTCATGGTTCTTTTCCTGGTGGGGTGATCCATATCTTCATTCTGTTAGAGTCTAAGCCATTATCAGTCCAGCTTTCCATTTACTTTCATTCATAAGGCATGGAAATACTAAGAGACACCCTATTGGATCTCCCATGTTCCAGACTCACTCTTCCTTGCCTTTGTTATAGAGGAGCAGGGTCCCTTTGGCTATCAGAATACATCATCCAGTTCTCATAGTATCTCCTTTCCTAGTCTGTTGATTCAGAAGCAGAAGTTCAAAAAGTGCCTGGCGGTCTAAACTTCCAGTTGGTTTAAGCCTAAAATTCCAGTGGATTTTCCTGGGAGCAGCATTTCTCCCTTTAGGACTAGGACTCTAGGCCAGCATAAGGTTGCAGAAAGAGGAAGCAAAAGTTCTGCGAGTGAGTCATTGGGGGTACTTGAGTGGTGCCACTCCCACTCTCACTCTTGATTCCTGGACCTGGGAGAATAGTATGTATTAGACACTAATTCAGAGCATAAACAGCTTCCAGGAGAACCTTGCCCAACTCCTGGAAAGTGTTGCCACCCAGCTGGTGTCATACCTGAGTCTTTAGAAAGTCATTTCTCTGTTCCATCAAACCACCTACTTCAGAATGGTGGGGAACACAGACCACATATTACATGAATGTGGGCCTTTTGCTCCACTTTATGGCTATGGAGTGAATTTCCTGAATAGAAGCAATGCTGTGTGGACTATCATGATAGTGAATAAGGTATCTGTAAGTCTTTGGAAGGTAGTTTTGGTAGAAGCAGGAAGGAAAATCTGTATCCAGAGTGTTTTTTTTTTTTCCAAAAGGAATAGAACATTGCTTCTTCTCTGATGGAAGAGGATTAATGTAATCCAACTACCACCAGGAAGCTGACTGATCACCCTGGATAATGGTGCCATTTTGGAACCCAATATTGTTCTCTATTGCTAGCAGATTGGGCACTCAAAGGTAGCCATAGTCAGATTAGCCTTGGTGAGTGAACATTCATGTGGCAGAGCTCCATCCTTGCCACCACGGCCACTTTCTTCATAAACCCATTGGACAATGATAGGTGGCTTGGAAAAGAGGCTGACTGGCATCAAAGAATGGGTTGTCCTACCTACTATTAAAACACTTCTCTGCTGAGGATACCCCTTGGTGAGCATTGACATGGGGCACAAATATCTTCACATTTTTCACCATTCAGAGAGTTTATCTGTGTATCTCTTCCCAAACCTTCATTGTCTGATTTCCAACCATATTCCTTCCAAGTCCCTGAACATGTAGTCAAATCATTGGCCACAGCCCACAAATTGATAATTAATTGCATGTCCAACCATTTCTCCATCTAAATAAAATAAATAGCCAGATGAATTTCTTGGAGTTCTGTCTACTGAGAGAATTTCTCCTTGCCACTCTCTTCAGGAATGTCCCTGGAAGGACTGTACTACAGCAACTGTCCATTCCCAGGTGATGCCTACATGTTGTGCAGAAACCATCTGCTAAACAGGACTGTTTTCTTTCCTTTGTCAGCCAATCATAGGGAATTCCCCATGAGGCCCACCCACATTATGAAGGGTATTTGGCTCTACTCAAAGTCTGCTGGTTAAATTATCAATCTCATCTAAAAATACCTTTACAACAACATCTGGACTGTGTATGACCAAATACTTGGGTTCTCTAGCCTATCCCAGTTGACATATAAAATTAACAATCATAATCAGGGTGCAATGGGGGGACTTCTGTACAGGGAAGCAGCTTCCAAGATGACTGCTGGCTTGCAAACTTCAGTCTCTGATTGTTCATCTAATTCTATAAGGCGGACCTTTCAGCCTGAGCTGAGAAAGACGACTGGTGGTATAAAGGTATTCTTTCCCTATGGCAGTGGTTCTTAAGCTCTTAACATTTGTCAGAATCACCTGAAGAACATGTTGAAATACAAATCGCTGGGCCACATCCTGTTTCTGATTCAGTAAGTCTTGGTTGGGCCCCTCAATTTACATTTTTGACAAGTTTTTAAAAACATTTTAAAATTTGTTCTTATTAGTTATACATGACAGTAGACTATATTTTGATATATTATACGTTTATGGAGTATATAACTTCCTATTCTTCTAGTTGTAAGTGATGTGGAATTACATTGGTCATGCATTCATATATGCACATAGGAAAGTAATATCTGACAAGTTTTTAGGGGATGCTGAGGCTGCTGGTCCAGGGACCACACTCTACTAATTTGAGGATTGATAGCTGGTGAATTGCTAAGAAAAGTACTAGGCTAGGAAATAGGAGAGCTGAGTTCTTATATTTGCTAGTCCATTTGCCCTGAATCAGTACATACCTCACCTATCCTCTCTAGTCCCTTCTTTCTTTGTCTCTAAAAGGAGGCAAGTTTATTCATAGGTGTTCATTTCTTTTTCAATATATGGACCTCTTTCAAACAATTTTCCTTTGTGAGGGCATCTTGCTTTTAGAGGTTTGTTTGTTTGTTTTGCCCAGAAATTCAATTCTTATTTTAATAATAGCCTGGTTAGCCTGATTTTTTAATTTTCAAATACCTGATTTTCTTTGGTCTTTTTGGAATAATAACAATAGCTCAGGGGTCTCCAGGTCCATAACCTCTGTGTTAAATGATATTTAAGGTTTCTTCTCATAGCTCAAAAAATGTGATGCTTCAGGATAATCAGGGTGTGATGCCAAACTTGGTGTTAACTTTTTGGGAAGGTGGTGAGCCTTGGCCTCAATAGCTCGTTGAGGACACTGCCTGGGAATTTTTCCGATCTCAGTGGGAAGTTTGCCTATATGACTTCTGTGGTCTCTCCCTCAGCTTTCAAACTATGTTTTTTAATGGACTCATAGCCTCTCCCAGGTCATCTGTTGGGGTCCTACAATTGAGAGTCTGGGACTAGTAGTGATTCAAAAGTTTTGGGGTTCATGTTCCTTACATTCTCCAGGAAGGTTTTTCTGATTCCTAAAGAAATTAATGAGTTCAGTGGGTTTTGATGCTGCCTGGTAGCGTTGACTTTGATTCTTGTTAAGCTGAACAAGTTCAGATGTGTCCTATGTTGATAAATGTCTCACCTGGGCCTCACATGCACAGAAGGGCTGGCTGCTGAACATCTGGGTCTCTGCTAGCTGCAGCAAACCTTGCCTATGCTGGTTGGCAACACCTCTGTACTCACATCTTTTCCAGCTAAGTGAACTGTTAGCTTATGCTAAAAACACGTGTGAGCTTGATCATTTATATGCAATGCATGGCATCAAACTGCTGCCATTCCAATGGCGGGTGGTGGAGAAGGGGGGGACTTGCTGTTTTGAACATCTTTCTCTCTTTGGGAACATAAAACCAAATGTATCTGTGAATTGCACTGATTTTTAGAGACTTTCCCCATACACTGGAGTTAAGATGATTTTTTTTAATGCAAGTGTTTTCTAAGCATTAACTCCCACCCAGGTTCAGTGTGAGGTCCTGAGAAGATGTCTTTTTGGCCCCAGTTCCTCAGCTGAGTAAGGCAGCCAGTCTAAACAGACATTAAGGGAAACACAGAAAGTTCAGTGAGGACTGATGAGGAAGAAAATTACCTCCCTGGGGCTCTCAGGAAAAGCTGTTCTTCAGATCAGCTGAAGAGCTGATTTTGGGACTGATACAAGCAAGGTAGGCCCTTAAATGGGAAAATAAGTGGATGTTTTAATGCTGGATCTTTGAAGGATGTGGTGTTCACGAGGCAAAAGTGAGGCCTTCTAAGCAGAGGGAGCAGCAGGTGCAAACCTTCAGTCTGTTTTGAATGGGTCAAAAGCTGTGTGGTTGAGTATGGATGGAAGGCGGGGTGGGTAGGACTAAGTGCAGGAAATCAGTCGGAGCAAGGCTGGACTGCAAAAATTCTTTTATGCCATGACACAGAGCAGTGGCTCTTAAATATGAATCACCACCAGGCTGTGAAGACTGATTGCTGACCCCCACCCTGAGAGTTTCTGATTCAGTAGGTCTGGGAGTGCAGTGGGGCTGAAAACCTGCATTTCTAACCCATGTCCTGATGCTGCTGCTGCTGGTCTAGGGACTATGCTTGGAGAATTCGCTGCTTTGGAATTTGGATCTTTGGGGGTGCTCCCAACATTTTAAAGGAGTGTGACCAAATCAGAATTGCATTCTGGAGACTGTGTTGGTGTGGGTAGTCAGGAATCAGGGAGGCCAGTTAGAAAGTGGTTAAAATAATAGAGGATGGGGAGACCTGAGCTAGGTGGCTTAAAGGGGTGTGCATGTGGGAGACGCAGGTGGTTTTGGGTTTTAGCCTGAACTATGGACCCTGGGTCTCAGTCCCAGGCTGGCATGGAAGTTGGCCCTTTTTGCCTACTGACCCATTTTGCAGGCAGGATTGTCAAGGCTCTGAGTCACAGGCCGGGCCCATCCAAAGCTGCACAAAGAGCACAGTGCTGCCTCTCAGTGACAGGATTATTTTTTAGCCAAAATCTGCAGGATGATCTATTGCAGTTTTCATTTTCTCAGCACATTTTATTCAATTTTATGAGGTCATTTAGCAAATAATATTAATTTTCTGCTTAGATCAGAATTTTAGAAAGTAATGTACTGTTGTACTGTTAATGAGTCTCCTAATAAGCTCCAGGAGAATGCCATTTGCAAATCATTCCCGAACATAACTGTCACTCAGCTTAGTTGCCAATTAGCATACTCCTCAGCGGTTCTCCCTGAGAGGGCCCAGAGATTTCTGGAAGATTCCTGTATCTGGCTGGGCCTCCTGGGAAGCCTCTGTGGGAGGGGAAAGCAGATAAGGGAGTCAGAGCTCATTGCAGTGCCAAGCTGTGACACCTGCTGTATTCCTCCTTCCCTCCATAGGCAGCTGGTTCATAATCTCAAAACAGAATGGCACCCTGGGCTGCATGGAGCAGTAATTGTAACCACTTGGCATGTTAACAGTGCAGGGCTGCTGGGATTACAGTTGTGGGATGGTTGTGGATGAAGCCGTTGGGAAGCAACATTTATTAAACATGCTTTATGCTAGGCACTGCATTAGAACACTATTTAAACAGTGTTATTTTTAACACAAATAATACATCAATACTTTTTTTTGGTAAATTATTTTAGTAATAAACAATTCACTCCTTACTTTGACAGGGTGGGAAACTACGGTCCATGGGCCAAATCTATCCTGCTGATTATTTTCGTAAATAACATTTTATTGGAATACTACCATACCCTTTCAGTTGTATATTACCTATGGCTGGGTGCATGCTACAATGGTAGCGCTGAAGAGGTGTGACAAAGACCAGATGTCCCATAGAGCTGAAATATATTTGCTATCTAAACCTCTATAGAAGGTTTCTCAGTTTAGGATACGGACTCTCCCACCTTTTTCTATTCCTTATATACCAGGCATTTCCATGGACTCTGTTTTCCTTTGTGCCTAATGGAGGTTGTACCATATGTATATACATTGTTCTTAACTTTCCCCCCTGGATTATATGTCTTGGGGATCATTGCATGGCAGAATATTACTTTATTGACTTATATTTTGTGGATACACAAAAATCTATAATATAGATATTTTTTAATGTGTGCTTTCTTTTTTTGAAACTTAGTTAATTTTCTTTGCTATTTTAAGAAAGTGTATCTTTTATTTTGGAATAATTTTAGATTCACAGAAAAGTTTCAGAGAGTTTCTGTATACTTTTCACATAATTTCCCTTAATTGTTAACATATTATGTTAGTTACATAGGTATACTATTTATCAAATCCAAAACCCAACATTGGAACTATTTATTCATTTTTAACAATATTAGTAAAGCATAAAGAACCTCTCCTTATAAAAATTAAAAATAGGATAGTTTAAGTTCGAGTTTCCATTGGCCTCCTATCCTAATCTTGATCTCCTTAGCCCAACTTCTGCTCCAATTCTGTTTAGTTTTTATCTTTCCAGGCTTTTCTATAAACATTCACTACATACACAGATCAATATTGAAAGTGCAAAACTGTTTTGAGGTTTAAAGATATAAATAATATCACACTATGCACCTTTTTTTTGTCTCTTTCAAAAGGTCTTGGACTTATATTCGTGGTCATGTAAGAGACTATCCTTATTCTTTTAATTGCTGCATAGCTTCTCCATCAGATGAATATAACAAAGTCTCTTTAGTCATCTCCCTACTGATGGCCATTTAGATTGTTTCTATTTTTCTCACTGTTTCAAACAATGCTGCAATCAGTGTCCTTGTACATTCAGCCATTTCTTTGCACGTGTGTAATTATTGATTTGTTTTAAGAATAGATACCTATAATTAAAATCACTGGATCAATGGGCTTGTATGTACATTTTCTGGTAGATAAATACCAAATTTTCATCTAAAAACTTTACTATTATATATTTCTACCATGTGTATGAGACTGTCTTTTTCCTAGTAATTGTACCAACACCATTTTGGTTTTTGCTAGGTTGAGAAGTAATATCTCATCTGTTCATTAATTTACTGTGGAGGAGCTGCACATATGTCCCAACAATTAATCACCCTAACAGTCTGTGAGGAAAGTGCGTTGCTTCCATTTCACAGGTTAGGATACTAAGGATCA
The DNA here is from genome assembly GCF_001458135.2 of Marmota marmota marmota. NCBI lineage: Eukaryota > Metazoa > Chordata > Mammalia > Rodentia > Sciuridae > Marmota > Marmota marmota. The sequence goes on along the minus strand of NW_026000026.1, from coordinate 17,203,366 downwards.
GAGAAGTTACTTGTCCCAGATCTTATGACTCTGAGTGGTGAGGTTGGGACTATGCATGTTCTGAAGAAGAGGAATGTGGGAGAGGATGTGATAGGCTTTTGGGGGGTAGGGTAAGGCTTGTATAGTGTGTTGAAGACATACGTACTGATGTTATTCAAGTGTCTCTGATGTTGGTGGGTGGGATGCAGCTGTTGGAAACTGAGATTGAGTCTGCACATAGAATTGGGCTTGAGGGCTGAGCTATGAATCTGGTTTAGGGCTGGCATTTAGTTTAGGAAAAAAAATCCCAGTGATTGGGAGAGACCAGGATAATGGCCTACCTCTAAAAGGAGAGGTTGGCAAAGTCTGGGCAGGGGTGAAAGTCCAGGGCAATAGGTTGAACTTAAAGTTCATGTAGAGGGCATCCCTGGCAGGGGCTAGTATAGACAGGGCTAGTCCTTGGTGGACATGAAATTGTGCAGATTTCCCCTAAGCAGGTGGCTTTGTGTCTTAGGAGAGCAAGGTCAACCCTAGACCCTACCTGCTGTTAGATACTAGGGATCCTAATGTTAACCTCACCTTGATATGGGTGGGGTTGTCAGCCCCTGGTCCTTGTAGCTATTAGAAGCAGCCTTAAAAGACTGAAAAATTTTTTTACAGTAACCTTTCTACTCCAGCCAAACACCACAGAAAAACTGTAGCCCACTTCTACCCATTCCAGCAATGTCTAGTTATGGAGCCTAGACTTTCCCTCCAGCTATGGAGCCTACTGAGGCTTCCCAATGCCCCTGCTGGTATGGTGTCAGAGAAATCAGGTATGAAATGGGACTTAGCCAATAACGAGTTCACTGAATCCTTCCTCCACAGTGGCAGTGGAGACTATGTTGGGAGCCTGAGCTTCTGTCTCACTTGGCAGTTCCAAGGTGCTCCTCTCTCTCCCTGTGGGGATGTCCTCTGAAGAGGCTGAGTGGATACCATCACCAAAACTAACTGGTTTCAGTGGATACTATGCAGGGAGCTAGAATTCCCACTGCTGCTTGTTATGGGGAGTTACTTCAGAAAACACTCTAAGTCTGAATTCAAATCAAAGAGAGCTTTATTTACCTGACCAGGGACTGTCACCCACCCATAGAGACTGAAGCTCTGTGGGAGAACAGCAATTTCCTGGCCTGTATCCTGAGAACTGAAAGATGAAAACCACAACTCAGGGGCTGTCCTTAGCATCATGTAAGCAAGCCAATCATAGAAATTAAAACAATAGTAAGTGGGACCTGTGAGCCCTAAGCAGCACTGGAATTCTCCAGTTAGTAAGCAAGCGAATACAGAAGCTAGAGAAAAGGCAATCAGCTTTGCAATTCAGTTAACCACATTCCCAAGTTCAAGCAGGAGCTAGATAACCGTATCCTGAGTTTGAGCAGGGGTCGGCGGGGGCAAGAATCTATTTCGAAGTCATGTAGACCCACAAGTGCACCCAAACCCAGAATAGAGCTCACCATGACCATTGCTGCATCCTGAGTAGGGTACAATTTGTGGGGTACAAAGTACAGAAAAACAATTTTTATAAGAAAATAGCTTTCATTTCAGTTTCTCAGAAACAGCTCTTGTAACACTTTTTTTTTTAATAGAAGGCAGCAAAATGGAGTCTTAGGCCTGTCTATGACAGTTCTTGCTTTATAATTATCTCACTTAACAAAAATCTTATATCTATAATCTATTTTTTTACTAATCTATAACGTATAACTTACACTCTTATTGATTGTATTTATCAGTTCATACCACAATACTGCTCATAAAGGGAATTAAGGAGTTTCCTACTTTGGATATCAACCAAAGCCAAGTGGGAAATCTGGACTTCTATGTCCATCTAGTGGTAATGAGGCAGTGCCCTCAATGTGTTGGAGTAGTATTAGAAAAGGCCAGATAAGCCCAGGGTTTAAAAAAACCCCCAGAGTCTCAGAAACTAGAACTAGAAAGATCTCAAACTTATGAAAAAAGATGATCAATAAATGCCAACACTGAGATCATAGAGATGTTAGAATTATGTGACAAAATATTTTAAAGTGGCCATCAAATCCTTTAGTGACCAGTTATGGACATTCTTGAAACAAATAAAATAACAAAAGGCTCAGCAAAGACATATAAAGTCTTAGCAAATAAACAGAAGATTTAAAGAAGAACTAAGCAGAAATTTTAGAAATGAAAAACATGTGAACTGAAATACAAACTCAATGGATGGACTCAACAGCAGAGTGAAACAGACAGGGGAGAGAATCTACTGATTCTAAGTCACAACAATATAATTTATTCAGCCTGGACAACACAGAAAATGGACTAAAAACATTAAACAGAACTTCAGAAATCTGTGTGACTATAACAGAAGACCAAACATTCATCTTATTAGAGTCTCAGAATGAGGAGAAAGAGGTCAGAGATGAAAAAAATTTACTCAAATGGTATCTGAAATCTTTCCAAATTTGGCAAGGGGTATTAGCTATAGACTCAAGAAGGCAAGAAAGCCCTAAGCCAGATAAACCCAAAGAAATCTACCCCAAGAAGCATCATAATTAAATTCCTGAAAACAAAAGAAAAAAGAAATCTCAAAAGAAGCAAAAAGAAAAACAGTTTACAGAGAAGCAACATCAGATTTTTTCATTAGAAACCATAGGGGAAGAAAAAAGTAGCTCATTTTTCAAGTGCTGAAAGGAAAGAATTGTGAACACAGTGTCCTATGCCTGTAAAGATATCATCTGGGGATGAAAGGAAAGTCAAGAGATTCTCAGAAGAAGTTAAATGAAGATAATTTGTCATCAGCAGAATATCCTAAAAAATAGGTAAAGGAAGTCCTCTAAACAGAAATGAAATGATAAACAAAGAAAATTTGGAATATCTGCAAAGAGAAAAAAGAATAAGCAAAATATGAGTAAAATATTAGACTTTTTTCCTTGAGTTTTGTAAAAAGTATTTCACAGTTGAAGCAGATGTTATAACATTATGTAGTTCTAGATGTATGTAAATATTTAAGACAATCTTAAATGGAGAAATAAAGGGGTGTAAAGGGAAGTCTGGTTTCCATATTCCACTCAAACTTGTAAGATGATAACATGAGTAGACTGATGAATTATGTATATATAATGTGATATTTAGAGTAGCTATTAAAACTACTATTTTTTAAAAAATACTGTAGATAAGTAAAAAAGGATTTCTAAAGAAACGTTCATATAATCTATAGGAAAGCAGGAAAGAGAGAAGCAGAGAAATGAAAATCAGAGAAAACAAAAGTATCCAACTTGAGCCCTAAAATATTAATTACATTAAATGTAAATGGTCTAAGTACAACAATGAAAAGACAGATTGAGAGAATCTGTTAAAAAAACATGACCCAACTCTTTGCTATCTATAGATACTCATTTTAAATATAATGATACAGGTGGGTTGAAAGTAAAAGAATGGAAAAAGATATATCATGCAAACATTAATTAGAAGAAAACTGGAGTGGATATATTAATATCAGATAAGGTAGAGTTCAGAACAAGGAAATTTACCAGGCAGAAAGGGACATTATATACTGATGAACAGGTCAATCCACTAAAAACATGTAGCAGAGGGCAGAGTCATGTACATACCTCTCTATGAAGATACAAAGGAGAATGGAAAAATTGTACCTATTATAGCTGAACATATTTCTACAATATGAGCCAACAATTTGAGTACTGCATACGTCAGAGAGAAATGAGTTTATATGCCACCATGCACCAATAGCAAAGACAAATGTGAGCATGCTCATAGCAGCATTATTCACAATAGCCCCAAACTGGAAAAACAACCCAAATGTCTATCATCATAAAATGGATATACAGATTGTGGTGTGTTCACCCTTGGAATACCTATACCATATAGTAATGAAAAACTATGGCTTACCGTTACATGTAACAACATGGGTGTATATCAAATGATATACTGCATTTAAAAAGTTAGACACCAAAGATTATATGTATATTACATGATTCCATTTATATGAAGTTAAAAAATAATCAGGGAAAACTAACCTATGATATAAAAGTCTGAATAGTGGTTTCTTTGTGATTGTGAATTGACATGAGAAATCTTCTGGGGTAATGTACTATACCAGAAATGTACCATGTATTGATCTGAGTGGTTTATGTATGGATAAATAGGTAAATAGGTAATAGGTGAAATTCATTGACCCTTAAGATTTGTGCCCTTTATGTATATCTTAAGAAAGATTTTTTTTAAAAAAGTAAGACATATTATGATAATATCAATAGTGATAATATTATGATAATATCAATTAGTTACTTTATGTCAGGCAATTTTGCCACATCCTGAGATAAAGTTTTCCTGCATCCATGCACTGGGCACCTGCTTCAGCTTCCCTTCTACGTTCTAATTCCTACTGTACCTGGATATCTCTTTAGTCATCAATGGGGATCCTGCTCCACTCCTCATCAGTACTTCATGTATATCCTATTTGCTCCTTTTTGACTATGCATATTGCCTGTTTGGGAGGTATTCCCATTTTAGCCCCAGAACTGGGTTCCTTTGCAATCACTTCAGCTTGAACAGATCACCTGGGGCATTTGGCTTCCATGTGAAGGATCCCTGGCTATTACCACCATGTCTACCCTCCTCATTTCCTGCCTCCAATCCCTTCCCAGCCTAGTCTTTGCATACATCATTGCTGGATGGGTGTCCCTCTGGACAATTATAAACACTTCTTTATGGCACTTTGCAGTACTGCTATCTCGTCAATAGACATCCGCTCAAGGATAGCTGGGAGCTAAGACTCTCTTGTGTCCCCTCTAACTTCTCTAATGAGCTTCCCTAATTTTAAAGGTGTTATCTTCTGAATGGCTACAGCAAGAAGAGATTTTTTTTTTCTTTTTGTCAAGGGACTTGCCTGAGCATCACCATTGAAAGTGAATCCACTGGGAGCTTTTCCTGTGAATGTGCCTATTTGTCATTTCACACCTTACTTGGAGCAGTGACTTTGCTGCCAGGAATGATCAAATCTCTTCTTGCTAAGCCACTGTTGGAACAGAGAGCTGAAAGATGACCCCACTGACAGCCCATGTCTATACAAACTCCAAAGTGATTCAGCAATTCAGGAACAAGAGCATCATGTGGGTGTAGAGCTTCTCAGGCTTGGCAATAGGAGCAGGGAATGGTAGCCATGGTCCTTGGCAGGTGATGCCTGGTGCTTTGTTTCTGCACTAAATGTATCAGTGTGCCAGTCGTCTCTAATAGAGCACTTGCTGGAACTGCTTGTGAGCTCACCCTGCAGTCTCTGGGCTGGTGGATCCAGGTTCTTTGTTTTCCATTGCTTGTTCTTGATTTTCATGTGGAAAGAGAGCAAAGAGTGATTTATTAGCCAGTTCACTTCAACCAGTTTCCATTCCTTTACCAACCTGCAATAAACTTCAGTATTTCTGGTACCAAAGCCACAGAGTTAATATTAGAAACTTAAGAGTTAATATTCGTGAATCAAGAGTCTGAGACAATAGTTATCAGTTGTGCAGGGTAGAGAGGAAGCCTTGTGCGCTGCAGAGTGCTGGCTGGAACTCCTTGTTTTGGAGATCAGTGAATGCCTGAATCCTGGAAGGAATCTGTTCCCTGTTGCCAAGGTACCAGGGAACTGAGCAGAGATACTGGAGATCAGGGTCTTAGTCCCAGCTGTACCATTTTCTAGCCTAGCTACCTTGGACAAGTCACAGAAAGACACATTCATAGAGTTGAAAAGCTCAGCTCTGTCTCAACCCTTCTGTTTCAGCTTTGCTTGCCCATCTGTCTCTGCCTGGATATTTCCAGGACTGGAGCACTTAATACTACCTCTTGAGGAGTCTACTTCAATATTCAGAGTCTGAATATAAACATAAAATGCAGTTTGTTCATCATTTTTTTTGGATGTTGAATGTGCTTGTAACCACGTCTCCAGGTTCACCAAGCTATGAGTACATGAATATTCACATCTTGTTTGTTGCAGGAAGGCAGTCTTGTGGAATAACTTTTGGAATTTATAAGAGATAACTTGTCCACAAATTAGACCTGGTCTGTGTGGGTATCAGGGCTGGCTACTACAGGTATTTCTCTGTATTAGAGCAGGTAAAGCAGGACCTCTGCTCTTCCTTGGAAAGAAATGGGGAGGGTAACCCCCTTTGTCTCTCTCCACGCTACTCTTTGTTGCTTGGCTCTTGAAGTTGCACTGCCTGAACCCAAACTATCACAGTATAATCAGTAGAAATCTCGCTTTTATCTTCTGGCCTCCATCCTCCTCACCATAGTGTCTCTGGCCCATATTAGACCCTCCTTTTCCCATTGTGTCCCTTTCTCTCAACTCAACAAAACTTCTGTTTAGTGAAGCCAAAGTCACTATGCATGAGACTGGGGCAAATTGTCTTGGAGAGGAGTTGACTAAGTCCCACTCACAAGAGGCAATTGAATGCCAGCTCTGACTTGGTCTGGACACTGTGGTAGGAGGCAGAGTGCTCAGTATAGTGCCTGGCATAGTAGGTCCTCGTTAAGCATTAGCCAATGTGCTAGCCTTGATTCCACATGCCAGGCCCAGAGGGAGACATTATAGATCCTGGGACATGGATAGGGTGAAAGGCAGAAGGTGGCCTCAGAATCTGAAGTGCTTGAGATCAGAGCAAAGTGGAAGAGGGGAAGAGCGCACATTCTGCACACCTCCAGCTTGCCTGGTTCCCAGCAGAGGCAGCAGGTGGAGCAATCAGCAAAGATCAGTTAATTTTTCTGTGCACATCTTCCTGCCAGAAACATTGCAATTTAAAAATCTGAGTCCAGTAGGAATGATATGCTTAGTTTGGATCAGAATTATTCAGAGATTGGCTTCATGGAAGATGAGGTGCTGGACCATTCTATGGGCATGGGTGGGTCATTTTGAGGCTTGTTGCACTCTGGGTAAAGACTCTTGATGGTCTCATATTCTACTCCTGCCATTTCCCTCCATTCCTGCCCAAGTTCCCCTTGAAACATTAGGTCAGGACTTTCTTTCTCATAGTTTGTCTTCTGGAAGTGGAACTACCATTCACCTAATTGTCCAAGGCAGAAGAGCTTCCCTTCCTTACCACTAACCATCTCTCCCTAAGCCTGCTTTCCTCCCTGAACATCCCATCTCTTACTCTCCCCTCTCACTGCCCCTGTGTCAGCCAATCTTAGTGCTTCTCCCTGGGGCATCCACAGCCTCCAAGATCCTTCTGCTTCTGCCCTCTGCTCTGCACTATCTATGTGTTTACCTTTCTACACCCAAACCTTAGACAGCATAAATTCTTGCTGCCCTCAGGGAAACATCCAGACCTCGCACAATCCAAAAGACCCTCCACGTGAGTTGCTGGAGTATATGGCCCTTTCTTCCTTTGCTTCTCTGCAGTGCACATCATCATCCTCAATAAAATTTATTGAGCACTAATTACATGCTGGGTCCTGTACTTTTCAAATATTGTCTCATTGATTCCAAGAACAACCCCATATGTAGGTCTGCCTTTGACTACCCTGTGGAATCGCCTCCCTCCCTCTCCAGCTGTGAGTCCCCCAGCCATCCATGTTGTTTGGTACAAAATGCTTTACACAGATGTTGTATTGGACTTACTGGGTTGAATCCTCTTTCACCTAGAAGCTATTTTCTTGTGCATGTTATTTGACTTTTCAGTGCCTCAGTTTCCTGTAAAATGGGAGTAACGATAGTACCTTTGTACTATCTTTGTAATAGAACCCTCTGCATGGGGTTGTTGTGAGGATTGAATGAGTAAATACATGTCAGGTGCTTAGCACAGTGCCTGGCGTGTCCGAAGTATCTGACAAATACCAGGGGTACTCTGCAGGCTCTTTGTACTCAGTTTTCCTTCTGGAAGCATCCTACACCATCCAGGCAGTCTAGTCACTGCCAGTTTTCAAGGTCATTCCCTCCTCCAGGGGGTTCGCACAACCCCCTTGGGCTGGAAAAGGCACTCTCCTCAATGTTCTCAGTGTCCCGTGCTGACCTCCAACCCAGCACTTGTCAACCTGGGGCAATTGGGGTTTTCTTGTTTCTGATGTGGGAGCTCCTTGAGGCTAGGTCTGTCATTGGTTGTCTGTGCGCCCAAGGGCTGCGATACACAGTGACATTGAGCCGACCCTGGGAGTACTTGCCAACAGGCAGAATGAAAGGAAGCCCTTGCAAGTTCACAGATAATAGGGGAATGCTTTCCTTATTAGCTGCTGCATCAAGCACCCTGTCCTACAACCTGATGTGTGACAGAATTTAGGAGTCCTGTCGCACCTCTGACCTCCTGACAAATTTAATGTAGGTTTGAGGCTGTCTTTATCTTAGATCTCCTTACCCTACCCCTAGCAGTAGAGTCACATTTGCATACTGAAGCCATGATCAAGTTAAAAGAATAGTGGAGATGAAAGGAGCCAAAAGCCAGGTCTCCTGGGCAATTTCCCTGATAATGTAGGAACAGAATTATCCAAGGAGTGATTGACAAATTAGAAGCACTTTGCACCTAATTTTAATGCATTTGGCTCCTTGGGAGGAGGAATATGTTAAACTTAAAATTATTCACCTTGCAGTAGCTTCTGTCTTTCAAATCAAAATCAATCTTCATGTGGGGTACTAAATCTTAAGGAAACAAATTGCTTTCTATGGTACATTGCACTCTTTAAATGGCTTTATTTGGAGGGCCAGCTGAGCAAGTTAATTTCAGCAGCACAGCTGGCTGGCGATTGTGGAGTGGGCATTCTCACATGTCGTTGGAGAGAGCCTGGTCTGGTGCTCATTAACCACCCTTGGATTAAAGAAACAGTGAGAGTAATTGGCACATGCACTGGACCACAGGGTGGAAATTAAAACGGAGTTTCAAGACTCAAGTTGGTTTGTTGATAGACAAGATGGTGAAACTTGGTCCTTGGAGCATCCTTTCCTTCCTTTTAAGTGGCTCCCAAATAGCTGCTTCCATACCTCAGGGCCATATGACCCCCTCTCATGGACCATCATGGAAACCCATTCTGGGGAAAGCACCAGGGAAGCTCCTTCATGTAGAGGTGGTCATAACTGATAACAGTTAAAAAGTAGTTTCATCATAAGTGGTCTTAATTTCAAAAGAAGATGAAGCCAAAGGAGTTAATCTCTAATTAGGGAAATTTTTGGCAAGAACTGGTGAGTGGGGACTTGCCGCTATCCCCATGGGGTCCTGTTCTAGAATCATAACATTTTTTGAGCTGGAAGGAAATATAGAGGTTTTCAGAGTCTAATTTCCCACAGGATATAGAAATTTTATTACAGAGTATTTTAATAGTTACCCATAATTTGCTTGAATGTCCTTAGCAATGGGGAGCTCACTGCATTATAAGGCAGCCCCATTCTGCTGTTGGATAGTTCTAATTTTTTTTAAAAAAAATCACATTACTTTCAACTGAAATTAGACTCCTGAAACTTCCACCCATTTAGTTCTGCTCTTTAAATCAGATGTCTTCTAAATGACAGTCCTCGGAGTTTTTGAAGGTAACCTTATGCCCCTATGTCATCTCTCACATACCGTCTCCTTCTTGGGTTAAATGGTCCCTACTCTTACCTCGATTACACAGCTTCTGGCTGACTCTGAGTCCTGGTCATTTTTTTTTTTTCAGGACATATTCCAGTGTTTTCACGTTCTTCTTAAAATGCGGTTAATGTAATTTTTCTTGATGTAGCCTGGCTTTGGGGGAGATTATCTCTCATTCAGGAAACTTTGAAGCTCAGCCACTCACGCTGGGGCTGTGCAGACAGGCAGGGCTTTGTCCCTAGCCCTGTTAAATTTGATTTGGTAATTCTGGTCATCATTCCCTGCCATCCTAAGTGTCTACTCTCCTTCTCAGAAACTTGTCATCCTCACATTTGATGAGCTTTCTTCCTGCCAGTCTCTCTGATGAGAAATGAAAGGCCATTATGGATAATTTACTCGGTAGTAAGAGGCAGCAGCAGAAACAGCAATAAAAACAAAAAACCCAAACCAAACCATACAGACCCATGTTTTGTGTCACATATGTATTTATTGAAAACATAATAAATACAAAGAAAGTAACAATTGCCTATAAAAAAGTCCTTATCTGTGTATGTTTTTTCATATACACATTTATCCAGTGGGTTCATATTATCTATTTTTGCTTTTTTTTTAACATGCTGTGTTTTTCCTGCTATTAAGCAAACCTTTATACGATTATTTTTAATGCCTCCCTTATATAAGTGTGCTATAATTTAATTAGTTGCTTATTCTTGGGGATTTAGGTTGTCTTCTAATTTCTCCCTCTTGTGAAATGTGTTGCTAGGTTTTTGTACTCCTTCATGATCCATTTCTCAAAATGGAATTGATGAGGGCAATGGGTAGGCAAAATTTTTGATATTGGTTGTCAAATTGCACTTGAGAATGATCATGCCATTTGAAATGTACTATTTTATATTTCTAAAAGCAGCACGTTGAAAATGTTGCTTTTGCATTTGTTTACAGGACAGCACTTGACAGTGTGGACCATGTTTGGTAATAACATGCTCAAAGAGAAAAGAAATCACCCCTGCTTTTAGGAACCCTAAATTATGGTCAGGTGACACAGATGAAAGGAATGGTGGAAGGAATCCAGGAGTGGAATCAAAAAAATGTATAATTTTACATTCTTGCTTTAAATATGTTTACTTATTTATTTTAACCCTGTGAGAGCTACAGAAAATGACATTTGAAGATATCTTTTCTCGCTTAGGCCATGTGATATAATTTCCACTGATATGATGAATATTTGAAACAGCAGACTGAGATTCTGGAGGCTTTGAGGAAGTAATCAGAAATGTTCATCTTGTCTAAAATGCACCAAAACACCTGGTCAATGTTACCCAGAATGGGTACTGATTCCTGTTGTAGAATCAACTTGGATAGTTTTTGGATTCTTGAGTTATAGCAGCATAGTTAAGTAGATCCTCCAAACTGGAAAATGATTTTTTTAAAAAGTTTTTTTTTTTTTCAAAAGATTCAGACTACACTGATTCTGACTAAATATAGTGGGTCCAATCTCTCAAAGGATGAATGTAAGGCAATCAGACAGCTGCTCACTGTCAAAGGAACTGACGCTTCTCGAGTTCCAAAGTGCGTCCCTAAAATGTAAACCACTTCCTTACACATACACAAAACTATAGAATTCCATGGGAAACAAATCTTTATTTTAGCTATAAAACAAGGAAGATGTTTCTAATTTGTTGCCCATCTGACCGCAGAGGCGTTGTACAGCAGCTGGATTGCATGCAGTTGGTTGCATGTTACAGAAGCCTGACTACAGTAGTTTAACCAAGCTGGGGCTCATTTCTTTCACATAATAAGAAGTCCAGGGCTGGTGCAGCTGCTAAAAGAAGTTGCCAGGAATCCAAATGTCATTAGATGCTGTAGTCTGTTTTATGTTGCAATAACAAACTACCCAAGGCTGAGTACTTTATAAGGAAAAGAGGTTCATTTTGGCTCACAGTTTTGGAAATGGAAAAGTCTAAGCTTGGATGATCACATCTGGCAAAGGCCTCATGCTCTGTCATAACAGGGCAGGTGGCATCACATGGCAGAAGCAAGCAGAGGGTGTGGAAGAGCTTGTGGAGAGAACAAGGGGCGGTGTCAGGTTTCCATGGTAATAACCTGTCTCCAGTAACCAGTCTAGTCCTGTGGGAGCAAGTACTCGCTTCTGTGAGGAAAATCATGAATCCCTCTTACAGGTCCTCACACCTCTCAACACTGTTACATTGGGTACCAAACCTCAACAGGAATTTTTTTTTGGGTGGGGGGTGCTGGGGATTGAACTAGGGCCTTGTGCATACAAGGCAAGCACTCTACCAACTGCGCTATATCTCCAACCCCTTAACAGGAATTTTGATGGAAATGAACCATATTTAAGCCATTGTATGTACTATCTTTGAAATGAGATTTTAGTTCTCTTGGTTGCAAGATGGTAAGAAGATGGGGAAAAGGTAAAGTTGTGGGCAAGGTAATTCTGTCCTTTTAATATTAAATAAATCTATTTTCATTTTATATTACCTCAAGCAGTCGACATAGACACCCCTGGCTGTGTGAGAAACTAGAAATGTGAAAAGTAAATATTTTCAAATAAAGATTATTAATAAAGATGAAATGGGAGAATGTATTGGAAAAACATCAGCTTGAGGACCTGAAGTCCTGGGTTTTAATTCCAGCTCTATCACCTGTGGCTCTGAAACTTAAGCAAAGCCATGTTCCTCCTTGGCTTCAGGGCATCATTTATGAAATGATGGGGGTGGGAGAAGATGATTGAGGGCTATAGTGTGTTGGAGATGGATCCCACCAACTCACAAGAGCTTTCTGTATATGTTTGTTTCTTTCTACCTACGATCTCTGACACCATGCTGTTCTTTTTTTAAAAAATTATTTATTCTAATTTGTTATGCATGACAGCAGAATGCATTTCAATTCATAGTACACCTACAGAGCACAATTTTTCATGTCTCTGGTTGTACAAAAAGTAGAGTCACACCATTTGTGTCTTCATACATGTACTTAGGGTAAGGATGTCCATCTCATTCCACCATCTTTCCTATCCCCATGCCCCCTCCCTCCTCCTCCCTCCTCTTTGCCCCATTCCCGCCCCGCCCCATTATGGATCAGCATCCACATATCAGATAAAACATTAGGCCTTTGATTTTTTGGGTTTGGCTTACTTTACTTAGCATAATATTCTCCAACTTCATCCATTTACCTGCAATTGCCATAATTTTATTCTCCTTTTTTTAAGAGAGAGAGAGAGAGAGAATTTTTTAATATTTATTTTTTAGTTTTCGGTGGACACAACATCTTTATTTTATTTTTATGTGGTGCTGAGGACCAAACCCAGTACCCCGCGCATGCCAGGCGAGTGTGCTACCACTTGAGCCACATCCCCATCCCAAATTTCTTTTCTTTTCTTTTTTTTTTTTTTGGTGCAGGGGATTGAACCCAGGGCCTTGTGCATGTGAGGCAAGTTATTCTCTTTTAATGATTAATAATATTCCATTGTGTGTATATACCACATTTTCTTTATCCATTCATCTACTTAAGGGCATCTAGGTTGGTTCCATAATTTAGTTATTGTGAATTGTGCTGCTATGTGGTAGCATCACTGTAGTATGCTGATTTTAAGTCCTTTGGGTATAAACTGAGGAGTGGGATAGTTGGGTCAAATGGTGGTTCCATTCCCAGTTTTCCAAGAAATCTCCATACTGCTTTCCATATTGGTTATACCAATTTGCAGTTCCACCAGCAATGTATGAATGTGCCCTTCTCCCCACATCCTCGCCAACACTTATTGTTGTTTGTATTCTTAATAGCTGCCATTCTGACTAGAGTGAGATAAAATCTTAGAGTAGTTTTGATTTGCATTTCTCTAATTGCTAGAGATGTTGAACATTTTTTCATATATTTGTTGATTGATTATATATCATCTTCTAAGAAGTGTCTGTTTAGTTCCTTGGCCCACTTATTGATTGGGTTATTTGTTTTTTGGTGTTAGGATTTTTGAGTTCTTTATATATCCTAGAGATTAATGCTTTATCCAAGGTGCATGTGGTAAAGATTTTCTCCAAATCTGTAGGCTCTCTCCTCACGTTATTAATTGTTTCCTTTGCTGAGAAGACGCTTTTTAATTTGAATCCATCTTATTTATTGATTCTTGATTTTATCTCTTATGCTATAGGAGTCTTATTAAGGAAGTTGAGGCCTAATTTGACATGATGAAGATTTGGGCCTACTTTTTCTTCTGTTAATTGGGTTCAGGGTCTCTGGTTTAATTCCTAGGTCTTTAATTTAGTTTGAGTTGAGTTTTGTGCATGGTGAGAGATAGGAATCTAATTTCACTTTGTTGCATACAGATTTCCAGTTTTTCTAGCACCATTTGTTTAACAGGCTATCTTTTCTCCAGTATATGTCTTTGGCACCTTAGTCTAATATGAGATAACTGTATTTATGTGAGTTTGTCTCTGTGTCCTCCATTCTGTACTATTGGTCAACAATTCTATTTTGGTGTCAATACCATGCTGTTTTGTTACTATTGCTCTGTAGTATATTTAAGTTCTGGTATAGTGATGCCACCTGCTTCACTCTTCTTGCTCAGGATTTCTTTAGCTATTCTGGGTCTCTTATTTTTCCAAATAAATTTTATGACTGCCTTTTTCTAGTTTTATAAGGAATGTCATTGGGATTTTGATTGAATTGCATTAAATCTGTATAGTTCTTTTGGTAGTATGGTCATTTTGACAATATTAACTCTGCTTATTCAAGAACAAGGTAGATATTTCCATCTTCTAAGGTTTTCTTTAATTTCTTTCTTTAGTGTTATGTAGTTTTTCATTGTAGAGGTCTTTCACCTCTTTCATTAAGATGATTCTCAAGTATTTTATTTTATTTTTTCTGAAGCTATTGTAAATGGGTTAGTTTTCCTAGTTTCTCTTTGAGAGGATTTGTCACTGATGTACAGAATGTTTTTGATTTATGGGTATTTGTTTTATATTCTGCTACTTTGCTGAATTCATTTATTAGTTCTAGAAGTTTTCTGGTGGAACTTTTTGGATCCTCTAGGTGTAGCATCATGTCGTCGGCAAATAGTGATAGTTTGAGTTCTTCCTTTCCTATCCATATCCCTTTAATTCATTCCTTCCTTCCTTCCTTCCTTCCTTCCTTCCTTCCTTCCTTCCTTCCTTCCTTCCTTCCTTCCTTCCTTTCCTGTCTAATTGCTCTGGCTAGAGTTTCAAGAACTATGTTAAATAGAAGTGGTGAAATAGGGCATCTTTGTCTTGTTCCAGTTTATAGAGGGAATGCTTTTAATTTTTCTCCATTTAGAATGATGTTGGCCTGGGGCTTAATATAGATAGCTTCTACAATGTTGAGATATGTTCCTGTTATCCTTAGTGTTTCTAGTGTTTTGAACACGAAGGAGTGCTGTGTTTCTTTGAATGCTTTTTCTGCATCTATTGAGATGATTATATGGTTCTTATCTTTAAGTCTATTTATGTGATGAATTTATTGATTTCCATATGTTGAACCAACCCTGCATCCTTGGGATGAACCCCACTTGATCATGGTGCACTATCTTTTTGATATGTTTTTGTATTTGATTTGCCAGAATTTTATTGAGAATATTTGCATCTATGTTCATTAGAGATATTGGTCTGAAGTTTTCTTTCTTTGATTTGTCTTTGCCTGGTTTTGGAATCAGGGTGATTTTGGCCTCATAGAATGAGTTTGGAAGTGTTCCCTCTTTTTCTATTTCATGAAGTATTTTGAGGAGTATTGGTATTAGTTCTTCTTTGAAGGTCTTGTAGAACTCTTGTATCCATCTGGCCCTGGGCTTTTCTTGGTTGGTAGGCTTTTGATGGTGTCTTCTATTTCATTCTGATGGTTTCTTCTACTGAAATTGATCTATTTAACTTGTGTATATCATCCTGATTCAATATGGGCAAATAATATGACTCTAGATATTTATTGATGCTTTTGATATTTTCTGTTTTATTAGAGTACAAATTTTTAGAATAATTTTTAATTATCTTCTGTATTTCTGTAGTGGCTGTCATGATATGTCCTTTTTCATCACAGATGATAGTAATTTGAGTTTTGTCTCTCCTCTTTGTTAGCAGGGCTAAGGGTTTATCATCTTTATTTACTTTTTTAAAGAATCAATTTTTTTGTCCATTTATTCAATTATTTCTTTTGCTTTAATTTCATTGATTTTAGCTCTAATTTCAATTATTTCCTGTTTTCTATTGCTTTTGGTGTTAACTAGTTGTTTTTCTTCTAGGGTTATGAGATGTAGTGTTGGTCATTTATTTTTTGACTTTTTCTTCTTTTAAGGAATGAACTCCATGCAATGAACTTTCCTCTTAGTACTTTCTTCATAGTGTACCAGAGATTTTGATATGTTGTGTCAGTGGTCTTATTTACCTCTAAGAATTTTTTAATCTCTTCTTTGATGTCTTTTGCAGTCCATTTTTATTCAATAACATATTATTTAGTCTCCAGATATTGGAGTAGCTTCTAATTTTTATCTTATCATTGATTTCTAATTTCATTCCATATGATCCGATAGAATGCAGGGTAGTATCTCTACTTTTTTGTATTTGCTAAGAGTTGCTTTTTGGCATAATATATGGTCTATTTTAGAGAAGGATCCACGTGCTGCTGAGAAGAAAGTGTATTCACTCATTCATGATGAAATATTCTATATATATCTTTTACGTCTAGGTTATTGATTATATTATTGAGTTCTATAGTTTCTTTGTTTAGCTTTGTTTGGAAGATCTATCCAGCAGTGAAAGAGGTGTGTTAAATCACTCAGAATTATTGTGTTGTGGTCTATTTGACACTTGAACTTGAGAAGAGTTTGTTTGATGAACATAGATGCTCCATTGTTTGGGGCATGTATACTTATAATTGTTATGTCTTGTTGATGTATGTTTCCCTTAAGCAGTATTAAATGTCCTTTTTTATTCCTTTTGATTAACTTTGGCTTGAAGTCTATTTGATATGAGGATGGAAACCTCTGATTGTTCATTCCTTTAGTTTGTAGCTCTATGCCTTCCTCTATCCCAATAATTCTTAAATTTGATCTTTTTATGTTATCCCATAATTCTTGAATGTTTTGCTTATGGTTTCTTGCCATGGTCACTGTGTGGTCAACATTCTTTTAAAGATTATATATTTTGCCTTCATGGTCTGAGGTCCTGTATTCCAAGTGATCTAATCTGTTGGTGGTTCTTTCTATTGAGTTTTTAATTTGGTTTATTGTTTCTTTCATTTCAAGGATTTCTGTTTTTTTTTCCCCCCAGAACTTCTATTTCCTTATTGAAGTAATCTTTGGCTTCCTGTATTTGCTCATGTAGCTCTTTATTGAAATGATCTTTTGCTGCCTGTATTTGCTCTCTTATATCATCCTTTAATTCACAGAACATTTTAATTATGTGCATCCTGAACGTCTCCTCTGTCATTAAATGTAATACCTTGGTTTGTTGGGGGCACTTTCTTCCCTTGTCTTTTCATATTGTTTGTGTGTTTTCCCTTCTAGCACTTCGGATTTGAAGTATTACAGTTTTTACTCTATAGGTAGTGTCTATGCAGGGTTCCAATACCTCTCTTTTAAGGGGGAGAACAATGTGAACAGATCCCAATGCAAACAATATACAACCTTAAACCAGATAGTGCTATTAAGACATTTATGGTTTTGTCACAATATACAGAAATGGTGATTTCAATTATTATCTACAATGTAAACAGTAGGTTTGCAAAAGGGTCTACAGTTTCTGATGGTGGACAAAGAACTGGGAGTGATGTGTAGGATGAGATGTTGAGGGGGTAGGAGGTGAGGATATAGAGTTATTAGATCTTAGGAAGCATGAAAGAGGAATCTAAAGAAGTTGGTTAGTAGCAGGAGAAGAGAGAGAAAGTGATTTTGGGGAGATGAGTAAGTGGGAAGATAATAGAGAGAGTACAATAAACAAACATAAATATTAAGAAAAATAAATAATTTAAAAATAAGAGATAAAAGAATATACAACACAGCTATAATATACTATTCAGGCATCCCAATCCTCAGTAGCCTAATTCATGAAAAGTACTTGGTTTCACAAATGTTGAGGATGTGAGGGCAGGAGAAGAGAGAGAGTGGAGAGAGAGAGAGAGAGAGAGAGAGAGAGAGAGAGAGAGAGAAGATATAGGATTGTTTTTGTTGGAGATCAGTATCTTTCCTACCTCCCTTCTCATCCAATAGGTGGGGTTGTCTGTTTTCTGCTGTATCCCCACCCTCAGGATGGTGAAGGTTACTACCTAGGTGGGAGGGTTGGTCTTGGGGGCGTGGCTCCTGGAGGTGGGGTATAGAACTTGCCGGTTCCTGATGGGAAACTGCACCCCAAGGATCTCCTCTGGGTCCACTCATGTGCTGTGGGCGCCTGGTCTTATCTCCTTATATCACCTGTAGATCTCATAATACCTGGTCTCTAATTTAGTCTCTAAACTATATCTCACTCATCTTCTCCCTTTTTACTTTCCAAACAGGAACCTCTCTCCCTAGAAGTCTTGTGGGCTGCTCTCTTGGGGCTGCGCACCTGTCATGGAGAGCTGTTTGTATCGGACAGTTCAAGACCAGCTTTGGTAGCTACTGACTGACTGTGTAACCACCAGTACTGTACCAGGTTATTGGCTGCTGAAGAGTGGGGGAGTTGGGGACTATAGGTATCTTGATATTGCTTCTATGCCCCAGCCGGTGTCCCAAGCTGGGAGTTGCCCCACTAAAGATGGTGACAAAGGTGTCCTTAGATGGAGGTGGCTGATTTCAGCGATGGGATGCTGGGTTGTGTGGGGCCGGGCAGTGGCTTTGGGCAGTGTGTTCAGAGATGCAGCTCTGTGGCTTTCAGTGTTGTGGCTGGTGGCTGTCTCCAGACCCTGTGCAGTGTCCACAGGTGCAGGCTACTGTGTGTAGGGGACTATAACAGTTGTTGCAGTGTCCCAAGATGAAGGTGACCGGGGAGCCCCATGTTGGTAGATGGGGGTTGACATTGGAGTGGCGGCCAGGGGTCCTGCACATGGGCAGCGGCTGGGTGTCCTGTGCTGATATTGAGGACTGTAGACCTGTGCCGGCACAGTGGCCGTGATTTCTGTGTGGGAGCAGCTGTTGGGGTTTCTCTAGTAACTTGTAGAGAAACAGTATTCCCACTACTTGAATTCCGGGTCATGGAGCAACACAGAATGCAACCTCCCTCTAGCCTACCATCTTGGATCTCCCCCTTATGTTAGTCTTGATGGCAGTATTTACACCATGGAAAGAGGCAAATGATGCAAATCAGGGCTTTTTCCACCCACCTCCTACTTAGGCATGTCATTCAGCATTTCCCACTGTCCAAGAGGCCAAGAAGGCCTCCGAATCTATCATTTCAATTTTATAAATCAGAGTTTCAAAGAGCAGTAAAACCTTATTTCAGAGACTTCTAAGACTTCTCCTTCATTTTTCTATTTTGTCTCTGTGGGTGTGTCTCATGTCATCATCTCCTTCTCCATTTCTTTTAATTTCCACTCTGTTTTTCACCTCCTTTTTTTTTCTTTCAGTGACCATGTACTTGTTATATCATGCACCAGAATTTTGTGTTTCTGGTTGTCAAAAAAAGTGACATGTTTTATTTAATTATTTAAGAAACAAAGCACTCCTTTCTTTTTACCATTATATCTAAACTTGATTTCTTTTTAAAAACATAAGGTCAATCTCAATCATTCTTCTTCCTAGTGTATTTTTTTATTATCAAAACTACCTTTAATCATCTGCTAATCAAAAACTTGATTAAGTAACCATAAAAGACAAAATTACAACAAATCTAATTTTGCAGGTCTTGGTTGACTTTATTTGTAATTATAGAATCAGTCAGCAGTCGGAACCAAAAATGGCTCAGAAAGCTCTGCTCTACAGCATGGGCAGATGGTATTTATAGCCAGAGAAAAGGATGTGACCTACAGAAAACAAAAGTGAGTAGAGAGAGCTTGATTGGTTACAGCTCACATCTGTCTGATTTGAATATGGTATGAACAATTGGCTGCTTATGATTGGTTGAGTTGGCTACTTGTCATAGAGTAGGTTACAGTCAGTCTGCACATCAAGTTTGGTTGCAATTCACTATACATGGAGGCAGCTTTAGTCCAAATGATTCAATTTCATAGTGCCTTTTCAATTTTGTTGAAAGTACAGAATTGGAAATTAACTTACGAAAGTAATTAACTTACTAATTCTTTCATGTTATTAGAATGTTATTAGAATGATTAACAATTTCTATTGTAAATTTGTTTTTCTTCTTTTTGTGGTACTGGAGTTTGAACCTAGGAACACACTCCCAGTGAGCTACACCCCCAGCCCTCTTTATATTTAATTTTGGGGCAGGGTATCCCTAAGTTGCTCAGGCTGGCCTTGAGCTTATGATGCCTCTGCCTCAGCCTCCTGAGTAGTTGGAACTACAGGTGTGCACCATGATACCTAACAATTGTTATTGTAGAATTTTAAAAATAAAGTTTTTTTTTATTTGGTACCAGGTATCAAACCCAGGGGTGCTTAACTACTGAGCCACATCCTCCACTCCTCCTTTTTGTATTTTATTTAGAGACAGGGTCTTGCTGAGTTGCTTAGGGCCTTGCTAAATTCCTGAGGCTGGCTTTGAACTCACAATTCTCCTGCCTCAGCCTCCCGAGCACTGGAATTAGAGGAAAATTAAACTTTTATTTTAAGATAATTGTAGATTCATGTTCAATTATTACAAGTAGTAGAGAATCGTAAGATTAATGCAGAGGTAGCATTTTTGAAATACGTTTATTTTATTTATTTATGTGGTGCTGAGGATCGAACTCAGTGCCTCAAGCATTCGAGGTAAGCACTCTTCCACTGAGCTACAACCCAGCCCTAGAGGTAACATCTTGCAAAACTGTAGTACAATAGCATAACAAAGATAAGGACACTGATATATCCTAGTGAAATATTTGAATTTTGAACAAATAGAGAAGGTTCTGTGACATGGCTTTGGATGTGAAGGGGAGTGTATCTTCCACTTTCCAAGTTAAGGAAACAATGTTTCTCACCCAGAGAAGATCCCAAAGGCTCTAGAAAACTTCCTATTTTTCTTCAACTCTGTCCCCATCTTTTTTTCTTCCCAGAGTTCCACAGCTGGATCTTTTTTAGTAGAATGAAAATAAATAAATAAATAAATAAATAAATAAATAAACAAGTTTAATATTGTGTTCTTGAAAACGTGGTTTTGTGAATGAGCAGCATAGGTACTACCATGGAGCTTGTTAAGAAGTGGGATCCTTCGCTCTGCCAGGCCTACTGGATTAGGATTTGCACTGTGACAAGTTCTCAGGGTGATGTGTGCACCTTCAAGTCTGGGAAGCTCTGGTGTAACAGATCACGGGGTCATCTTCTAAGCCAGACATGCCCTTCTCTTGGGCCTCTCTGAAGAGGCCTGCCTCCAGGTTTCAACAGCTCCTTGCCACAAGGGGTGAGGCTGTCTTGTGGGATGGGGCAGAGAGTCAGTAGAGCCAGATTATCAATTTTCCATCTGACCACTGTGTCCTCATTGTGCCCAGGGATACAGGATTTTCCCAGGGGATGATCACAGTCCACAAAGGCCAGGCTTCTGTCTTTCAAGGAGCCATTAAGGCTGGAATCCCAACAACCTCAACTAATTCTCCTTCATAACAATCTCGAAGTCTGGGGAAATTGTCCCCACACTTACTTGGTCATTCAGGACTGGATCAAGCTCTTCCAACCCTAGGAAGCTGTCCCCTTTTCTGGTCCATTCCTTTTTTAATTTTTATGCAGAAGAAATGAATAAGAATAAATTGTCTGGTCACTTGCTTTATATCAAGTGTCAGGTGCTTTAATTACATGATCTCATTTAAGCCTTGCTTCCTACCATAGAAGGCAAATCTGATTACACGTGTCCTTTTACAGACCTCAAAAAAATTGTGACTTGCCAAAGATCTTACTTAAGTGAGATAATGATCATCATTATGGGTAGATAGAACTTATAAAATTCTCTTCCACTACACAGAAATAATGGATTCAGAGAGCTTTTCCTCACCTGATTATAACTGCTGGAATTGTATTAATTTTATTGTCTAGCCCATAGTGCTTGGGGTAGAATAAACATTTTCTGTGTTATATTTTATTTAATTTTGTGACTGCTCTTATTATCACCCTTTAGAACACTCTTTGTTGGTACAAATACAAAATAGTACAGACACTTTGGAGAGAAGTCTGGTGGTTCCTCCAATGGTTAAACACAGAGTTCCCATGTGATCTATGAAATCCAGTCTTATGTACATACCAAGAGAAATGAAAACATATGTTCCCACAAAAACATATATGAATATTCATAGCAGAATTATTCATATTCATAATAACCAAAAAGTGGAAACAACCCATATGTCTATTGTCTGATGAGTGACTAAACTGTGGTATAACTATACAAAGAAATATCATTCAGATATTCAGAAACAAATATTGATATGTGCTACAATGTAGGTGAGACTTGAAAACATTATACTAAATGGAAGTTAATTCCATTATAGGAAATGTCCAGAATAGGTAAATCTGAAGAGATAGAAAGCAGATTAGTGGTTGCCTAGAGTTTTGGGGGTAATGGGGGAGGTTAGGGCCATATGATAGCTAAGGAGTATGGAGTTTCTTTTTAGATCGATCCTCTGGACATGATACCACTTGAAAATATTTCAAAAACAGTGTCTGTACTGAACGTACATAAGCTCCCCCACCATATCATTATTCCCTGAGCAATACTATATAAATATTTTCATAGCATTTACATTATATTAGGTATAAGTAATAAGTCATCTACAAGTAATTGACTTAAAATATGCAGGAAGATGTGTGTGGGTTATATGTAGATACTATGTTATTTTATATAATGGACTTGAGAATCCTAGGGTTTTTGTATCCAAGGGGGTTCTGGAACTAATTCCTTGAGGATACCAAGGGGTGATTGTATTTTATAATTGATTGTGGTAATGATTATTCAGTTTCTAAATACGTTAAAGTCAATTGAATTATATACTTTAAGTGGATGGATTGTATGGTATGTGAATATCTCAATAAAGCTGTAAAAGCCAACAAAATAAAACAATATTATGTGGCAGAGTCAATGGTCCAAACCAGGCTTCCCTATGTGGTTCTTCTATTACACCCCACCAAACTCTTAAATCAGTGGTTCCCAGCCAAGGCTTGGCATGGCTTTCCTGATGCCCAGCATTCCTGATCAATTGTGTTAGAAGCTTGGGGTGAGCTCTGAGAATCTATATCTTTTAAAGCTTCCAGGTGGTTCCCAGTGGGCAGCCATGTTTTTGATGGAAAAGCTCTTCTCAATCTTGGCTCTTAATCTTGGCTCTGCAGGCTCCATTCCATGAGTCTCTGTTCAGTGGCTGTGATCTACATGGAATCTAAAAGATTTGGCATGAAATTTTGATCAAAGCAATTACCTGTATGCTTTTTCAGTAGAGGTTGTCTGAGGCATGGCAGTCAGAGAAATTGAACTGTCAGAAACTAATATAAGAATAATAAGGGAATATTTCTTCTTCATTGGACACCCAAGATGAATAGCAGGTAAAATAAAATTTTAAATTAAATTGAATATGTATATGACTTGACTTTTTTTTGTTAAAGGACTATAACATGAATAATGTACATATTAAAAAGAGAAGACCAGACCCTCAATTTCTTTCAATAATGTTAGTGTTGTATATCCTAGCTTGAATAAAACACATTTCATAAAACACCTACACAGTTTTGCAATGCATTATGGATGGCCTCTCTGGAGAAATCTTACATGCCTTTCAATTTTGACATAGTGATATGGTAATAATAGGAGTCTTTGGAATATAATTCTGCATGCATTTCTTACAATTCTTTGCTTTATTGATGGAAAGCCAGGGTTTGCCTCACCTGGATCTGACCTACAGTATAGTTATAGAGGTAGATGAAGGAGAAAGGACCCCTTACATTCCCCATATTTCTGGGGCTATGGAGTCAAAATCTAAAAAGAAATGTATATGAAATTGCATTTGTTGGGATAGAATTTTAGCTGTTATGAGAGAGACTCAAAATGAGTGGCTTAATAAAAACTGTGCGGCTGTTCTTTTCTTTGCTGATGCTCAGAGATCCAGGCTGCTCCTAGGCAGGCTTCTCTTCCATTTCTAGAATGTTGTCTCTCTTCATATGGCTCAATATGGCATACCACTACCATGTTTGCTGTGGGAAGAGGGCAAGGAAAGAGCAGAGCCTACTGTTCCTAAGGATGGGACTAGAAGTCATGTACATCACTTGTGTGCTATATCTTATTTGTCAGAACTTGACCATCTTAACCATATGCCCACATTTAGCTTCAAGGGAGGCTAGGAATTGCAATATTTATTTTGGTTGATCCAATGCTCAATTAAGAATCCAGAGTTTCTATTACTAGAGAAAAAAGGAGGAAATGGATATTGGGGCATAACTTGTATTTTCTACAAAAGGAAGACGAAAAAAATCTTGAAATCATGGAGATTCTAAGGATAAAATGTGTTTTCTTCTTGGTCCTCTAATACCATCTCTTCATCATCTAAGGAGGAAACAGGTCCAGTTAGCTCCTGGCCTCTTCCAATCCTGATTGCCTCAAGGTCCAACTGAGACTGAGTTTCAACAAAAATTTATTGAGGGATCACTCTAAGTTGAGTGCATAGTAGACATTGAGGTGTTCACAACAATCCCATGAGGTAGGTATTATTTATATTTACCAATGAGGGGAGGTGACTCAGAAGTTCAGTGATGCTCCTAAAGCCACACCACTAACTTATGGTTGTACTTATTGTACTGGTTGTACCATATTAGAGGTTCCTAACTCACTCTGAGGCAGAAGGAGGGCCTGGAAGGGCTTCCAGGGGGATAAAGAGTTGGGTCTTTAAGGAGATCACACCAGGAAGATGGTGAGGTGGGGAGGTTGAGGAGGAGGAACTAGCAGGTACAGAGGGCAGGGACTGCAAGACACTTCTGTAGAGGTCCAAAAACTTCTATAAGGTGGAAATCTAAGTATTGATGGGAGATGAAGCAAAAGGAGCAAACAAGAGCCATTTGCAAAGGGAACCTAAATGGCCTTTTGTAGCCAAAGGGAAATCCTGATGGTTTTGGGCAGGATAGTGATGTGGTCAGATTTCCTCTTTAGAAATCTACCTTCTAGCAAGGAGATCAGGGAGACTGGAGAAAAGATCTAAGCAAGAGATGAACTCACACCTTAACTCTATAAATGGCAAGTTGGGGACAGAGGAAATAGATATCAAAAAGGTATAACTATAGTTCTGATCCAATGTGGGAGTGAGAGGATTATAGAACAACTTCTAGGATGATCCTAGGGTTATGGTGTGGTTGATTGGGTTGATGGTGATTTCATTCATGAAGAAACGTATAGCTAACTTCTTATCAATTGAAAAAATAATAGTTCTAAACACTCTCATGGCAGGAGTCTGTACAATGAGAAATTTAAGGAAAAATAAGATTGAAGACCAACATAGTTACAAATTTATGAAAGTTCTTATAAATATATTTTACACTCACAGAATCAAGGCAATAATAATATCCTGCAAAAAGATGATGACTATGACATTTTTTTTGCATTTTTATTTGATAGAATAGCAACAATAGGTTCTGTACTATTAAGTTCCACATACTAGGGCTCTCTGGAAATTTTTGGTATAGTTCTTCCCTATAGTTCCCTATAGTTTCAATGGAACGTGCATACATTTGCTTTGCTCTGTTGAAAGTAATAAGCATACTTAGGAGCATTTTCTTTTAGTATCCAATCTTCCATTCAAATGCTTAATGCCTTTCTGATTTTATGATTTGGGGCTGCATAAGTCACTAAGTCATGATTCAAAAGTAACTAACAATTCACACATCAACTCTATCCAAAATTCTGACATCTGCAGGAGATGCAGAGAAATAGGTCCATCTATGTGCACCAGAATTTTGAGTAAGGAGAGATTTCTAAGAGGGAGGGAGTGCCATATTTTAAAGCTGGTTAGAGGTACTGTGGATTGCAAAGTTGAGTCTCCTCTGGTCCCCGTGCTTGTGCATTTGTGTCTGCCTCTAGATTCTAACTGCATGCTCAGTCCTTTAATGAGGTCTCACAGAGATGCAGGGGATAAGAGGCAGCTTGAGCCACATTCTCAGGGTATCATCTTCAAATCCTATTCTGGCAGGGTTGGCCTTGACCTTATATTTGACATTATATTTGATAATGGTTTGTCTACCTTGGTCCTCATAAGTAGAGCTAATAAAGGAAAAAGAATAGCTCAGGCTTTGCCATGGCTACTGTTGGACCCAAGGCAGGTTTTTATTCTGCATGGCCTCTGCAGTTTTTTTGGGAATGATGGAAAGCCATGGCTGTAGACTTTCTATGTAAAGGTGGCTCAGGTTGACATCTGGTGGGAACTGGGGCAAGAATAGCTAGCAGGCCTGTCTTGGAGTGGCATTTATATGACAAATTGTTCATTTTTAATTTCCTTATATGTAGAGCTCAAATAAAAAATGCTCTAAGTTTTCTAAAGAGGCATGTATTCACAGTTCATATGAGGTTAAGGAAAATACAGTTGTTCATACCAAAGAGTAACAAGAATAATCATATGAAGTCATATCAGTAGATAACCCATCAAAATAGTGATGTTCATCTGGGTTTTATAACGGAATGATGTATGGCAAAAAATAACAATGCATTCATCCTACCTTCAAAAAGCCAAGTGAGACTGAGGAATTATAGCAGTGTGATTCTTTCGTTATGGCTGGAAGCAAATGCTTCAGTGATTTCCCTGTAAGCTCTTATCTCTTTTTGAATTTACAACTAATTTGGTTTGTTCTGACATCACTACTGGTACACTTCAAGAAAGTTTTTGTTAGTCACAGGAGGAAGAAAAATACACTTCATAGATCATAGAAATCATTGGCAAAGCCACGCTGAATGCAGCATAGCAGTCAGAGTGAGAGGGTGGGTGGATGAGAGAGTGAATGCTCCCTTCACAGGGGGTGGGAGAGGTTGAGATGACGCATGTGCAATGCCTAACCTGGTGACTAGCATGCAGTACCAGCTCCTTAAATGATAACTCTAATTAGAATTATTCTTTCAAGATCCATTTCTCATCTCAATCATCAGTTCAATACTTCATCTTTTCCCTTATTCATAGAAATAGACCTAGCCAGGATCACCAATCCCAAATTCTTTGCCAGGTTCTTAAGAAAGCATACTGTAGCCTCACTTTTGAAGATTTGCACAGCATGTCTGAATAATAAAAACTTTGAGGAGCCCAGCAGGAAAGAAAAAAAAACTTGTTAACTTTTGTTTTACTTAATGTTTTTCAAATTTTTTGGGACCATGTATTCATCTATGATGTCTTATTATGTTTTCATGGGTCACCAGTTTTGGGGGACAAATTTTCACTGGTTCACCCTATGGCAAAATGATAATTTCACACTCAGCAGTTCACCCAGTTAGAGAATCCTAGGGAATGATCACTGCAGACTTTTTAGGAGAAAAATTAAGTTTTCTTTTTCTCATCCATCAAATGAAATTCATTTAAACTTTGTGGGTAGCATGTTATGACAAATGAAATGGTATATTCTGACTTAATTGAGGTTATTGATTTCTGGTTCTAGCAATCAAGAGAGAGCTGAATTGGTGAGACAAGAGGGTATGCATTGGTTTTGGCATTGCATGGTAGTTATCCTTCAGGCCTCTGCAGAACTTCAAAGTTCAAATTCACATTTACTTAAACTCATCTTCTTTGACCCAGAAAACAGCTGTAGGTATTAGGCTGGAAATGCAACGATCAATCCCTTCAACAGCTAAGTAAGTCATCAAGAGGCGAAAATGTTTAAGGCTTAAGATTTAGAAGTTGAGTCTCTTGGTTCAATTTAGTTCCACAAGCATTTATTTAGCACCTACTATGGTCCAGATATTGGGCTAGGTTCTGGTAGTATAGGGTGATAAAATATGCAGAGTATCGAAGAGACAGATACAAATACAAGTTATAGCAGTGTGAAAAGTGTAGCAACATACTCAGAGGGAATCATGATAGTCAGGGAAGAATACAGAGGAAAGGTGACTTATGAATTGGGGTTTGAAGGTTATATAAGAGTTTTCCCTTGGGAAACAAGCAGGGAAAGACAGAAGCTATTTCAGCCCCCATAGCAGGTGGTGGGTCTTAGAGGATATTATTTGGGTATGTGCAAGCTGTGTGTGTTCGGGCTCTGAGAC
Organism: Marmota marmota marmota; assembly: GCF_001458135.2. Taxonomy (NCBI): domain Eukaryota; kingdom Metazoa; phylum Chordata; class Mammalia; order Rodentia; family Sciuridae; genus Marmota; species Marmota marmota. Next base: position 17,175,549 of record NW_026000026.1, on the reverse strand, counting down.
AGAAAATTTCTGAGAGTTTCCCCTTCATTTCTTTCTACTTGTTTCTGAACAAATTTGGAGGCATAATGTTTTGCAAGAGCCACGTCACGTGCAAGCATGATGATGGATGGGAGAAATTCATCAATGTTGGCTAAGAAATTCATCTATGAGGTTAAAGTTTAAAAACTTTAATAAATCAAATCTCAAACTTGGGATTGAAAAAATGAATGTAAGGGACAGGCTTCTGGCTTCAGGCTGCCCACATTGTTCTCTCACTTGCTGGGGGGAAGGCCTTTTCCCTGGGGCCTGATTGGTAGTGACTCCTGCAAAGTTTCAGTCCAAAATCCCCTTTTCTTGATTAATGGGATCTTGAGTTCTCCTGAGAAAACTCAGAACCAAGGAGCATTGCATTTCCCTTCCACAGGTCCTCAGTAGAGCCAAAGGACTGATTAGGGTTGGCATCCAGGGAGGTGGTCTTTTTTTTTAGCATCTAGCTTTTATTGGTTGCTTGTTTTCTCAAACCCGGCATTTAAAAAAAGGTCACCTGAGGTGGTAGTTTAGTGAGGTAGAATGGGGTAGGACAGAGGGCACTTGGGAGGACTCCAGCATGGCATGATGGGTCCTTCACATGTAGTACCAGGCCAAGAGTCCAGCAGCCAGGGCCACACCAGCAGCCAGAATGAACTGGAGACTGGGCTTCCTCAGTGCTGCCATGGCTGTCCGGAAGGGGCAGCTGCTGCCCTCCAGGGCGCCTTTGTCTTGTTGAGCAGCATAGAAGGGGCATTTACGTACATCTCCCTTCCCGACCTGCCCAGGGAGCCCATCCTCCAGGGTCTCTCTGGCCAAGCGGAGCCAGCCTGGTCCAGTTCATTGAATATCTGCATGTTGTCCTCAAAGGCCTTGCTGGCCTCCTCCACTATCCTCTCTTTGGTCTTCAAATTCAGGTCCAGGGCATTCATCCTGGACCGGTAGAACTGTTTGAACTGCTGGGCATTGTCCACGTGCTCAAACAGGTAGAACTGGGTCCCTTCCCCTGTGCTGGGGAGTTTCAGTGCCTGCTGGGCCACCTTCTTCAGCACCTGGCCTTCTGAGAGGTCCCCCATGTAGCGGGTGTATGCATGGGCCACCACCAGCTCTGGCTCATTCTGCCCTATATAGTGGATCCACTCTACATACTTCTGGGCAGCCTCAGAGCACTTCACCAGCTCCTCCCAGTTTTCACCAAAGAAGTACTCCATGTCCTTGGTCAGCGCCTCCTTCCGGTGCAGCTCCGTGGGGAAGTACAAGGGGGCAAAGGCTGGGTGGTCCTTGTTGCGGTCCATTTCCTCCTCAAGGGCTGAGTATGTGAAGTGCAGTTGTAGCCAGCTTAAATAGCTCCTTCTTAATGTTGCCTTTCAAGAAATCCTTGACAAACTGGGTGTTTTCTGCCGGGTCATGTGCTTCCTTGGTCCCTTCCTTGAGGAGCTCAGAGAGGTCAGCCATTCTGGTATGGTTTTTCCTTTTCTGGGGCCACAGAGTTCTTTTTCTCAGATTCATCTATTCCCTCAGAGGTCTCCACTTCTGCTGACATGGTTGCTGAGCGGTTCTTGATGCCCTGACAATGGTTCTGCCGAAGGTCTACTGGCCCCGAGCGTCCACTTGTCAGCTCGCCTGCCAGCTACTCCCAGGGAGGTGGTCTTTAAGCAGCATCCCCACATCACCCCCACCAGGACCTTCCTACAACATGGGAGACTGCGTGGTGTCAGGATCATGGAGCTGGGCAGAACCAGACGGTCCTCAGCTAAACTGGTGCTGCTTTTAGAAGGAAGTATGGAAAGGTTCCTATTTTAAAATAAGCCTCCTGGGTGAAATCAGAAGGTCAAGGCACTGGGGCTTATTAAAGGATGATGTGGGCTGGGGATGTGGCTCAAGCGGTAGCGTGCTCGCCTGGCATGCGTGCGGCCCGGGTTCGATCCTCAGCACCACATACAAACAAAGATGTTGTGTCTGCTGAAAACTAAAAAATAAATATTAAAAATTCTCTCTCTCTCTCTTAAAAAAAAAGTGATGTGCACAACCCAGAACTGCTCATGGACATTTCTCTTTCTCCACTCAAGGGGACAGAGGATGGGTAATACGAACCCTCCAGAGCCAGGCCACAGCGACTGTCCTTTTTTTCTCCGTGGTTGGAAAGTATTCTGTGACTCAGAGAAACAGCCAGAGACCAAAGGACTGCTTGAAACTGGGCAGCACATGGCGAGGGCTGCTTTGAATTAAGGTTCTTTCTGTTTGACTGCAGTGGCTGAGGCCAGCTTCCAAGAATCCTGTCCCTAGCTTCTTAGAGGGGACTCTTGCTCTTGGTGGGGTTTGCACATGTCTTATTTTTAGCACATCTTTCTCTATGAATTTTCAAAGGTGGGATTCATTTGTTTTTTGAACGAAATGGGCTATGATTTTGCTAGATGGACCAGCTAGCCAGCCTGGGTGTGCTGGCTATTACCTGGGGATTCACTCACATCCCCAAACTATTTTGCATATGGCTCTCTCCTGCTCTGGGCTTTTTAAGTATAATCTATAGATTATACAACAGGGCTTCCCTCACTTGGCTTCTGCTTTATTATGGCCAATGAGAGAAGAACAGAGGGCTTGAAGGGAGAGATCTGGGTACTTTCTCCCATTTCCTCTCTCCAAGCAAAGGTGCTGTGTCTGGCTGCAGCTGTGACTTCCCATGTCCACTGCTTGATGGGTGACCCCACCTCTCTTGTGTCCATTCTCACTGGGCTTAGCTATTACCATACCTATACCCTCCCTGTTTCTTCGGGCCTGCCATGGTAAGAGTCTAGTTCTTGTTAGATTCTGGGTGTCTTCCCATCCTTTCTACCTCTTTTTTTAAATTTAAATTAAGTTGAAATTCTTATAACATACAATTAACCATTTTAAAGTGTATGATTCAGTGGCATTTGGCACATTCACAATTTTGTGCAACACACAACAGACAACCTTATCATACCAGAAGAATATCCATGAAGAACATCAATTAAATACTCACTTCTCACCCACCCCCCAACCTTTGGCACCCATGAATCTGCTTTCCATCTTTGTAGGTTTGGCTATTTTGGGTATTTCATATAAAAGGAATCTATCATATGTGTCCTTTGGAGTCTGGCTTCTTTAACTTAGTACAATGTTTTTGAGGTTCATCCAAGTGGTAGCATGTATTAACACTTCATTCATTTTTATGGTTGAATAATGTTCCATTGTATTGATACACCACAGTCTTCTTAATTCTAAACTCTGTAGGCTGGCGGTTCTCAAAATGTGGTCTTTAGACCAGCAGCAATAGCATCCTCTGGGAATGTGCTGGAAATGCAAATTCCCAGGTGCACCCACTCCATCAAACTCTGGAGAGTGAGACCTAGCAATCTGGTTTTTAATGGGCTCCTTAAGCAGGGTTCTGATGTCTGCTCAACTATGAGGTCTACTGTCTTTTGACTATGGTCTCCTCATTTGAAGAAGCTGGGATGAATTTATTTCCTCTTTGGACCCTAATTAATACATCTCCAGCTGGGACCATGGCATCTGTTGCTTGTGGGTTTGGTTGTGGGTACATCCTGAGCAGGCCAGTGGGATCTCAACAACCTTAGTTCTAGAAGTAGATATAAAGCTCATGATCTAAACATCATTCCCCAGTGGGACAATGTGCTAGAAGTCCGGAGTGAAACTTGCCATATAGCACATCATTTATTAGCTGCCTTCCCTTTCCTATTGACTCCTCCACTCCACAAGTGGTGTTTTCCATAGCCACTCCTCATTCTCCAGGCCCCAAGCCTCCTAAATAAACTACTTGAACTTGAATCCTTATCTCAGGATCATCTTCTGGAGGATCTCAACTTAATTAGCCATCCTAAAAGATGGCCGGGATAGATACAAGTAAGAGATTTTTGGACTTAGATCACTGTTATGCTATTACAGCTTTGAACCCATCAAAGATGAAGATTGCCTTGGGAGTAATGTAGGTTAACAGTGGACTTTGTTCCTATTAAATAACAGTCTGCTTCCAGTTACTTGGTGCCCCTGCTTGGGATGTATGTCTAACTTTGCTTGTTCTAGGTTGCTACCATAGTAACAAGAGTAATTAACCTTAATTTCTTGTCTCTCTGCCTTTCTCTTTCTCTGGGTATCACCACTCTTCTCGCCCTATTCCAGTTCATTCTGGATTTGCTTTGAAGTATTTCAGGGAAACAGCCAGAACTCTTGTCTACATTCATCTGTACACTGATAATATCTTTCCCCTGTTTTTTCAGGTGCATTTTCTTTTTTTTTTTTGGTGATAAAGCACATGCATGTTAGAGTAGAGACATTTAAACAGGGTTTGGCAATTAGAAAACACAGAAGTGACATCAACTGGGCCAGTGTTTGGTCCCCCTTTGTCAACTCAGAACATCTGTTTGGCCAACGGGGGCACCTTAGTTTATTGCTGTCATTAGGAGCTGTCAGTCAGAGGAACTGAAACCTGCGTTTCCCACTGAGGTGTTGAATATTAATAACTTACACTTCCTATCAAGGGCTCAGTTCTAATTCACATTTTTTTTTTTTAAAGAAGAAGTTCTCAGTTTCTGTTCATAGTACGTACTGGATTCTAGAAGTCATGTAAAAGGCAAAAGACTAATCCATTTGGAAAGATATTTTCTCACCAAAAAGAAATAGAATTGATAAATGTAGCAGGTTCTTGTGATACTCTGTGCCATATCCCATCAGTCTATTTGGTTTCAAAACCTTACGGGTGGACAGTTTTGTATAACTTAGTGTGTCCCACATCAAGGTTGTGCTTTGACATATCTTTTTGTTGTTTTCCCAAAGCTTCATAAGTCTTTTCATCCTTGATAGGCACAACTAAGAAATCAGCACCCTAGATACCATTCTCAAGCAATAGGTTATTGAATGCCTCAGACTCTTTGTGTTCCAGTATGACAATTTTGAGACATACTCTAAGTAGCTCCTTGAGGGCCCCCAAAGGAGTTGGGTATTATTAGGAAGTATTGGCTCACAGGATTATGGAGGCTGAGAAGTCCTGCCATCTGCAAGCAGGAAGCTCAGGAAAGCTGGTAATATAGATCTACTCCATGCCCTTAGGCTGGAGAATAGGGAGACCAATGATATAGACCCTGGTCTGAGTCTAATGGCCCAAGAAACAGGAATGCTGATGTCCAACAGCAAGAAAGTTTAGATAGATCACCTGAAGTAGAGAGAGCAAATGTTCTCTTTGTCCTTTTTTGTTCTATCTGGGACCTCAACAGATTTGATGATGCCCACACACAATGGTAGGGGCAGATTTTCTATACTTAGCCTACTGATTCAAATGTTCCTGTCTTCCCAGAACACCCTCACAGACACACCAAGAAATACAGCTACCTGGGCTTCCCTTAGCCCAGTCAAGTTGACACACAAAATTAACCATCACAGACATGATCCCTGTTATAGAGAAGTTTGAAGTCTCATGGGGATTGATGAACACAGAGAAAGGTAATTTAAGTACACCCTGACAAGTTCGTGGAAATAGAGTAATTAAGGCAGGTTGGGGTGATGGGCATATTTTGGGCAGAGAGCCCAGACTGCAGCACGTAAGTTGTGGTAAACATCATCGGAGACCAGATCTGAAGGTTTATAAGAGTTAGACACAAAGGAGAAAAAGGAACTACCTGTTGTTCTTAGGATTCTTAGCATCTTAGGACCTTGGAGGTTAGTCTGTCCAACCTTCACTTGTGGTTTGGCTCTTCTCTAAAGAATCCTTGCAAGGTAATCATCCTATCTCTGGCTAGCTATCGTTACATCTTGTGATTTTATGCCCCTGACTGGGATGCATAGTGAGGTGGGAACGCTTCCTTGTGGACTGCAGTTTTACCTAAGCTTTTCTGTTTCTTCCATCACTAAGCAGCCTTCACATTAGGTCTGGCACTTTGCAATTTCCTCTCCAAATTAACACCCACCTCCTTTTGTTAGCTGCTCATCAAATGTCATTTTGCAATCCTGTCAATTCTTCCTTCCAAATATCGCTTGAATCTGATCTCTTCCCTTCACCTTGATAATCAATTAACAGAGAAAATGAGACAGAGAGCCATGTGGCAATTCAGTAAAAATAGAGCTATTTTACCTCCCTTTTCACTGGCCTAGACAACTGCGGCAGTCTCCTAGCTGGTCTCCCTGTGTCCCTTTCACCCTTCCCACTTAATTCTCACTGTTAGCCGAGAGATCCTCCCAAGATGAAAACATGACCAGGCCATTTCCCTGTTTAATGGCATTCAACAGATTCTCAGTGATCTTCACATAAAGGACACACATGCTTATCATGCCCCTAAGGTTTACAGTGTCCCTCCCTTTCCCGTCACAGTCCTTGGTGCTGGCGTGCTAGCTGTGTAGAAAGGGAGGGACACTGTAGAAAGGGTCCCAGGTCTTCATGTAGGTGGGTTCCTCCTCCTGGAATGTGTTCCTCTGATCTAGCTGGGTAAGTTCTGCTCACTTCTCAGCTCTGAGTTCAGGAGTAACTTCCTCTGAGAGGCCTTCACTGAAGGACATAGAGTCACCTCTATAGGATGGGTCAGTGGTAGAGGTTATTCACCTTGCCCTCCCCTCCCCCACTTCCTTCCTTCCTCCTTCCTCCTCCTTTCCCTTCCTCTTATAAATAAATAGTGCACACAGTAAATGGGGCCCATTTTAAGTATACAGACATTTGAGTGATGTTATAAAACATCTCCAGCATCCCAAAGACTTCCATATATATATATAAATTTCTCAGAAGTAACTTTTACTCTGACTTCTATTACTATAGATCATTGTTGCCTGTTTTTGAACTTCATATAATGGAACTGTGCAGTACTCACTTTTAGTATTTGGCTCCTTGCACCCATCTATGTTGGTGAATGTGGCAGCAGCTCATTCCTTTTCCTTTCCTGGGTGCCATTTCACTGTGCGATGAACTCTATGAATATAACCATAATTTTCAAAAGCTCTATTTGATTCTTAATTGACACATAGTTCTGGTGTTCAATAATAATTTTTTAATCCATTCTCCTCTTAAGATGAACTTCAGTTGCTTTTGTCTATTATGAGTATTTCTGTCATGGACATTAGTATACTTGTCTTTTGCTGAATATATGCATTTTTTATTATACTGTGAGATTTTATTATTTTTTTCCAAAAGATTTGCTGCCTCGTCTTTCTGGGATCTTTCTCAGTAGACCTCTCCTTGCAGAAGGATTTTCATTTCCACCCAACTGCTGTAAGGCTGGCCTTGTGACTTGCTTTGTGTAGTAAAATATGGTAGAAAGAATGCATACTATCTCTAATCAGAGGCTCCAAGAATCATTGTATGGTTCTGCCATTGTGTTTTTCCTCTGACATGTGATCAGCTTAGAGTATGTTCTGTTCTGGGTCCTAGACTAAAGAGAATGTGGAGTAGAGACACAGAAGACTTGGTTATGAGCAATTGGAATTTAGGGATTGTTTGTTACCACAGCAAAACATTGTCTAAGTTGACTGATATAATGCTTTTCCTTGTTCTTCCATAACACCTTCTAATTCCCTGTCATGAAATGGCACAAATTCCAACAAAACATTGTTTAACTTTCTTCCTACCATACCCCAACTTGGGTGGATACTCTATGTTTTGATTCATTGTTGTAGAGCCAGAAAGCATCAAGTTTTGAAGCAAGCATCCGAGTACTTTGATGTACAAATAATAGGTTTTTAGTACACATTTATTAATTTTTAACCTTTTGTTGATAGAAAAGTCAGTTCTTCTAGATGTGTCCCCATGGTAGATAGCCCAGAAAGCAGTACCAGTTCCCTGTCTTTAAATTTGGACAATTTGATTCTAATGTATATTGGTGTAAGTCTCTTTGGATTCATCTTGTTCTGTGTCCTTTGTATGGAGAACCAAGTATAGACTGATTAGTAAAGAGAAGGTGGCTCTAAATCTCCTTTCCTGTGGCTCAAGGAAATGATGTGGCTAATGATGTGGCTCAAGGTGACTTTAGCCTGTTTTGTAGTGACTTTCTACCATTGACCCATGTTGAATTTACTGTGACTGTAATTCTTTCTTTTTTCTTCAATTTTTTTTTTTAAGTTTAGAAGGACACAGTATCTTTATTTATTTATTTATTTATTTATTTATGGTGCTGAGAATTAAACCCTGCTGCTAAGCCAGTTTCCTCATCCTGTATTGGTACCCTGGTGAACTTACTGATCATCGTATTCCCAATAGCCCACTCTCTCACCTTTCCCTGGAGTCTGAGTTTACTGGTTTATTCATTTATTGTAACCGTGCCTTCCTCACTGTTTCTCATTTCCCATATCTGATTGTTCTATCTCACCCTGTCCTCCAGCAACACCAAATTACTCTATTTCAAATCTTATCGCAGGCCTCTGTTCACTTCTGATTGACATGGGCATTTATCAGTTTCCATCAAATTGAACTCCATTGTGCTGAAGTAAAAAGGTGCCAGAAGAAGAAATGGCCTAGTCAAAAATGAGCACTTGCAATTTTAAGCAAATGCCATTGTAACTTTCAATTTAGGAATTACGCTTGAAGATTCTGTATTTTCTTGTTGATTTGAAGATGTTCTTTATATATTCTGTGCATTAACTCTTAGCTTGTCGTATGCGTCATAAACAGTTTCAGTTTTCCTCATTTGTCTTGTCATTTTGTTTAGAGTATCTTTGTTTTATACAGAAAGTTTTAATTTTGTCAATCACTCTTTTATGGTTTGTGCTTTTTAATCTCTTGCTTAAGCAATCCTTCCCAATTGTGATTTACAGAGTGTACATTTTCTTCTAAAATTATTTTTCACGTTTAGATCTCTAATTCATCACATTTTCAATTATATGTGGCTTCAGTTACTATAGCTGAAGAATATCTTTCCTATCTTTTAAGGTAAATCTCTCTTGCTTGTTTTTCTTTTTCAGAATAGTCTCAGTTATCCTTGAATTTTTGCTTTTATATGTGAATTTTGGAATTAGCATGAGTTGTATGAAAATTCAATTTGGATTTTGATTGGAATCATATGGAATTTAAAAATTAATGTGTAGAGAATTTGCATCCTTGCTATAAATCTTCCGTTCTACGCACAGTATAATTTAACATTTATACAGGTCTTCAAAAGTGTTTGAATAATGTTTGTAATTTTCTTCATAAAGTCTCATGCTTCTTAACTTGTAGAATTATTTCTGGTTGTCATATTTTTTTGATTAATATGAATAGTTTTAAAAATTCTCCATACATGTTCTACACTTGATCTTAGCCAAAAGGCTGAGAAGCGATTCCAAACATTTTCTAATTGGCTATATTTTGTACATAAAAATAACTGCTGGGATTTTTCAAATGTTGAACTTAAATCACGTAATTCAACTAAAGTATCTCATTTGTTCTAATAGTTTTCACATTCCCTGGGATTCCAGGGTAGCAATCATATTCCAGGCAAATAATGACAATTTTTCCTTTTAATTTTGCAGTCCTTCGTCCCACATATTCCTTTTCCCCCTATTGAATTGGTGAGGATCTTTAAGAGAACAGAAGGGGCAATAATGCATTTGAGTGTTATTTCTAATTTTAACAGAAATTGTCTTGAAGTTTAACCCCAAAGTACAGATGGTCTTCAATTTATGAGGGTTTGACTTGTGATTTTTTTTTTAATTTTTTGACTTTTTGATGGTGCAAAAGCAGTATGTACAGTAGTGACTGTACTTTGAATTTTGAGGAGTGACCTTTTCCTGGGCTAGAGATAGGTGCTTATAGTACGCTGGGTAGCGGCAGTGAGCCACAGTTCCCAGTCAGCCATGTTGAACTTTTGCAGTTGGCTGTGTTGCCCTGTTGTGGTGTTCACTAAGTTGGTACACTTTTAACTTGGAACACTTTCAACTTAAATGGGTTTATCTGAATGTAACCCATCACAAGTTACGGAGAAAAAATAAAACAAACAAGGAGACACAGCAGTATGTTTATTATAGCTTTTTTAAAATTAATTTTTATTTGTTTTAACTAGTTACACAAGATAGTAGAAGGCACTTATGAACTTTGATATATCATATATATCTGGGTTATAATTTCTCATTATTCTGAATGTACATGTTGTAGAACCATATTGGTCATGCAGTCACATATATACATAAAGTACAAAAGTCGGTTTCATTCTACTGTCTTTCTTATTCCCATACCCCATTCCCTCCCCTCCCTTTATTTCCCTCTACGTAATCTAAGGTAACACGATTCTTCTCTAGTGCTCCCCCACACCTTGAAGTGAATTAGCATCTGCATATTAGAGAAACATTCAGCCTTTGATTTTCTTTGGGATTGGCCTATTTCACTTAGTATGATATTCTCCAACTCCATTCATTTACTGGCAAATGCCATAATTTCACTCTTTTTTAAAGCTGAGTAATATTCCATTCTTTGTATATACCACATTTTCTTTATCCACTCATCTATTGAAGAACACCTAGGTTGGTTCCATAGTTTAGCTATTGTGAATTGAGCTGCTATAAACATTGACGTGGCTATATTACTGTAGTATGCTGATTTAAAATCCTTTGAATATAAATTGAGGAGTGGGATAGCTGGGTCAATGGTGGTTCCATTCCAAGTTTTCTGAGGAATCTCCATACTGCTTTCCATAGTGGTTGTACCAATTTGCAGTCCCACCAGCAATGTATGAATGCACCTTTTTCACCACATCCTCTTCAACGTTTATTGTTGCCTGTATTCTTATGATTGCCATTCTGACAGGAGTGAGATGAAATCTTAGAGTAGTTTGGATTTGCAACATCTCTAATTGCTAGAGATGATGAACACTTTCTTATATATATTTGTTGATCAATTGTATTTCTTCTTCTGTGAAGTGTCTGTTTAGTTCCTTAGCCCATTTATTGATTGGGTGATTTGTTTTTCTGGTGTTAAGTTTTTTGAGTTCTTTATATATCCTAGAGATTAATGCTTTAAGGGAGGTGCATGTGGTAAAGATTTTCTTCCAGTTTGTAGGCTCTCTCCTCACATTATTGATTGTTTCCTTTGTTGAAAAGAAGCTTTTTAATTTGAATCCCTCCCATTTATTGATTTTTAAAAAATTTTTATTATTGGTTGTTCAAAACATTACATAGTTCTTGACATATCATATTTCATACATTTGATTCAAGTGGGTTATGAACTCCCATTTTTACCCCATATACAGATTGCAGAATCACATCGGTTACACATCCACTGTTTTACATAATGCCATATTAGTAACTGTTGTATTCTGCTACCTTTCCTATCCTCTACTATCCCCCCTCCCCTCCTCTCCCCTCCCATCTTCTCTTTCTACCCCATCTACTGTAATTCATTTCTCCCCCTTGTTTTTTTCCCTTTCCCCTCACTTCCTCTTATATGTAATTTTGTATAACAGTGAGGGTCTCCTTCCATTTCCATGCAATTTCCCTTCTCTCTCCCTTTCCCTCCCACCTCTTGTCCCTGTTTAATGTTAATCTTCTTCTCATGCTCTTCCTCCCTGCTCTGTTCTTAGTTGTTCTCCTTATATCAAAGAAGACATTTGGCATTTGTTTTTTAGTACACTTTTAACTTAGAACACTTTCAACTTAAATGGGTTTATCTGAATGTAACCCATCACAAGTCAAGGAGAAAAAAATAAAACAAACAAGGAGACACTGCAGTATGTTTATTATAGATTTTTAAAATTAATTTTTATTTGTTTTTTAGGGATTGGCTAGCTTCACTTAGCATAATCTGCTCTAATGCCATCCATTTCCCTGCAAATTCCATGATTTTGTCATTTTTTAGTGCAGAGTAATACTCCATTGTGTATAAATGCCACTTTTTTTTAATCCATTCGTCTATTGAAGGGCATCTGGGTTGGTTCCACAATCCATTTAGAATGAAGCTGGCCCTGGGTTTAGCATATATAGCTTTTGCAATGTTGAGGTATACTCCTACTATCCCTAGTGTTTCTAGTGTTTTGAACATGAATGTGTGCTGTATTTTGTCAAATGCTTTTTCTGTGTCTGTTGAGATGATTGTATGATTCTTGTTTTTAAGTCTATTAATATGATGAATTACGTTTATTGATTTCTGTATGTTGAACCAACCCTGTATCCCTGGGATGAACCTCACTTGATTGTGGTGCACTCTCTTTTTAATATGTTTTTGTATGCAATTTACCAGAATTTTATTGAGAATTTTTGCATCTGTGTGTATCCCCTGATGATGTTGGTCTGAAATTTTCTTTCTTTGATGTGTCTTTGTCTGGTTTTGTTATCCAGGTGATAGTCGCCTCATAGAATGAGTTTGGAAGGGTTCCCTCCTTTTCTATTTCATGGAATACTTTGAGGAGTATTGGTGTTAATTCTTCTTTAAAAGTCTTGTAGAATTCAGCTGAAAATCCATCTGATCCTGGGCTTTTCTTGATTGGTAGGCTTTTGATGGCATTTTCTATTTCATTACTTGAAATTGATCTGTTTTAATCGTGTATGATCTCTTCATTCAGTTTGGGTAGGTCATATGTCTCTAGAAATTTGTACATATCTTTTATATTTTCTATTTTATTGGAATATAAATTTTCAAAATAGTTTCTAATTATCTTTTGTATTTCAGAACATGTCCGTTGTGGAATTTCCTTTTTCATTTTATATTTTAGTAATTTGAGTTTTTTCTCTCTTTCTCTTCATTAGTATGGCCAGGGGTTTATCAACTTTATTGTTTCAAAGAACCAACTTTTTAATTATAGCTTTTTATATATTTTTAAAATTATAGCTTTTATTGTTATTTAAGATGCATTTTTAGGTTAAAAACCCAGTTTCTAATTTGCTAAGAGTATAGAAATGGTTGTTGGATTTCATTGAATTTTTTTGCGACTATTGAGATATTATTATATTATTACATTTTAACATGCCAATATGGCACACCATCATTGTTAAATTTTCTACTTTTTAGTCATTGTTTTGTAAATTCCTGGCATAAGTTCTATTTGGCTGTACCTTATTATTTTTAAAAAATTGGATTCAAGGGATTATTTTATTTAGGATATTTATATTGATACTTATAAATGAAATCGGTCTGCATTTTTTCTTGAACTATCTGTGAAAGACCATATTATTGTTCATAATTATTTGATGGTCTTCCCTGCAAGAGGACAATGCATTCCCAGTGTGGCACATACTGCCTCCCCGCAGCTGTCCTTTATACCCTTTGTCAAATCTGACCACAAGACACACTTGAAACAAGTGTGTGGAAATCACTCTAGCCAATCCTAAACAGAGGTTTTAAGAGCCATTACAATTATTATCTGCCACGACAGTGGACATGTTCCACAGAGGGCAATATGGCTATGCTGGGGACAACTAGCAACTGCTACCACAGTCTACTGCTTGGAACCTGAATGTGGAACAGAACTGCGTTTGGGACACAGCCTCAGCTGACCTGTAGCCTGTGAATAAGGTATAATTTTTTGTTTTTTGTTTTGTAAACACTTGAGGTTTTGGGGTTGTCATCACAGTCAAGCTAAGTAATTATTCATATCTGTTCTAAGAATAAAGGGTAATATAGCCTCATAAAATGGGCTGCTACCTTTTTCTTTCCTCTTCTGTGAAAAAATTTACATGTAAAAGAAATAGTTTGTTCCTTGAATGTTTAGCAAAATTTGATTGTAAAACTGTCCAGGCTTCTGTAAATAGAGAAGAATTTTGACAAATTATTCAATTTTAAAAAACTCAATATGTTGACATATTAGGTTTACTACTTTTTTTTTCTTGTGTCAATTTTGGTAATTTATATATTTGTACAAAAATTCTCCTTGTAATTATGTTTTATGTCAACATAAAGTTGTTTGGAACAATTTCTACTAATTAAAGAACAAACTTTTTCTGTATTTTAATTATGCTCTAATTAGAATATTATTTGTTGCTTATCTCATTCTCTTGATAAAAATTTAAAAATAAGTTTGTCTACATAATTAGTGCTTTTAGAGAACCTGATTATTCTTTGTCAAAAATTCTTGTCAAGTTCTTTCCCCAAAACTTCTTGTCAAAACTTCATTTAGTAATTTATGTTTAGTAATTTATGTCCTGATTTTTATTTTTTCTTTCTACTCTTGGGAATTTTCTCTCTAGCTTTAAGGGTAAATATATAGTTTCTTTATTCTCAATATTTCTTAACACTAGCATTATAGGGTTGGCTGCAGGTAGTCGTTATTTTTCTCATACTTATGCTCCAGACAGCATGAAGAAGGAGATAAGAAGAGCTTCCCTTCCTTGAAGAGATGACCTGGAAGTTACGCCCATCACTTCTGTTCATGTCCCACTGGCAAGAACTCAGTCCCTAGCCACACAAGACAGTAGCATTTTAGTTTCTATTTAGAAAGGGCAAATGTCCAGCTAAAAAGTAAGGGTTTTCTTTTTAATGGAAAATAGAAAAGACAATGGATCTTGAGGACAACTAGCATCTCTCTGCCACAGTAGACCCCTTTGGTACCTAAATACCCATGCACACCCATCTTCCCAGCCATCCCTACACCAAAACAGATAGCGCTAAAATTCCTTGTAGTTATTGAATCTGTTTCAAAGTTTAAGATCTGCTGATGTTAGACACAGCCCTCTCCAGCAGGTCTAGATGTAGCTATGGTGCAGGGACTTAAAATGTAAAAGGTAAGTTATCTGCCTGTTAAATACCCAATACCCAAGGATGAAACAGGGGCAGGAAAGCCTTAGAAACATTTTGTAGAGGGGCTTGAAGCACCTCAGCCAGGGCTGACAAGTGACCAAACCCCACTGCCACGCAGCAGCCTCTGACTCTCTCTTGGAAGAACTCTTTAATCCATCGTCCTTGGGGAGCCTGGTGTTACCTTTTTGTATGTTCTTTCTTGTGATGCTTCCTGGCCACACCCAAGGTGAGTCCTGCAAAGTAGTTTCTACTGGTGGACAGAAAATCTTACTGATCCACGTCAAATCGGCTCTTTGTCAAGCATCATCAGGCAGCTCTTTTGTTTAGAAATAGATTTTTGTGCCTGAAGAATTTTGTGTTACTCTTTAAAATTCACCTTCTGCCTCACTCATTACCCTGTCTCTCAACTGGGTGGCAGCTAACTTGTTGTATCTGAAGCAAAGACTTAGATGGGAAAGGTAATTCCATTAATTACATTTTTTCCCCAAGATTGGCTCCAATTTTCTGGCAAACATCTTCTAAAAGAAGGTGTTGATAAAATCTTGGGGCCATGGCATTATCTCATGCCAAGCCTGGCAAGACAGAGCTATCACTCTTAATAGCTCCATTTTTTTTAAAGAGAGAGAGAGAGAGAGAGAGAGAGAGAGAGAGAGAGAGAGAGAATTTTTTAAATATTTATTTTCCAGTTTTTGGTGGACACAACATCTTTATTTTATTTTTATGTGGTGCTGAGGATCAAACCCAGTACCCCTCATGCCAGGCGAGCGGGTTACCACTTGAGCCACATCCCCAGCCCCTTAATAGCTGCATTTTTTAAAAAAAATATTTATTTATTTTTGCATTACAATTCTTAATACACCATTATACTATAATTTATCATATCTCTGATTATATATAAGGTATGTTGGCACAAAATCCACATCTTCATACATGTATTTTGTACAATGATGAGGGTCTCCTTTCACCATCCATGCTATTCCCCTTCTCCCTCACTTTCCCTCCTACCCCTATTCCCTATCTAGAGGTAATCTTCCTCCCTTGCTCTCCCTCCCAACCCCATTTTGAGTCACCCCCCTTATATCAGAGAAGACATTTGGCATTTGTTTTTTTGGGATTGGCTAACTTCGCTTAGCTTAATCTTCTCTAATGCCATCCACTTCCCTGTAAATGCCATGATCTTATTCTTTTTTATTGCTGGGTAATATTCCTTTGTGAATAATGCCACATTTTTTTATTCATTCATCCACTGAAGGACTTCTAGGTTGGCTCCACAGTCTAACTATTGTGAATTGTGTTGCTATAAACATTGATATGGCCGTGTCCCTGTAGTATGCTGTTTTTAGGAATAGTCCGAGAAGAGGAATAGCTGGGTCAAATGGTGGTTCCATTCCTAGCTTTCCAGGAATCTCCATTCTGCTTTCCATATTGGCTGAACCAATTTGCAGTCCCACCAGCAGTGTAGGAATGTACCTTTTCCCCCCATCCTCGCCAGCACTTGTTGTTTGTCTTCATAATGCTGCCACTCTTACTGAAGTGAGATGGTATCTTAGAGTAGTTTTAATTTGCATTTCTCTGCTTGTTAATAGCTACATTTTAAGAGTATAGAAGCAATCGGTCTTTTCAACCCTGAAAAGTCCCAAATGAACAGACTCTTGGTCAATTTAGATTGTAAACTGCAGGCAGAGAATGATTTAGCATGGTACTTATTTCCATCTCTGTTAGCACCTGGCTAGCTTTTAAATATTTTTTAAAACTTAGTTTTTTAATTGATAAATAAAATGTTGTATATTTGGAGTACCACATATGTTCACGTTGTGGAATGGCTACACCAAGACAATTAACATATACATTATATGTAAATTTTTGTTTGGTGAGAATATTTAAAATCTACTCTATTAGCCATTTTCATTAATATAATACACGGTTATTAAATATATTCACCATGTAGATCTCTTAAACTTATTCCTTCTGCCTGAAATTTTGTACCCTTTGGCCACCATCTCCCCAATCCCTCTCCGCTACCCCAATCTCTGGTAACCACCATTCTGCTATAATAGTACAGTGAGTTCTGCTTTTTAAGTTTCCAAATATAAACAAGATTATGCTTTATTTGTCTTTGTGTGCATGACTCCTATCTCTTAACACAATGCCCCCCAAGATCTTGAATCTATATCTCTTTAGAATTTTGCCGAAAGCTAAAAGCAGCAGCAATACAGACCAATGTTCTCTGTGTATTATATGCACATATTCTTCCCCATTTGATCCTCAGTGAACATGTGTTCTGTTTTCCCAGGTAGAATGCTATGGTTTTGCCACATTTCATTACTGTCTAACAAGGTTACTAACTTTCCAACCTGCAATAGCTGAGTCCACACTGCCCGTAACCCCAATGATATTCCAACGGCACATATATGTTTGTCTGTTATGTTCAGTCTCCATTTTAAGGTATCAAATTTAGGTGTGTCTGTGTTTAACAGAAATAGTGAATTTAACCAGATACATGTTTCTCAAGAACAATTCTAGAGGTAGGTAGTTCAAGCGTACTACAAGGAGGATCTGCTGTAAGAAATCCTTAGAGACTCAGAGCCTTTCTGTATTTTTGCTCCGCTGTCTTGAAGGTATTGCCGTTGTCCTTATGTCTGGATGCCCCATTGATCCTGGTGTGCCTGGGATTTTCTTGGTTTAGCAGTGCAAACCCATGTCTTGACATATTCTTCAGTGTAGGACAAACTGGGATGGTTGGTAACTATGTTGTTCCCTTCCTCACAGGGTGTACTACAATTTGATTCAAATGCTAATCACCCAGAGTTAGCATTCAGATTCCCCACATTAAGGGCTCAGTCTTCCACCACACTGCCTCCACTTCAGATACCAGCCACAGGTTGGGTTCTCAGGCCACCTGCACTTTTCACCAGCTGGCTACTTGTCTGGAAGTTTCCCACCCCGCTCTCAGAATTGATAATTTGCTAGAGCAATTTACAGAACTTGTTGGAAACGTAGGAAATGAGGCTCAGCAAATCGAGATCTGGAAGGAATACTTATTAAACCATGTGGGTTCCACTAAAATGTATGATTACAGGTTTTTTTTTGTGTGTGTACTTATTAGTGGCACCATGACCCAGAGGGATAATTCCCAAAGTTTGAGCCCTGAGCACAGCAGGGGTTTGACTTTTATACGTAAGCAAGTTTTGGGTACATCGAGGCAAGGGAGTTGGTGAAATTTTATTGGAGAGTGCATCTTACATTCCTTATATGAGTACAAACCTGTCGACAGCCTTGGGGCTTTTAGTTCATACAGCTTGGGGACTTTTACTGCACTAAGCCTAAAGGGGGATTGTTCTGTCCCGGTTACATTGTTTCCTGTTTCTGCTAAGGTTATCTGTTACAGGTACCTGTGAGCCAAGTCTCTATGGTTAAATTTTAGTAAGCAGAGCTGCTGTGTGTTAGCATGCAAACCCACAGCCTGTCAGCTTTTAAACTGCCAAACTTTCCATTTTATTCTACCACAAAAGAGCTAAATGTATGATTACAGGTTTTTTTTTTTTTTTGGTACTGGGGATTGAACTCAGGGACATTCAACCACTATCCCCAGCCCTATTCTGTATTTTTATTTAGAGACAGGGTCCCTCTGAGTTAGTGCCTCACCCTTGCTGAGGCTGGCTTTGAACTCATGATCTTCTTGCCTCAGCCTCCTGAGCTGCTGGGATTACAGGCGTGCCCCACCGCACCTGGCCTGATTACAGTTTTATTTTAAATGATACATATAATGAGAGCCACAGCCCACTGCCTGCAGAGTCAGCATTGTTCCCTCAACACATCAGTGGGTGCCACTGTCAGGCAGCGGCTATGAGCCCTGCTGTCTAGAGTTCTTGTTGGGGTTTTCTTCCATATCTTGGAAGGCAGAACACCTGTTCATGGAGGCACAAGAGATTAAGTCACTGTCCACAGGATGGAACTCAATCCCCAGTCTACCTTACCCTCCCCAGAGGTTGACTGGCTGAAATTCCCAGGCCTCTAATCAGATACTTACTCTTTCTAGTGACCAGTCCCCATTCTAAAACTATCTAGGTTCCCACCATGGTCATCTTATTGGTGTGATCGAGACACTTCCATCACTCAGGAAATTGCTAGTGTTTTTGAATCTCCACGCCAGGAACTTGGGACAAAATCTAGATGAATTATTTATTATCACACAGTCAACCTACTATCACCATCTCTGCATTCCAATCAGCAGGAAGGTGAAAAATGCCAAAAGGCAGGTTGGAGACATGATCAGACAGATGCATGCTTCACTTTGGTTTGCAGCCCATTGGCCAGAATAAGCACTTGCCATGTAACTCCAAAGAGCCTGGAAAGTATGCTTTAGTGTAGCTAGAATCCAGAAGTTTTATTATTATAGGAAAGCAAGAACAGAAATTGGGGTACAGTCTCAAGTCTAAGTTAGGTTCCTTTGATAATTTAAGGCTCCGCATTTCCTTTGATGTCTTGTTTTAGCTCTAGCTTACAAGATCAGCATGCAGTGTTTTCATTGCTTCTCATCTCTAAATATTTTTTAATTTCCCTTGTGATTTCCTCTATATCCCAGGGGTCACTTAAGAGTGTTTAAAAATTCATCAAACGACATTTTCCATTTTAGTAGGCATTTTTTTGATTTCCAATTTAATTCTATTTTCATCATATAATATGGTCATATGATATCAATTCTTTGAAATTTATTAAGACTGTCTTCATGACCTACTACAGGATCTGTCTCTGTAAATTTTCTGTGCGTGCTGAAAAGCGAATATATTCTGTATTTGTCTGATGCAAGTTTAAAATATGAACTCTCACTTCTATATTGATCAGAGTCTATGTCTGTCTTTTTCCAAAAGAGTAGGCTCACATTGTATACATTATCTTGTACATTTCTTTTTTTAAATGTAGCAACATATTATGGACATAGCTCCATTTGAATAGATATGACTTGGTGCACATCCTTAATTATTTTATCAGGATAAATTCCACATGTGAGATTGCTCCTTTAAAGGTTATGCTTTTTAATAAGACGACCTCTAAATGATTCCCATGACTGTGGATTTGCTTCTCAAGAGGGATCAAACCTCCCCTTGCTCCTTTCAGTCCTGCAAAACATTGCCCATTTTTAATGACTTTCTTGAATTTGGCATCATATTTTTAGCTTTGTGGATGGTCAGATGGCTTCCTTTTGCTGATGAGGGGACGGAAGTTTAGAGAAATAACAGTAGTTGGCAAAATAAAGCAGAGGGAGTTTCAGGAGTCAATTCTGTCTCTCATTTCCTGCCCAGGACAGAGGGTGGAAAAATGACAAAATCCAGCTGTGCTTCTCTCTTTCACATTCAGAACTGTGAAATTCAAAATTATTTCACTCTGTCCAGCACCAACTGGGCTGAAAATTTGTGAAAGATATGTTCTTCTCTCAAGGGGTGAATCAAACCTGCCAATGGCCATGCCTCATCCAGAATGCAGAGCTTCAAGATATTTTTCAGTCAAGGGTATTTTCTTAGCTAGAAGCTGGAGAACAATAAAGATCCTCTTTCTCTGGCTGTGTAGCTCAGCTGGGTCCTAGCAGCTTTGATCTCTTCTAACATTTTTTTAGGACCTTCTTTCAGAAACTGGGTGCACTGGGGGTTCAAATACTGGTCTTTCAGAAGCAAAGATTTGTGGTCCCTCAACTTCAGAAACAAAATTACAATTGAATTTTTTTTTCTGTAACATAGAACCCAGAGTCTCATGCCTGTGAGGTAAGCACTCTACCACTGAGTCAGCAACTCCCCAACCCTCTGCTTTTGATTTGAGACAGGGTCTTGCTGAGTTGCTGAGGCTGGCCTTGAACTTGCAATCCTCCTGTCTCAGCCTCTGGAGTTGCTGGGATTACAGGCGCACACCACCATGCTCAGTAACAATTGTACTTTTATACTTCCGGTTCCATTTGAACCTTACACCTACTCTATGAGTTGAGAGTGATGATTGCCCACCCCCCCTTTTAGAGATGAGGACACTGAGGGCTAATGAAGGCTTAGAGAAGTAATATTGGTTTATGCAGCTCTAGACTAGGTCACCTGTTAGCCCCTGCCAGGGCTCACCAATAGCTCTTGTTTTCTTAACATCATTGATTGCAGTGTGTGATCATTGCCTTGTTTGTTTGATTTTTGTAGTAGATACCTTCCTAAAGGGTCCCCAATAGTCCTCACCTCAAGTAGCCAGGCCATTGTGTAGTCTCCTCCCATATTGACTCATGGTCTGTGTGGTCTTTGTGACAGAGTCTAGCAGAGATGGTGACATGTGACTTTCCCAAGGCTAAGTCTCAGAAGGCACTTGCTATGGTCTGGATCTTAAATGTCCCCATGGCCCATGATTAAAGACTTAGTCCCCAGTGTGGGCCCATCAGGAGGTGGTGGAAACCTTATAAGGCAGGGTCTATTGGAAGGTCTTTAGGTCATGGGAGGTGTACCCTTGATGGGGACCATGGGACCCCTTTCCCTTTTCACCTTTCTTAAGGTGAGCAGTTTTGCTCTACCATGTGCTTCTGCCATCCTGTGCTGTACGCCCCCACCCCAGGCCCAAAAAGCAATGGGGCCAACTGATCATGGCTGAAATCTCCAAAACTTTTTCTCTTCATAACTTGATTATTTGAAGTATTTGTTATAGGTTTGGAAAGCTGATGAACACAACATTGTAGCTCTACTTTGCTGCCTGCAATAGAGACACTCAAACACCCCATAGAGAAGTCCACATTAAGACTAACTAGGCCTCCTACCATGAGCCTGCATCAACTTGCTGGTCATGTGAATGAGCCACCTTAGAAGAAAACCCAGTTGTGTAATAAGATTGTAATGCATTCCGCTATCATATATAAATAACTAAGTAAAAAAAAGAAGTAAACCCAGTTAAGCTTCAGCTGACTATTGTCCAGACCGAGTCTAACTGCAATCTCACCAAGAATCCTGAGCCAGAACTACACAGCCAAGCCGCTCGCTCCTGAGATCCTGACCCACTTGTGATTCCATTCGAGGTATGCACTTGAAAATAGAATAAATGTTTATTGTTGTTTCGAGAAAATATTGGGTAATTTTTTATTCAGCTATGGATAGCTGAGACGCTTACTGGTCTATTTTTCTTGGTAGACTGCAAACTCTGTGAGGGCAGGCTCCTGTCTAGCATTCCCCTCCCACCTACAACAATAGCAAGCACACAGCAGCAACTTAATAGGTCTCTAGAGAATCAATGAATCACTGGGAGTGCCACTGTGAGGATTAAAATATTCAGGCTCTGATCCTAACTTCTGGCCTTTCTTATTGGTGTTCTCTGCCTCTTTTCCCTAAGTTGAGCCACACAGCCACCCAGGGGGTGGGCTTTTTCCTGTTGCCTACGCAGCAATTCACAGTTAATTAAACCTTTGCATAAACAGAACAAGGGAGGATGTAAAAGTAATGAGCTGACAGCCCAGTGTGTATTATGCTGGGCTGAGAAGAGAATTTAATTTAGAGAAGAATTATGCACAGGCGGACGAGCAGTCCATTGAAACAAAGCAACTGTCTGGAAAGAGATAAAACAAAAATGGATTCAGCATCCTGAGAAGTAAATAGCAAAGTTGCACGTTTGGGACACTTTGGAACCCTCAGAGCTAGGACCCCATGGAGGCTGGGATAGGGAAACACTTGGTGATGGAGGCAGGAGGAGGAGGGACTCCTCCACTTCTATGTGGGTTGCAGGATGATTTTGCTCCAAACCCATCTGTCTTGGTGTGGGGCCTCCCCCAGAGCATGCTTTGCCCTTGAGTTGAAGGTTAGAGGGCAAATGTGTCCTTGGAAAGTGCAAGGAACGTGACTAGATGAAGAGGGAGGTAACCCAGGAGAGGAGAAGTGGAAATGGAGAATGAGTCATTAATCCACCTACTATGCGTGGAGGAAGCACTGTGAGAACCTGTGCCTTCCTCAGTTTTCAGTGGACGTAACTGAGTACGGTAAAGTGGGTAGTTTGTAAATAATGGAGGCTCATTTAGCGCATGGTTCTGGAGGCTACGAAGTTTAATATCATGTTGCCTGTATCCCTGTATCTGGTGAGGGCTTTCTTTCTTTTTTAGTTCTTGACTTTAATTATTCCTGTTTTTTCAATTAAAAAATTCTATTTAGTTGTTTACATGTAATTGTGCATATTTATGAGATAATGGTGTGCATATTTGTTTTATACACACACACACACACACACACACACACAGACACATACACCAAACTGGGGTAATTAGCATTTCTGTCCTCTTGTAATTTCTTTATGTTTGGGACCTTCGAACGCCTCTCTTCTAGTTATTCATAAAACATACGTTAGGTTGTTATAAACTCTATTCATCCTACTGTGCGGAGAGATGCTAGAGCTATTCCTCATATCTGTGTTTGGTATCTGTTATCTAGTTTCCCTCTATTCCTTTTTCCTGCATATTTTCCTAGTGTTTAGTAATTATTCTACTCTCTGAGATTGACTTTTTTTTTTTTTAATCTTCCAGATAGAGTGAGAACATGTGGTATTTGTCTTTCTGCATCTGGCTTATTTTGCTCAACATAATATCCTCCAATTCCATCCATTTTGCTGCAAATGACAATGTTTCATTCTTTTTAAAGACTGAATAATATTCCATTCCCTATATATTCCACATTTTCTTTATTCTTTCATCTGCTGATGGATGTCAGTTGATTCTGTGTCTTGGCTGTTGTGAATAGTGGTGCAGTAAACATAGATGTGTGGGTATCTCTTTGAAATGCTGATTTCATTTCCTTTGGCTAAGTACCCAGAAGTGGGACAGCTTTGTAACATGGTAGATCTAAATTTAGTTTTTCGAGGGGTATCCAGTGAGAGCTTTCTTTTCTAGCTGCGTGGCAGGGGGCCTCACATGGTGTGAGACAGAGCAGGCATGCCAGCTCATGTCTCTTTTTCTCACAACTAATGCCATCATGGGGCCCTATCTTCATGACTTTATCCCATTAACCTCCCAAAAGCCTCACCTGGAAATACCCTTCACATGTGAACTTGGGGAGTAAGTTTTCAATACATAAACTTTTGGGAGACATATTCAAATCAAGGTTTCTTCTAAAACACAAACTTCAGATTTATGCCAGATTAAGGGTGAGTGAGCCAGAGTACTTATACCCCCTTGCCCATCAATCATGAATTAAGGGCTACTCTAGGGCAATGTTAATCTTCAGGCACCAGGTAGGTAGGCAGAGTGGCATCACCTGAAAACATGTCTCTGATAATTATGCAGGGCCTGGGTTCTGTCATGTGTAGAAATGGTAGGGAGCCTGAAAGATTACGGGGAGAGAACTGAAGATAATTTGTTAGACCATCCACAATGGCTCAAGGACTCTGGCCCCCCAGATCACAAAGACTCCAGAGGTCCTCTTTGACTTCTTCATTATGCACCTGTGTCCCGGAATCAAATCAATTCCCAGGTTCTTCTTGTGTCATCTTTCACATCATCTCCATCTCATTTTGCTCATTTGTTTTACCTGGGTCACCCATTCCCTGAGATTTACCTCCTGTCCACTGAGCTAGGTGCAGGTTCACAGATTGAATGCAGATGTATGGGTCACATCCTGAGTTTTAGACTCCACATGAACTCTAACATGTTCCCAGAGGAAACAACTGGGAGTGCAAGATTTCCCCCAAATTCCTCCTCTGTGCAGGGCCCCTAATTCTGGGGGTTCTGGGGAAGAGTTTCAAAGAGAATAATCTAGTCTTATCTGGGGGTGTCCAGGAAGTTTTCTCCAAAGAAATGGTGTTTAACAATTAGAGAAAGTTATCCCTGGTATGATAAAAAAACAAAACAAAACATGTAATTAGTTGTTTAATATCTGCCACATTCTCACTAGAGGCTCCACCAGGGCAGGGGTCATGCGGGTCTTCTTCAATGTCATAACCCCACTACTTAGCACAGTACTTAGCAAGTAGAGAGCACTCAATAAATATTCATTATGTGAATGAAGCATTCTAACTCCTATTTGAAAAAAAAACACAGTTATATACTGTGTAACTGAACTGCAGTAATAAATTACAACCAAATATGTAAGGGTTCCACATCATAGAATATTTGTCCTTAAAATTTTTAAATTTTGTAATAATGCAGCATTTATGGACAAACTGAAAGAATTGAACAAAGGATTCCTGCCTTCTCTCTCTCTCTCTCCCTTCTCTCCCCCCGCCCCCTCTCTTTAAGGCTCAGGTATTTTAATGATGTTTATCTTATGATTCTCCTCTGTCTCTGTTTTTCTCTGTGCATATATTTTTTTTTCCTGAAATATTTGGGAGTTAGTTACAGGTATCATGGCCCACAACCCCTAAATAGTTTAGTGTGTATTTTCCAAAGATACTCTTTTTTCATAGCCTCAGTACAACTATAAAAACAAGGACACTAACATTGATACAGTAATCCTATGCAATCCACAGACTTATTCAAATCTTGCCAATTGCTTCAATAAACAACCTTTATAAACACCTTGTTTTTCTGGCTCGGGATTTACCCAGGATCATGCTTTGCATTTCGTTGTCATCTCTTCAGTCCTCTTTAATCTGAAATAGTCCCTCAGCTTTTCAATGTCTTTCATGACTGACATTTCTGAAGAATACAGACCAGATATTTTCTAGACTGTCACTCAATTGGGCTTTGTCTGATGTCTGTGATTAAATTATGATTATAAATTTATCTGTATATGTTACAAATGAAATTCCAATCTCCCAGCCTCCCCCCTTTCCATATCTCTGTGTTCCTTCTCTGCCAGTGGGAAGTCTGGCTTCCCTCTTCCTTTGAGTCACTTCTTTTCTCAGTTCCTCTGTATAAAACCCATCTCCTGTTATACAGACCCCCCACCTTTGCTTCAACCCTTACCCACTTGTCATCCCCAGCGGCCACGTCTCCCTCCATTTCACTGTGGCTTTGTGGGACCAGTTCCCCTCCACCTGCCTCTCACAGGCACGGTGAGCCCAGGCCCCAGTTTCTCCACGGCTATGAGGGCTAAGTGACACCAGCCCTGACTCCAGGCCCCACTCCTGTACTTACTCAATATTTATGTTGTGCTCACATCACAGCCATGAGCAGATGAAGAATTCTCTGGGGTGGCCTCTTCCCCATGGTCACTTAGGATTCAGATGGGCTCTTGGTTTTCTAGGCCACTGCAGTCCTCTCAGCCTGCGGGAGGGAGAAGAGAGGAGGAAGAGACAGGTGGGAAGTTTTAATGGAACACCCCCTTCTACTCAAGTTCCATTGCCCAGAGCCCAGTCACACGTGGTGCCTTACTGAGAGAAGGCTGGGAAATGTGGACTTTTGTTCATGAAGAAGAAATGCATTTATAGCTTCAGCTTAAAAAACCAGAAGGATCTCATCTGGGGATCCTTTGTCTAGGATGTTTTCCCTACCCTCAGATTCTGAATTATTCCCTATGTTCCTCTTTTCCTCTGGGAAGCTACATGTGTAGCTTTAAATTGACAAATAAAGTGGCAGTATCCCTCTCTCCCCATCCTGAATGTTCCCATCCACATTCATCTTCTGATTAGAGAAGCACCATCTTGGTGGGGTGCAAATTTCAGCGTGGCCCCTTTTCACTGCCAACTTGCAACATTTTTCTATCACTGTCTCCTTCAACCAAGGGCCTTTAACCTGATGAATTCCCTGTGTTTGGAGGGAGTGCATGAATGCTGTCTTTGGAACTGCCATTTTTCTTTCTCTTCCGGGTTAAGGAGGCATGGAGCAGAGTGGACAATGTGGGATTTGGAGTCACACAGATCTGAGTTCAAATTCCTACAACTGCTTACTGGCTGTGTAACCCTGAGTGAGCAACTTCACTTTTCTGAATTGTATCTGTTACCTGAAAAGAGTAAAAGATGAGAAAAGAAAAGAAAAGAGGGTTCATGGCAACGATTAGAGAACATAACATACATCACATGCTCAGCAAGTGCTTGGCACATACTGAGCACTCAAATGGTAGCAGATGCTATTCTTGCCCCTATTTTGGTTCATTTGTTCTAATAAGGACATTGGGATATGCTACTTACACAGTAAGTGTTTAACATGTTGTCCAAATCTAATGGATTAAAAATTATGATGGAGGAGGCCATATCCCAAACTCTGGCTGGCACTTAATGATGTGTCCATACCACAGGCCACGTGAGCATGCACTCCCTCGAACATGGGGCAGAAGTCTGTACCAGGCCACCCTCCTCTCTGAGCATCACAGTCACAGGCATGACAAAGTCAGCTGCAGTGCTCTGAAGCAGCCTCCCTGCAGGGCCAGCACCAGAGGCAGAGGTCTTCTAATCAAGCCTCAGGTGACTAAGAGGCCCCTTTGTTCTTCCAGAGTGCTGGCTCATTAGGAGGTAGATCTTCCAGGAAGTGTGAATGGGCTTGCTCAGGGTGATGTCCTCTTATTGGGCAGACCACTCCTGCTTGTGGGGACCAGGCTAGGACAAGTCCCAAGGAAGGGAGTCAAAACTCCCTCTGAACTGGAGTTGGCCATAGGGACTAGTGGTTTCTGACAACCACTCATCCAAGCAGGTCCTCTTCCCTGCTTCCTCCATGGGGCAAGTATCTTCCTGTTTGAACCCTCTTTAAAACGGGGTGAGAGACAGAGAACTCAGAAAGAAACGGCCCTTCTGCACATAACAAAAGTTTCCACTTGTCCTCTGATGCAGCCCATGAGACGTTCAGAGACGAAGAGGCTGATTATTAGACCAAACACTGTGTATCTCTCTGGACAGTCGTCCTCAGGTTGGAGTGGCGGGCAAGGAAGTACATCAAATGGGTTCTGGATTATGGTGTGGTTTGGGCTGATGACTCGCCTTTTCTTCCACGCTGAGAGCTTCTGTGCAGACAAAGCTGCAGGCAAATTAACCTTATAGGCTGACTTGAAATTGCTTTGGCTACCGACAGTTGCACTGAGCTGACTGCAAAGGCAGGACCTTGCTGCCGTGTGAAATGGCCTGTGTTGCCATGGAAACCAGAATTCTGTTATTCCTCTGGCTCTCTGGGGTTAGAAAGTGTCCTCTGGGAGCTGGAGGGGTCATCCCAGTCTGGGGTGGGCTGGGTGAGGAGGTGGAAAACAGAGGCTTTGGGAGGTATGCTTAGGGAGTGAGCTTAAGGGCCAGTTGGAGAAATCCCACTTCCTGAGGTGGAGACCCAGTCCCCATTCCCAGCTGGGCTCAGAACTGCACCCCTGGGGATTCTTTCTTCAGGAGACACTTCCCTTCCCTGGACTCCACAGTTGACTGGGACTGGATAGTATCAGGATTCCCTTAGAATAAATCATCGGTTTAGCTTGGCCAAGGAGACTTCTAGCAGACTACGGTCCTGCCTGACTTTAGCCCTCAGATAAGTCCCTGGTGACCGAGAGAGACAGAAGCCTTTGTGGGATTGGAGATAGTTCAGTGCTGATTTATGCCAATCTAGACCTCCCTGTGCCCTGGTTTCCTTACCTGAAAATGCATTGACTGGGGATGATGCTGTCCGCATTCACCTAACAGGGCTGCTGTGGGGGTGGGGAGAAGGAGCAATGGCCTGTGAAAACACTGGATGAGCTTTGCTGCCCTCAGACCTGGTAGGCTTGGTGAATCTGACCTTCAGCCTAGCGTGAAACGGAGTGGAGGGGTCCCTGCCCCTCGTAAATACAGGTGCTCAATCTGGGGACTTCAGCTTGGCTGGATACCTCCTTCAGTCCCATCTTTCCTTCTGATTTCTCTGTGTCATCATGGGGCAGTACCCCTGCCCCCAAACAGTCAGCTCTGTCGGAGCTGGGGACCCATTCATTTCTGCAGCTCAGTTCTCTTCCCCACAATCCCTTTCCTACCCTTTGCCCTTCTGGGATGAGCACAGAACCTGATCCCTGGTAGAAACGTAAAAATTATAATACATGTAGCATTAAAAAAATGAAACCATATTTATCAACATCTCCATATCTCTGGCTCATGGTTAGGGTCATTTCCACAAGCAGCCCCTGAGATAAACATTCAAGGGCAAGTTCTTAATTTAGGAAATGATGCCAGGAACTACCAGAAGAAAAACAGGGAAGTGAGAGAGGAAGAAGAGACAGGTACAGAAGGGGAACTGATCAGGGACGATATTGCTGTAAATGAGGCAGGTGGGGCTCAGCCCTGCTGGGGCCGCTGGGAGCCAGCATAGAGAGTTCCTTGGTGTCACCCCGCCCGAGGAAGCTGGATGTTTACATCCCCATGACCCTCAGAACGAGGGCTGTTCTTGGAGGGAGAGAGAGGTCCCCAGATTGAGCTGTAGCTTATGAACTTCAGAAGGATGTGGGGGCAGGAGGGTGTTACAAATGCAGGTTCCGAGCTCTGACTGGGACAGTCCACCTGCATTTCCAGGAAGCCTTCTCTCATATAACAGGTGTTTCAGATGACCCCTCTTCAAGCCAGGGATTATTTATCTGGAGCTCTTTGTCTAGATTAGTGGATCAGTAAACTTTTTGGTGTCTAGGAACAGATAGTAAATATTCTAGGCTCTGCTGGTGACACTGAATTCTGCTGTTGAGTGTGAAAGAAGCCACAGACATTATGTAGAGAAATGAACAGGCTGTGCCCCTATAAGGCTTTACAAAAGCAGGTGGCAGCACATGGGTCACAGTGTGCCAGCCCTGGTCCAGAGGAAAGAACGTGGGTTTCAGAATTTGACGAAACTTGCTCCATGGCTTTGCTTGTTGATCAGTGTGTGATTCTTAGGTGAGTTGCTTTGTTCCTCTGAGCATCAGTTTTCTCTTCTGGGAGAAACAATACAGATACTAATTTCCATCTCTCAGATGTCATGAGGAAAAATAGTGTCTGCATAGATCCTGACACATCAAGGCCCTTACCCAAGGGGGATTTCCCTATTCCTCTCCTCATCTTCCAGGCCAGAAGCCTCTTGGCTGATTGGCTTGATGGTTAACTCGCAGATGGACATGGCTGCATTGACAAACTCACTCCCCTATGACTCCACAAATAACTGTGCTGTGCTTCAGAGCCACCAAGAAGACTCCCTGGTGTAGGCCATCATTTTGGGGTGAATGGCAGTCAGGGAGACTACGGGTGAGAAGAGCTGGGTTTGGTTTCTGGGGGTCCCTAGTTCTGGGATGCGCAGTGTTCCAAAGAGTCTGGACTACTGCATTCAGCTCTGAGCTGCTTCGACAAGTGCGGAAGATGTCAGTAGCATGATCACGGGGGCCACAGAGGCAACACAGTCCAGCTGCTTAGGACAGTTATGCTTCTCCTGACCAGCATAGATGTCTCCTCTAGGAATTCATTGTGGATAAGGTTATGAGCTCCACTGTCAGAGCAAGGACAGTTTTGGGTTTCTTGGGACTTTTTCTTAAGGGCTCCTTGTCCTATGGCACTTAAGAAAAAGTCCCATGAAACCCACAACTAAGAAAGACAATTCTGCGAGGGCCAAAACAGTGTGGTCCTTTCATGCTCTGATGGTGTGGCTTAATTCAGGGACAGCACTTAGAATACCTGGAGGAGTGGATGGCACTGAAGCCTTCAGACAGGTCTCTACATGTATTGAGCTCTTGATAAGAACTGAGTGGCAGTGTGTTGGAGGTCAAGTGTCTGGGCAGTGGCTCTTCTGTGAAGTTCATTAAGGGCAGAGCTGTGTGCTTTTGACTGCCCACTGTGCTGGGGGTAGCCCTGATGACCTGTAATGGATGTCGAGGAGCATGTTAAGGATCCATGCCTACATGCAGGGCCACCCCACCTCCGTAATGAGGCCAGCAGAGTGCATACCCTTGAGCAGCATCAAGGGTCCTGCACTATTTGGCTGAAAAGATTTTTAATGGAACTTGCTCAATGTCTAATTCAGTCATATAAGATTTCAATATATCCAATAATCTGTAACTTTCCTAGAGAATCTTCCAAGATACATTGGTTTAAAGTATGTAAATGTATTGTTATCAGTTAGTTTTTACTATGCAACAAATCATCCAAAACTTTAGCGCCTAGATTCAACAACCGCTGACTTAGTTTACAGTGTTGCAGGTATGTAGGGTTCAACTAGGTGTTTCTTCCGGTGGCAGCTGGGCGTAGTCCCATGTTTAGTTACCTGCCAGCTTGGCCTGGCGCTGGCTGATCTATGATGGGCTCCGTTGGGAATGGCTTGTCTTGTTTCCCTCGGTCCCTCATCCTCCAATAGCCAGCCCAGGCTTGTTCACATGGGATCTGCGTGGGGGTGGATTTAAAAACCATGATGCCTTCTTGAGGCTTCAGCTTGGAAATAGCCCTACATCATTTCTGCCACATTCTTTTACTTTTTAAATTTAACTTTTTATTTTGAGATAATTATAGATTCATGGGCAATTATAGAAAATAATATGGAAAGCATGTACGAATATGTGACAATGAATCCCACTATTATGTATAACTATAATGCACTATTAAAAATATGGGAAAAGAAAATACTATGGAGAGAACTTTATCCGTGATAACACCTTAGGTAACTATAGTGCAATGGCCCAACCAGGATAACGACATTGATACAATATCATCCCCACAAAGACCATCATCTTCACATAACTCTACCCACTTCTCATGTGCCCTCATTCCCTCCTTAATCCCTATGTATTCTCCATTTCTATAATTTTATCATCTTAACAGTGCTAATATAAACGGAATCATACAGTTTGTAATCTTTTTTCCCCACTCAGCATACTTCTCTAGAGATGCATCCAAGTTGTTATCTGTTATCAGTAACATTCCTTTTTCTTACCATGTAATATTCCATGGCATGAGCTGCTGTAACTGAATTCCATAAGTAGGTAATTTCTGCCCAACAGAAGTTTATTTCTCCCATTTTCATTTTGGAGGCTGGAAAATATAAGATCAAGGCAGACTGAGTGCCTGATAAGGGCCTGCTTTTTTGGCGTATAGTCGGTGACTTCATATTGTGTTCTACATGGTAGGAAAGACTAGCTAGCTCTCTGATTTCTTGCTTATAAAGGCACCAATTCCCATCAGTGAGGGCTCTGCCCATATGATATAATCACACTTTTCTGAGGCCTTGCAGAGGAGGGATTTTTAGCCTATGAATGTCGCGGATGGGGAGGGGGTAGACACAAACATTCCTATCACCTCAGAGATGTGCCAGTTTGTATGGACATTGATCCACTGAAGGGCATCTGGGTTGTTCCCAGTCTTGGGCTATTATGAATAAAACCTCTATAACCATTTGCATACAGATATTTGGGGGAAATATGTTTTCATTTCTCTGGGATAAATGCCCAGGAGTGTAGTTGCTGGGTCATATGGTAGTTACTTGTATAGATTTTATTTTTTAGAAGTTGCTTCTTTCCAGAATGGCTGGGTCATTTTGCATTCCTTCCAGTGATACATGAGTGACAGTTTCCCTTCAACCTCCCCACTGTTTGGTGGTGTCTGTCTCTGTTTGCTTGAGCCCCCTGATAGGTTGGTACTGATATCTTATTGCCGATTTAATTGTGTTTCCTAATGGCTTTGGTTGCTGGACATCTTTTTATGGACTTCTAATCACCTGTTTATCCTCTTAACTGAAATATTTTTTATGTCCTTTGCTTATTTTCTAAGTGCTTTGGTTTTATTTTTACTGTTCTCCCCTGGACTTCTTTATATATTCTAGACACTAGTCCTCTGTCAGATATGTAGTTTGCAAGTATTTTCTCCTACCCTGTAGCTTAATTTTTTTTTAATGTTCTTCACATGGTCTTTCACAGAGCAAAAGTTTTAAATTTTGATAAATTCCAACATCAAATTTTCCTTTTATGGATTGTGCTTTTGATGTAAAGTCTAAGGATGCTGCCTACCTATAGATCCTGAACACTTTATTCTATTTTTTCTAGAAGTTTTCAGTGTTATGCATTATATTTAAGTCTCTTCTTCAGACAAGCTATTTCTCATGTAAGCTATTTTAAGTTTATTTTCATATCGGGTATGAGAATGAGGCTGAGTTTCATTAATTTTTTTTTATGCCTATGTATGTCCAATTCCTCCACAATCATTTGTCAAAAGGCTATATTTCTTCCACTGACTTGCTCTTGTACTTTGTAAAATATTCATAAGGTGTATTTGTGTGGGTTTATTTTTGGGTTCTCTATCTATTGATCTATGGTGTCTACCCCTCTGCCAAATCACACTGTCTTGATGACTGTAGCGATAAAAGGAGTCTTGAAACTGGGTTGACTGATTGTATCAGTCAGCTTTTCATCAAATAATGAAACACCTGAGGAGGCCACTGATGAAGAAAGGAGGTGTATTTAGCTCATAGTTTTGCATGTTCAAGGGCATAGCATTTGCATGGGCTCAGTTCTGGTAAGGGCCCTTTAGGCTGTGTCTCATCATGGTAGGTGGCAATGGAGGGACAAAGTGATCATGTCTCAAATGGGAAACCAGACAGCATCTCAGGGGTCGGGTTCAGGTTCTTTTTTAAGCAACTCACTCTAGTGACAACTCACTCCAGGAGACCAACATTCCTTTCTAAGCATAGCACCTCTAATGACCCAAGCAACTTCCACTGGGATCCTCTTCTTAAAGGTTCACATGACCAACTTCAACACTAGCATCCTAGGTACCAAGCCCAGCACCTGAACTGTTGGGTGGAAGTCCAACATGTGGGGCAGAGCTGTGTGCTTTTGACTGCCCACTGTGCTGGGGGTAGCCCTGATGACCTGTAATGGATGTCGAGGAGCATACTGATTTATCCCACTTCATTTATCCCACTGATTTATCCCACTTCATTTTTCTGATTTATCCCACTTCATTCTTCGTTTTTCAAAATTGTTTTAGCTAATCTTTACAGGTTCATTTAAATTTCAGTATATTCTTGTCCCTATCTACAAAGACTCTTGCTATGATTTTGATGGGAATTGCATGCGACCTGTATATAAATTTGAGAAGAACTGATATCTTTTCTATGTTAAGTCTTCCTGTTTAACATGATAAAGCTCTTCATTTATTTAGGTCTTCCTTGAGTTCCTTTGTCAACGGTCTGTAGTTTTTGCCATATAAATCCTGTTCATGATTTGTTACAATTTTTCTTCAACCATCAAAACATAATTTATTAGATTCAAGAGGAGAAGGAAAGTCTACTGTATTTACATTCTTTCTTCCTTGCTGACATTCCAAAGTTCCCTCTTTTCTCATTTCATTTCTACTTAGAGATATTTCCTTTAGACATTCTTTTTGGATAGGTATGCTACTGAGGAAATCTCTTAGTCTTCCTTCGTTTGAGAATGCCTTGATTTTCTCTTCTTTCTTGAAGGCTGTTTTCGCTGGGTATGGATACCTTTGAGCACTTGAAAAAAATGTTTTCCTTTCTTCTTTCTTCCACTGTTTTTGATGAGAAATACACCGTCATTCAAATTGCTTTTTTTTTCCCTACTAGCCATAAAATGTCATTTCTCTCTTGTTGCTTTCAGGATAGTTTTCTTTGTTTTTAGTTTTCAAGATTTTCCCTATGATGTAGATTTTGAAAACATTTATTCTGTTTAGATTTCTCTTGAATTTGTAGACTTATGTCCTTTGCCATGTTTCAAAAAATATTCTACAATTATTTCTTTGGGTACTTCTCAGCCCTACCATCTTTTTCCTCTTCTTCCTAGACTCAAATTGCATGACTGGTAGAACTTTCATTCTAATCACACCAGCCTCTGAGGCTCTGCTTTCTTCCCAGTTTATTTTTCTCTATTGTCATATCGGGTGATTTCTATTTTCATATCTGATTCTTTCCCCCACTTCTATTCTGCTCTTGAGCTTATCTATTGAGTTTTAAAAATTTTGGTTATTTTATTTTTTTTTAGTTCAAAATTTTCCATTTGGCTTTTCTTTATATCTTTTATTCATTGGCTAAGACTTCCCATTTGTTCACTTTTTAAAAAATATTTTTTAATTGCCAGTGGATTTTTTTAACTTTATTTATATGTGGTGCTAAGGATCGAACCCAGGGCCCCACACATGCCAGGCGAGCGCTCTGCTTCTGAGCCACAACCCTGGTCCCTGTTCATTTGTTTTAAGCATGTGCTAATTGGCCATGGAAGCATTTTTATAGTGGCTTCTTAAAAATCTTGCAAGATAACTCTAGTACTTCTGTCATCTCATTATTGGCCTCTATTCAGCTTTTCTTTTATTCAGTTTGAAATCTTCCTGTCTTTTTGTATAATGAGTGACTTTTAAATCAAATCAAGGACAGTTGAGGTACCCTAAGGCTCTTGATCTTATCTAAGTCGGTTTTAGGTGACTTTCTCTGCCACCACACATCAGGGGAAAGAACACCATTAGAAGAAGGTGAGTATTTATGTCTTTTTAGCAGAAGGTAGGCATAGAAGTGTAGGTTTCCCACTTACACTCTGTTAACACCTGAGTTACTCTGTTACAATTTGGACTTGAAATGTCTCCCAGTCTCTTGTGTTGAAGGCTTGGTCCTCAATGCAGCAATGTTCAGAGGTGAGGCTTTTATGAAATAATGGGATCATGAGGGCTCTAACCTCATTAGAGAACTAATCCATTACTGGATTCCTAATTTGAATGGACTGTTGGGAAGTGGTGGAAACTTCAGGAGATGGGCCCTAATTAGAAGGAGTCAGTCATTGAGAGCATGCCCCGGAAGAGTAGACCTTTACCCTTGCTCCTTCCTTTCTCTCTCTCTGCTTCCCAACTGACATGAAGTGAGCAGATCAGCTCTGCCATGCTCTCCCACCATATGGTATTGCCTCATGATAGGCTCAGAATCAATGGTGCCAGCTGACCATGGACTGAAACTATGAGCCAGAATAAATCTCTCCTTTAAGTTGTTCTTCTCAGGTATTTAATCACAGCCATGAAAATCTAACACTCTCCCACGTTCTTTTGATCAATGCAAGTTACAAAGCCAACCAATATTTAAAGAATGAAAAAAAAAAAAAAGGATCTTGTCTCTTGGTAGAACTTCACAGTCACATTAGAAAAGGACATGGACACAGAGGGAAATAACCATGGTCAACTTGCTTTACTAATTATGGCTATTAGTAATATTGGAGAACAATTACCAAAAGAATGGCTTTGGTTTGGGAATGGTTTATCTTAAAGTTATTTGTTCTATCCTGGATAGGACAAAGGGGAGGGTGGGAAAGGGAAGAGGCATGGGGGTAGGAAAGATGGTGGGATGAGATGGACATAATTACCCTAAGTACATGTATGAAGACATAAATGGTGTGACTCTACTTTTGTACAGAGATATGAAAAATTGTGCTCTATATGTCTAATGCATTCTGCTGTTGTATACAACAAATTAAAATTTTAAAAATAAATAAATAATTTTTAAAAAGTTATTTCTTCTATCAGTGATTTGATAGCACAACCACTTTTCCATACTGACTTAGTATGTCACAACAATGTCATTGTATCCATTTATAAGAGAATATTTTTTTTTCTTCTGTCCTATGAAGCTTGTAGACACATGTCTATCTTTCCTAAAGGTAAATTTGAATTACTGAAAAATAAGGAGAAAAGTGCCTATAATATAAGTAGAATTGAAAACTTACCTATCAAGGCTTTTCTATTGACCTTGCCTCTTACATTGTATTAGAGACTGATTCAATATGAGCATCAATAGTGATCAATAGTGATCTTAGGTAGCCCATGACCAATTAGTATCTACTGGGGAATTGGCAATGAACATATAGATAAATAATATATTACCTTACTAGATTTCTCTATGAGGTTGTCTTAACCAGATTTCTGGACAAGGTATGAAAGAATCTATAACAAAAGTCAACAGTAGAATAAATGGGCTCAGTGATTATGTCTCATATAGAAAATTGA
Source organism: Marmota marmota marmota (assembly GCF_001458135.2). Classification (NCBI taxonomy): domain Eukaryota; kingdom Metazoa; phylum Chordata; class Mammalia; order Rodentia; family Sciuridae; genus Marmota; species Marmota marmota. The sequence goes on along the minus strand of NW_026000026.1, from coordinate 17,139,086 downwards.
CTGTCAAGATTGGAAAGACCTATACTTGAAAGCAGGATAAAAAGAGATTGGTAAGAGTTAGCATTTTAAAATCAGAGCTGTCTCAAATGGCCCTAGAGCTTGAGATTTTAACTCAATTTTATTTTTCCATATTCCTAATGCAAGCCACATATTGACTAGCTTGGGATCTCTTGGCTTTGATACATTCTTTTTTCCCCCTGAGGCAGGTCTGGATCCTCCACTATGCAAGGAGGATACCACAGTCCCTGCTTATGGTGGTGTCCCTGTTCTGGGTTTCAGAACCAGCCTCCCATCTGCCCCAATTCTGCGTTCCCAGAAGTGGCATATTATGCCTTCCAATTTCTGTCAAAGCCTTGCACACATTCTTAATGACACTTTTCAGATGAATTGCTCCAAGTGGAATTACTAGTCCAAAGTGTATGATGAATTTTATATCTTTTGAAATATACTATCAACTTAACCTCTAGAAAAATTATTCACTCCTTCCATTTCCTTGAGCAGCTGCTATTACTCAATATTATCATTAAAATAATAATAAAAAAAGCCTGCCTCCAATTGGCAGACAGAAGAACATTCTCTTCATGTTTCCTTACTGTATCCATATGGATTTTAATCCTGGACCTCATTTTTAATGTTCTAAATTTCCATTCATAGGTCTCCCCTGAGGATCAGCAGTTATTTAAATGCTTTTGCTTTCCTCTTTCTTCTAGACTTTTTCTGGATGCCTCAGTATTTTGTGGAGTATGTATGCAGATTAGGTTTCAGTTCTTTAAAATTCTCTAACCAACCTAGCTGTCATGCAGTGCTGGGGGATCTCTTCGCTCTGTGTTCATGATGTTCTGGACATGAGTCCTGGGAATTCCTTTATGTCCTATGGTCACCACGCGCTCAGAGTCCACTCTGGGCTGAGCTCCCATGTCTTGTTTGGTATTAGGGGGAGATTAGAAGTGGCCTCCACAGGTGGCGAGCAGAGCAATAACTGGGAAAACAAGCGAGATCAATATCTAATCCTGTGCAGCCAGCCAACCTTTTCAGAGCCTCATCTGTATTGATTTCTTTGGGCGACACTTCCCTTTCTTGGGTAATCAGTCCCTTTTGCTCAGCAGGTGAACCAGTGAGCAGTACTTATTCCTGCTTTTGTAGGAGCAAGGATGCTTGCTTAACCCTGAGCTGCTGGAGAGGAAGGAGGGAGCCCCAGAGTGGCTTCCTTGGCACTAAATCCCCCGTGCAGCAGCCTGGATGACATGGGTGTTTATCTAGTCTCATCCTTGTTCTGGATTGAAGGTTTACAAGTCCAGAGGGTGCTGAGAGATGTGGCTTAGCAGCAAATGGCTGAGAAAAGTTCAGTGGGTTCAATGCTTGATATCACTCCCAGTGAGAAGCTTCATTTTATGGATGAAATGGTGTGGTTCAGAGTTACTTGAAATCACATGACTGGCAGGATCAGAATTGAACTCAGATCTGGAAGGCACCAGAGTCATTAATCAAGACTGTTTCCCACACCCTTGATCTGAGGGCCCAAAACCTAACATCAAATGGTCAAAACCATGTGGATGAATCTCTTCATTCTGGGACACTGATGAAAACCAGGAATGTTAAAGTCTTAGAAAGGAGGGCATGAGTATCAGAAGGTCTGAGGTATGAAGAAGTTAGAATTATTGTTAAATTTTTATTATTATTTTTATTTGTTCTACCTAGTTGTACATGAAGTTAGAATTTTTGTTCTTCTTGTTCTTCCAGAGGGCAAAAGCAGGATGACAAAGGGAAGGAACAAGGAAGCAATCTGTGCCTCTACAGAAGTGTTTTAGTCAGCCTTTCTGTCACTGTGATCAAAAGACCTGACCAAAAAAAAAAAAAAGTGTAGAGAAGGAAAAATTTATTTGGGACTCACAGTTTCAGAAGTTCTGTTTATGGCTGGTAGACTCCATAGCTCTGGGCCTGAGGTGATGCAGAGCATCAGGGAAGAAGGGGGTGACAGAGGAAAGCAGCTCAGGACATGGTGGCCAGGAAGCAGAAAGAGAGCTCTGCTCCCCACAGGGTCAAAATATAAACCCCCAAGGTACACCCCCCAGTGACCTACTTCCTCCTGCCTACAGTAATCACCCAGTTAATTCATATCAGTGGATTAAACTACAGATCACATTACCCTTCCCATAATCTAATCATGCCATCCATGAAAATTCTTGCATTGTCTTATACATGAGCTTCTGGGGACACCTCACATCTAGACCATTAAAGGAAGAAAATGCTTTCTAAGCAGCTATAGATTTTGAATAAAGTAATGGATTGTCCCGAGAGAGCTTCTCCAACATGGAGACACATTTTTGTATAACTATGTATTTCTGAATACTCTGTCCCTTTATCATCCTGCAGGTGAACTCACATTTATTCTTCAAGACTCAGTGCAAATGCCATGAATCCGTGTGTCCTTGCAGTCACATGTGCATGCATCTGTCCACCCAAAAGTATTTGCCGTGTGCCAAGAACTGGGAATCCAAGACAAGGAAGACAGACAGAGTCCTTGGCCTCATGGAGTTTTATGGAGTGAATTTCTTCTCTGTGGCATTGTTTGCAGTGCATCTACCTAAGATCTCTCAGTTGAGACTCTTCTATGCTCACACGATACCTTTTTTACATTTATACTATGGTGGTCACCAATCTGTATCTATAGGCCGTCATCTGTTTGAGCAGATCCCATTAGTGCCCTACTCCTGTGAAGATGGGCCTTACTATAGTTGTGTTTATTGCCTGATTTCAACTGCCTTAGGCATTTTCTTGCAGTCAGAACCCACTCTGCTGGCCAAGCACAGCAGGACAGAAGGACCAGAGAATTAACACCCTTTGAGAGTAGCCCTCAACACGTGCCTTTTGGGGTTTGGGCCCTCAGATTCCTCATTGCTCAGGTGGGATAACACTAAGAGGTGTACTCTACGATGATTTCCTCAGTTCCCTGTATTACAAAGATCCAGCTGACCACAGTGAATTGTCTTCTTTTTTCCTGTCTCACTTTCCCACTTTTCTATTGGAGTTTCGTAAGATCACCTCCCAAACTCCTTGCCCTTTAATCTTCACAGTGTCTACTGCTGGGGGACCATGAAGACGCTGAAGATGATCGGGAGGGGGAAAGTCATATTGTGAAAAATATAGTTATAGTCCAAACAGTGACCGGTGCATACAAAGCATGTATATGGTAGGAGATTTTTGTAGTGGTGATGGAATTGTTTGTATTTTGGTTTAGTTAGCAATAAAATGTGTGGGCATTATGTTCTTTTCTGTTAGTGTCAGCCAAAGAGATGTAGTGAGGAAGAACAGGATTCAACATTTACTTTAGTGTCTGGCCACCCCACATAGATGGTGACTTCTGCAGTATGATCATATTTTCTTTTCTGCTATAGCTCATGAACTTGTAAAAGACCTTGGTTCAGAATAGGCAGCAAGGACATGAAATTGACGTGTAAATTCAAGTATTTTCTTTATGAAAATTCAATATTCACCACCATCTTTAACAAGAACAATAATCCCAAACATGACAGCAATTTATAGGCGATTTTATATGGGTCAGGTGATATGCTTGGTGCCCTGCATACATTTTTCTCATTTTAAATTTCCAGCTTGTAAGGTGGTAGCAGATGCTGGGGGTGCCTTGCCTATTTCCACCTGGCGCAGCTGAGTTCACCCACTGTGAGTCCCCTGAGCACAAAAACTCTTCATTTCAGATGCCTCTGTCTCTCTTCTCTGCCTGATGGCTTTTATCTGGCACCATGATTTATCTGGTTTAATTGTACATAGATAAAACGTGAAAGCAGAGGTAGTTAAAATCTCTTGGGTAGCTGTGGACCAGGAAGAGAATGGAGCAGCCAGATACTGTGCTGCAGTCTCCCTGATTTGCATGAGGGTTCTGAAGCACGTTTTAACGTCATTTCTTAGTTCACCTCCTCTGGGAATGGCCCACAAGAGTAACCTGCTTGCTCATATGTGCCTACTTGGTTTTTGTGTCTCATTTTCTTAATCTCCTCATGTCCCACAGAGAATCACCTATATCCAAGATCTTATCTCAGGGTCTACTTTGAGGCACCCAAAGCTAAGACAACCATCATTTTACAGTTGTGAACAGTGACCTTTAGAGATGTCAAGTGACTTGATTATGTTTGTTCAGTTTAGAAGTGGTAGACCCAAGATTGGAATCCAAACCAATCTCTCCTAGAATCATTGAGTTCTAAGTTTAATCAAAAAATAAAGATAGTATGGCACAGTGGCACACACCTGTAATTCCAGAGACTCAGAAGGTCAAGCCTGGAGAATTGCGAGTCTGAGGCCAGACTCAGCAATGTGGCAGGACCCTCAACAAAGTTGTGAGATCCTGTTTCAAAATAGCTAAAAAGGACTGGAGATGTAGCTCAGTGGGAAAGTGCCCCTGGGTTCAATCCCCAGTAGTAGAAGGAAAAAAAAGGCAAAAGTTATATTCATCCACAAAGGTAGGTTCCTTCCTTCATATAAGCACTCACAATGTGCCAGGTTTTCCTTAGGTGTTGGAAATAAAGAGTGGGTAATTGCAATGCCCAGTTCTCAAACATCTTAGAGTCTAATAGGAGAAGCAGTTTGGAAATACTCACAAATACCATAAATAATTTAAAAAAAGGTATAAAGAGAGTCCACCAGAAATATTCCAGTTCAATAACTCAAGATTACAGTGGAAAAGTCAATGGTATGCTTATTAATCATCTCTACAAGAACAATAATGTGGTAATTTTATTTTCATACATTCATTAAGCATTTAAATCTAATTTTTATACACAATGGAAATAAAACAAGGCAGTTTTAGTAATTTCATTTTTCATTCAGTTTCCAAAGATGTTAACTGACATTTAATAGTTTGGTAATTGATCTACGTCATTTTAAATCATTCGAACAATCCTCAATGGAGGAAAGGAAAGTAGATATGAAAGCCCAGTGTACCTCCAAAGTGCACTTTCTGCAGCATGTAGATAAAAATCAGCCACTGTAAACTGTCACATGCCCTTCTCTAGAGTGGGGGAAATAAATACATCTTTACTTTCTCATGGGATAGCATCAGAAGTCTCCAGGGGTTATCTCACTAGTCCTTCACAATGGCCTTTTGTTATCATATGGTACCTGTCGCTTTCCCCCTTTCTATATCAGCTCATCATGATGTTTCCCATCTCTGGTGATTCCCACGGAGTATCCATGGCACTGCATCAAAACTCTGCATGCTGATGACTGCTGATGTGTTGTAGATGCCCAAATCTTGGGGCCAATGTCTAGATTGCCTGTGCTTTGTCTTATGGCTGTCAAAGAAGCTGTTCCCTTCATGTCCCTTTGTCTTGAAGTATCTTGGCTGCCTGCTTCTGTCTGATATGCTTCCAAAGGGGGAACGAACACCTGTGAGCATTTTCAACTTGAAGTGGATTCCACATACCTCCTCATTTGTAAAGTGAGGCTAGTAGTAGGCTCCCTCTCAAGGGCTGTCTTCACTCTCCATCTTTATCTCTTTGGCTCTTGCCATCTCTAGTTATGTTAACTTTTCATCAACAGCACCTGCAGCCCCCAGGGGCTCCCTCTGTGAAACGATCAGCAGATACCCAATAGCCATTCACTGTTCCTTCCTCAGTGGGGCATAAACTCTTTAGTCTGCTACGTCTCCACCACTCCCTTCTCTCATCCATCCTATTTCTTTCGATTACATTAGCTGCTTGGAATTCATTTTGGATGGTGACCATGTCTGTTCAGAGATGAAAACAGTTTTCTCTTTCTATTTTGTCTTCTCCTCTCCCCATTTTTCTTGTATTAGGAGACTGAGGTCGAAAGGGGGGTGGAGGAAAGATATCCACTGAAACAGGCTAAAAATTCAAAGATCTTAAAAGAGGATTTCAATGAACAAACTGACAACACTTTTTTTTTTTTCCAAAGAATACAATACAATACTGCTATGCCCTTCACACTGTCATTACAGGGTTAATTCTTGGTGCATTAAAGGTGGTGGGACCTGGTAATGAGACAAAATATTAAAGCTGTATGAAGAACACTTGTCAGTTTGCTCTAAGACTAGATATACAATCAGTCAATTGAAGATAATGTGACAGTGTGTTTGACATCCTTTAGAAATGGGGTCCTGGGACAAATGGTCCCCTTTCCCTGCCCAGTAATACTACAGATTTAAAATACCTGTTTATAATCACCAGTTTAATGTAATTATTCTTTGACTTTTTATTATTATTATTATTATTTTTTTTAATTTTTTTTATTGTGGGTTGTTCAAAACATTACAAATTTCTTGACATATCATATTCCATCACTTTGATTCTAAGTGGGTTATGAACTCCCCCCTCACCCATCACACCAGATAGCAGAATCACATCAGTTTCACATCCATTGATTTACAAATTTGCCATTACTAAGTGTCTGTTGTGCTCCGCTGCCTTTCCCATCCTCCA